>NW_020175191.1:76057-114739 GCF_003031525.2 Neophocaena asiaeorientalis asiaeorientalis
AAGGGCAGCCAGGGAAAGAGGACAGAAAAACCAGGAGGAATGGTCCCCTTTCCCCATCCCCCCAACCCAGTCCACAGCCACTCTTATTCAGGGAACCGCCCTCATCACCTCTGAGCCCCCTAACCCAGCCCCAGGTGCAGCCTCCATGTTGCCCCCGCGATCAAGTCCAGACTCCTCGGAATGGCGTTGGAGACTCTCTGTGAGGGGGTCTCCCAGCCTCTGCAGTCTCCTGTTGCCTGGTTCATCAGGAAACCATAAGTGCCACTGGGCCACGTGTCCCGGGGCTCAGAGCGAGCTCTTTCACTTCCTCTCCCCTACGCACATGCTTCTTTCTGGCTAGGAAGGCCCTTCTCCTGTGCATCCACACAGAAAACAAGCACTTTTCCTTCTAGACACTTCTCAAACTGAAACTTGAAGAAAAACTTGCAGACCCCACCCGCCCCTGTCCCATGCTGGGTTTATATAATCCCTCCCCTGTTATTCTTTGAGCTCCTGGAAGACAGGGATCTCCCCTTCTCATTTCTGCATTTCTATCCCCTACCACAATGCCTGGCAGCTACTAGGTGCTCAGAATATTGACAGATGAATGAGTAGGAACCTCAGTGAACCAGGGGGCATAAACTTAGCACTGGGTATAGAATACCAGCACTGGGTATAGAATAGCAATCAGCTAGGACCTGTGAGGCACTTTCCATTATACCAGCTGCTGTGCTGAGCCTTTTATACATCTGATCTCCTTCGATTCTCTCTGATGAAGTAGATACTGTCATTACTGTTGAGGCTCAGAAGGGTTAAGTAACTTGCCCCCCGGGGTGCAGAGCTAGGAAGTGGCAGAGCTGGCATTCAAACCCAGGTTCCTGGCTTCGGTAAATGCATAAGCAAGAAGGGCTTGGGCCCCAAGGGGATCTCTGTACCAGAAAGAAAACCTTTTGTTGGACCAAGGTGCCCCACACACAAAAAATTTAATAATAAAATAAATTACAAGTGAAACGTGGCTCAGCAGATTTTCCCATCTAAAAGAAAGCCCATGTCTGTTTAGGTTCTACTGAAAAAACCTGAAAATATGGAGGAGGGAAGGGTCTGGGAGGAGCCATGAGCCTGAATCAGAGAAAAAGCAACCGGAGTCCTAGGGAAAGGACTCTCGTGTCCCAAACCCTGGCCTGGAGCCTCCGTGCGCTGAGGCAACTGGACTCAGATCAACTGCAAGGCCACAACCTGGCCCTTGGGCTTCTGCTTAAAAGCCTAAGAGCCCGGCCAGAGATGGTTCATCTGATCCTTTGCAGCTTCTCAGAAAAGCCTGGGAAATCCCAGCACCCAGCCTGCAGCAACAACAAGACGCAGTGTTAGCAGGGGCCCAAGGAAAGGACTCTGCAGCCCCAGAACTGGTGCAGGCGGCTGCTGAGACAGGATGTCAGGCAGGCGGAAGGTGCTGGCTTCTGCCAGGGGCTGGCTCTCACTGACTCGACTGCTGCCTGCAGAGTTGCACAAAATCATTTTGCTCACTTCCTCTTGGCCCCATCACCACTTCCCCAAAGATTTATATTTTTATAGAACTTGATGCTTGCCAGCCAGCAGCAGAGGCTTAGAAAGAGCAGGCGCCCAGAGTCCCTCCAGGACGGTGGTCTGCTCTTACTCCCCCTCTGCCAGCCCCCTTTCCTTCTCTGCCTCTCAATCAAGCCAGAGGGAGGAGGCTGTGCTGATCTGGAGCCACTGTCCCCAGGGGGCTTCCTACTAGGACTTCAGCTGTGACCAAGGAACCAGGGACTCCCTATAGCCTGAGTTCAGCAGAGACTCACTTAGAGCCAGTGTGATGGGGGAGGAGAGAGGTCAAGGTTCCTTCACTCTGAGCAACGGGAAATCCTGCCCAGCCAAGGGGAGCTGTTCCTGGCACCTACGCCCCACCCACCAGACCCTCCACCCACACTGAGTGTGTCAGAAGGCCTCTGGGCTCTAGTGGAGAATCCAGAGAAGGGTTCAGCTAACTATATTTATTCCAGGTTCTAGGCACTTAGGAAGTGAGGAGGTGTTCCAACTACCAGAGTCTTAGCAGGTAAGAGGCTTTTATTCCTGTGTCCCTGTTGGGGGCGCTATGTGCAGGAGTGACCACCAGGTGGCAGCACATTTCCACTGCCACTCGGGGTGCAGGTTGAGCGATAAAATCCCTGAGAATTTAGCAGCACAGCCTCCGAGCACCACCTCGCCAGCCCCCTCAGATCGCGCAGAAAAGGAAAGAGAGAACTAAGAGGAAGGGAGACACGGAGAGACTGCCATCTGCCTAAATTCAATCCAGTCCCAAAGAGTATTCCTGGGCAGTACCAAATTCCATCCTCTTGACTCGAGGGGCTAAGAAGCAGCTTCTCCTTTTAAACCCGTGAGTGTTCCAGTAAAAACAATATTTGGTGCCCTTCATAGCGTGCAAAACTCCTCACACGGTCCACGTCAGTAAATGAACACAACCACCCCGCAAGGTAGGTATCATTCGTCTCATCTCCCAGCAGAAGAAACTGAGGCAGAGAGACAGGGGGATCTACTCAAGGTTGCCCATCTGGTCAGAGGCAGTGTGAGGATGGAGCCATCTCTGGCCTCCTTGACTGGGGGGCGGGGCACAGAAACCACCCGGGGAGGTCCCACCAGGATGTTTCGCTCCCTATGCCTATGTCACCAGGCCCTCCCTCGGTGCCTGCCAGTCTCTGACCTGTCCTCTCCCTTCTATGGGCACAGGGCCCACTGGTCCACTTTCCCAGCCTTCGCTGGAATGCTTCCTGTCTTTTGGTGCACATGATTTCTCAGACCACCTTGGGTCTCTTCACAATCCAGCCTCCTCTTCATCACAGCCCCAGGCTTCTGACCAGCCATGCCGGGTGTCTCCACGGTCCCCGGGGTGGCCAAGTGTACACCCTGCTCTTGATCCCCACGCCCTTTGTCTAAACACCAGAAGGTGTAAGAACGAACTCCGGATAGAGCAACTGCTGATCCTAGACGTTTCCAGCAGGACCATGCCCCGGGACCTGCTTTTTACCTTCTACCTAACAAATGTGATGACACTCCTGCAGGAATTGGCTGGGAACGCCCCTGTTTTGATGACATATGTGTCTTCCCCTCCTACACCACAAGGCCTCTCATATTTATGATTGGATGCCAACCAACCTGTACCAGGCACTCTGCCAGGGGTTGTACACACATCATTCACAAGTCTACAGCAAGCCTGCAAGTGAGTATTATTAGATCCATTTCACAGGTGAGGAAACTAAGGCATGGTAGCCAGTGAATGACTTGCTCTGGGCAACACAGCCAGTAAATGGCAGAACTGGGCCCAAACCCCAGTCTGTCTTGCCTTCAAAGCCCTGGCTCTTCTCAATGAACCCCATGAGGACAGTTACACATCAATTATGCCAAAACCCCACTTGTAATTTGGGCAGAAATCCTTCAGTGTCCTAATTGATAAGACTTGCTTCAGAGGTCAGGCCAGCTACTAGGGGCAGTGTGTTATTGGGCCAATTGTCTGCGTTCCAGCACCTGTCAAAGCTCAGCTCAGCAGGGGGGTATCTTGGGCCTCCAGAGCAGTCAGTCCCCTCCCCCTCCGCGCTCCCTGAGTGCAACTCCTGCAGTGGGCCATATGAGGCAATGGCGTCTTGGAACCATATTACTTTAGTTCCCTGCTGAGACGCATTCCCAGATAACCTCAGCCTCTGCGTTTTATTAAAGGTAAATATGGAAAGCTGTCAGAGGAAGTATGTACTGCAATTCATCATGACCAAAGATACTATCTGCTGCTATGTTCCCTATAGAAAGTTTCTCAGGATACATTTCTCTGAGGAGTTTAGTGCTAGAAAAAAAAAAAAAAAATTGCTTCTCTTAATAAACTAGCCTGCTTTGTTGAACTGCTTAGTGGTAGAGCTTTGTATAATTTGGTTTTGTGTGGGCAGCCAAGAGGCTCCGCACTGGTGTTCTGTCTCAGTAACCACACTCTGCTTAGGTATCCCGCGGCATCTGTAGGCCCCGTGTCAGCCCTTGGCACCTGTTGTGTCGGGGATTCCATCTTGCCTCGTTCTTTTATTATGAACGGCTCCCATCCTTTTCGGAAGTGGGCAAGCTGTAAATAACGAACACACAGAACTGACATTAGAAGGCCCGTTAGTGTTTATTTTGAAGGCACGTCTGCCGGTTGATTAACCCAGGTTCTTAAACAAAGATTCTTGTCAGTCCCCCCACGACTTGGAGGTGAGGATTTTTTTCCCCGGACAAGTGATCCACAATCATATTTTAGATGATTAGTTTGGGCAAAAGAAAAAACTATGTTGCCACTGGAAATGCCCTCTGGGGTTCAGTGAGCCCTTTGAGGAAAGCTTTCAATACAATACTTGAAGCATCAGTATCCAGCAGGATCTGGTAAATGCTCCCTCAGGAATGATGCTGGAAAGAGCATAATATAATGATTCTCCAGGTGGAATTTATTTTTATTTATGTAACCCCACCCACTTCCACAAAGGATTGAAGTTACTCTACGGGGCTGAGTCAATAGCTTCCCCCTCTGTACCCCACGTCATCTCACACATTCCTCTGTCCGAGCACTTATTACACCATTTTGTAGTTATTTAATTACATGACTGCTCCTCTCACTAGCTAGCAAACCCCAGTAACTAGTAAACTCCTTAAGTAAACTCCGAAAGAAAGTATACCTCATTCATCTTTATATCTCCCTCCCTCTCCCCTTCTCCCCAAAGCACCAAGAGCCTGAAATAGTACCTGGCACATAGGAGACCTACAATCAATTCTCACTGAATGTGTGATGAATTATTCTCAGGTCTCTCCGCTCCTCGCCTTGCAGGAATGCTGACCATATGTCTCTACGTCCACCGCGGAGTCAGGAGGGATCTAGGAAGACCTCTTCCTCACCAAAAATAGCTTTTTGCAATCTAACTTCAATTGCAAACCAGTACAGATAGAGAACAACATTTTTCTGGTGAAAGTTTGGGTCTGGTCAAAGGCACCCTCAGGGAGAATGTCTGCTATTTACATTACAGTTTGTGGTTTCAGCATTTTTATATACAATAGCCTATTTCATTCTCTCATCTCTGTGATTTATCTAAAATGGTGCCTTCTACACACACACACACACACACACACACATGCGCGCGCACTCTCCGTCATCTCACTCTGTTTATTTCCTATGTTACCCCTTTTACAACCAGAGCTCTTCATCAGAGTTTATTCCTTTCCTCACTTGGCTTGTCACTGCTCTATCTGCAGGACCCAGAACCACCTCTGGTCCTGGCTAGCCCATTTAGTGTGACACATGATGTAGTGTGACAGATCACTGGGTTTGGTATGGGGTTTCCAGAATATGAGGATTTGGAGTGGGAGGGAGCAACAGAGGAATCTGATGCCCAGAGTGGCTAGTTCAAGGTCAAACCTGGGGCAAGCAGCCAGGGTTCTTCACCAGCAGAAAAACTGGGAATCCACGTGGTTGGGAATCCATAACGATGCGCTCCCCAGTTCCTGCATTTTCTTAGGGTTGATTCTCTCAGTCTCTTGCTGGAGGGGCTCTGTCCATGTTCTGCTTCACTGGCTCCTTTGTCATTCTGGTCCCCCCTCTCTCTGAATCTCCAAACCGCCTAGGACCCTCCAACCAACTCTGTGGCTGATTCTTTCTTCCTTCATGGCTGCGCTTGATCCTTGACCAGTCTGCCTGTCAACCCATGCTGATGGGTGCAGTGGTGGGTGCTAATGAGTTACACCTGGAGCACCCCAGATGTGCCTAATGGACGTTCAGCTACAGTGAGATGCTTGACGGTACGCACATCCGTGCCTCTTCATCCAGGTGCCAGGCCCTTCCCACTCCGCCCTGACCGACACGCTCCAGGGGAGAGATCACTGTCTGGTCCAGTCCTGTGCTGCAAAACACGCTTATCTGTCTTCTCTAAACTCTGTTTCTAAATGGATGATGGTGGACAAGTTGTTCATTCTGTGTCTTCATTTTCCCCTTGATAAGTGACAAAGATACCTGACCGAGGGCTGAGGGAAGCAACGTGGGCCCGGCAGCTGGTCCACGGTCTTGCTGACCTCCCCCTCTACCAGTGTGTGAGCACTACAGGGGAGGGTCCTTGTTGCACCGTCAGGGCCACTCCAGCGCCCGGCCACTGCTCCACCTAAGAGGTGCTTGGTAAATATTGAATTAAAGGAAAATCATTTCACACCTACCAGCTTCCCCAAACCATGAGATACAGGCTTTTGGGGAATCCAAGAGGAAGGACTCCCCAGATGCTGGTCTCTTCGGCACTGACTCTCCCAGTTTCTCAGTGGAGTGGCTCTACTCCTGTCCATATCCCCCAGCAGTGCTCCTGGCTTCTGAAACAGGAAGTGTCCAAAGGAGATTTGGAGGAGGCAGTATCATCTTCCTCTCCCTTCTCCACGGTTGCCAGGGTAACTTGCTTACCCCGTTCCGAGTGGTTTGTCAGCATTGGAGATGGCGCCCACCTACCCAGGGAAGCAGAAGCAGGCGACCTCGGTGGGCTCCCAACCGTCCCACCCATGACTCCTCTGTGAGCCTGGGGAAAGGCAGCTCTGATCTGAAGATGCTCAGTTCCAGACATGCTGCCTGCCAGGTCACTGGCCCCTAAGAGCCACTCTGGCCCCCGACGTGCCCCAGGTGACACTCTCGCAGCACCAGTCTCAAGAGCAAGATTATCCAAGCAATAATCATAGTTTCCATTTCTCACGTGTCATTCATTCTGGAGGGGCTGGCACGTCACTCGACACTATTCACCACTGGGAAGGGCCCCCTCCTTACACCCCCAGGGTGTGAGGGTTGCTGAATGTTACAGCCAACTCCTGCCGAAAACAGCTGCATGGCAAACCTGGGGGCACATGAGGCCCACAATTTAACTTGAATTATATCTATTTGTTTTTCTCTCAACCCTTAACACCAAACATCATCCAATCTTTCATCAACCGTGGAATCTTTCCTGATTTCAAGGCAACAAAGAAATAAGTTTGTTTTAGGTCAAGGGTTTAGGCTCAGAGCTGGGCTGTGGAGCCAGCTCCAATCACTCCTGGCTTCCAAAACAGCATCTCATTCTGTCCTTGTCCCTCCAAGATGAGTCAACTGGCCTGCTCTGGCCATTCCCAGTGGAAGGCTAGACCTCGCTTTAATGACCACGACTTCAGCTGGGGCAACAGAACTCTAGGTCACTGCAAGACAGTCCAGCCCACGCCCCTTTGTCCCCCGCCCCCGTGCCCTGCCCAGTGCCCATGACTAGAGCTTTTTATGTGATTCTGGAGTTGGCACACTCTCCGTTTCTTGCCAATAATGCCAGCTGTTGTTTCTGAGCAAATGGAACAAATGACCAACGTGAACTCCATGCAATCTATGGCCTGGAAACATCTCCAGGGAGGCAAGGGCAGCCGCTGCCTAGGGTGGGACTGGGGGAGATGGAGGAGGGGTTTGCGAAGGAAGATGCAAGAACCTCAGGGAAGAGGGCAAAGGGCGAAGCCTCAGCAGAGAACCACAGAGAGGCACGGGGGCCTTGGTGTAATGGCCCAAGACTGCTGCAGGCCTCACAACTCCTCCCCAGTTTCGCTTCCAAAGATGAACTCGGCTGCGTCTTGACCAGATGAACGGAGTATATGCATAGCCTTTTATAAACGCCATTTTAAATGTTAAATTCTATGTTAAAGCTGACATGGATCTGAGAAAACAATAGGTCGAACTCCCGATTTCACAGGTGATAAGAAAGGTTCAAAGACAAAATAGATGTGTAAGTTAGAGGCCAAGTCTAAACTAGTACCCAGCATCACCACTGCCCCCCAGCAAGTGTGTGTGCAGTGTGGGCACACACACACACACACACACACACACACACACACACACACATGCTATACCACACCGCCTCCAAGTCAGGTAGATGAGGAAGGAAAAGAAAAAATAGCAAGTAGAGATTGCCTACTATGTGTCAGGAGCCACGGTAACACAATGACAGCCACTAACCCTCCTGCGGGCGCCCTCTGGGCCTGGCACAATGCTTAGTGCTCTGTCACACGCCCTCCCTTGATCCCTGTCATGGCTCTATCGCAGAACACATCCGTTTCATCACATCTGCCCTTTGCAGTAGGGAATTTGCGCTTAGAAAGGTTACATAACTCGACAAGGTAGCACTGCTTGTAGACAGTAGAGCCAACATCCACCTGGGTCAGTCACCTGCCCAACCCCTGTTCCACATGCCTCGGGCTCCTCGTTCAGTCCCGTTGCAACCTTGACAGGTGGGTTTTGCCAGTCTCTGCAGATGAGAGACGGGGGTGAGCAGCTCGAATCTGGAATTCAACAATAAGACAGCCCCAGGATCTGCTTTTCCCCTAAAGTGGGAACCTCTAGAGGGAAGCGCTAGGTCTTGACCCCAGACTCTAACCTGGAAAGGCCTTTCTGAGCATCACACGGACTGGCTACCGGCACAGCTGGTGGGACATAGACTGGGTCACAGGGGCTGCCCAGCCAGGACTCCCACCGAGTAAGCCTGAGCCTCATTCCCTGGGTCTGGAAGAGGAAACACCAGTTTCCTAAACTGCCCCCTGCCAGTCCGCAGCCCTGCTTATTTGATGAAGGAAACACCAGTGGAGGGGAGTTTTCAGGCCCTGGATGTTGGGCGAGGAAGGGGCTGTGTGCTTCCTCATGGGAGCAAGTGACGCTGTCAGTCTCTCCCGGAGCAGATGACAAGGAAGGAGGTCCCTGCGAGGAACTAAAGGTGCCCTGCGCTGAGGCGATGGGCCGGGTCCTCACAGGCAGCTGAGCCCAGCTGTAGGTCTGAGAACTGGAGGGAAGCAGGGACAAGGAGGTGGAGCTCTCGGGGGGGCCTTGGTGGGGGGCGGTACTGGTTCCCAGGCACCCCCAGGGGGTCACTGCGCCGTCAGCTCAGCTCCGCTGCTCTAACGCAGGGGTGGAGGGTGTGGAACTCTGGGGCTGATTCATCCGCCACACAATTTGAGGACTCTGGTGGTACACCCGGCCGGAGGTGCTCCTCTGGGAGTCTGCGAACAAGGGATGCGAGAGGGAGTGCTCCCCACAGACCGCAGACCTGAGCCGCTCTTGTCAGCACAGCCCGACCCAGAGAGGGGCGCCCCGATTAAGATCAGGTCCAGCCGTGATGCCCATGCTCTGCGGCGGGCGTGGGTACCCACTCACTTACACGCCCCAAGCGTCCCGGAACTGCAGCTTCTGCGATTCCCCCGAGGTGACTGATCTGGGTGCTGTGTCTCCCTACCCAGTTCCCATCAGCGGAGGCTGAGGCTGGGATTCCTCTGACAGTCCTGTTGTAGGAGAACCGGGCTTGGGCTCTGCCTGCCAGGACAGCGCCCTTGGCACGCGCCTTGGCACACAGCCCGCCCTCACCTTCCCAGATCCTGCACACATCACCTGGGCTCGAGCTGGCCTAAGCAGGAAGGTGCTCCTTGCCATGTCAGTCGTGACCATGGAGCCAAGTTCTGACACCCGTGGCTCAGGGCAGTGTCAGAAAGGCCCAAAGCAAATCAGCAGACGCCCATCTGGGAGCACACCCTGTGTCCTTATCAGCCTTAGCAAGCCCCCGCCAAAACCCTGTCTCCTCAGAAACTTCCGCCCAGCCAGCAGCTGTTTCCTCTCCTATATTTAAACAACCAGGCTAGTGAACTTGAGAGAGCATTGCTGCGGGGGGAGGAACACAGCCTCCCATGGAACCCACGGGCATAGGATGACCCTGAGGCCTAGTGGCCTCTCCTAGTGGCTTGGCTTCTCCCCAGCTTCTGCTGGGTAAGTGTGGCCCAGAGTTCCCAACAAGGCCTCAAGCAGCATGGTCTGTGCAGTGAAGCAGGGGGCCTGGAGGTCTGCCCAGACGGGTGCAAGCAGCTCGTGATGCCTTCCAATAGCGATGGGGTGAAGGGGACCCGCAGGAGAGCCATGAAACACCTATCTCACAGCCCCAGCCCTGAGCACCGGTGGGTGCGACTCTCTAACACCATTACTCCTGGGGTACATTCAGGCCTCTTGGCTATTTTTAGGTGCCATTTCCACCCATATCTAAACAGAGCTGTTTGTTTAGAGGAAAGCCACCGTTTTACCAGAGACCTTTTCCTGGTTCTGCCGGCTCCCCAGGCCCAAGCTATTGTGGTCTCATCCCACTAGACACACACACACACACACACACACACACACACACACACACATACACCCCACACTAGCTTCATGAAACATTTAGTGAGAGGAGGGGTGTTTCAGGAATCCTCTAGAAAATATCCCCTTGTGGCAGAAAGTACCAACAGAGAGTAACATAACGGCCCACATCCCTTCTCTCAGGCTGCCAAGCCTCGGCCATTACCAAGAAATGTTCTCTATGAGCAGCTTTACGTTGCTCTGCAAGGCAAGGAGGCTTTCCTGGACTTAGTAGTTGTCACTGGACAAGAGCAAGGACTGCTCCTGTCACTTGTGTCCTGCTCCCCTTGCCTCATCCCCATATACCGCAAGCCCCTTGTCCCAGCTGGTACTAGAGACAGGGGCTTGGCTTTACATTTTTCCTCCCTTCCTTAAACACAGAACACACCAACCAGCTGAATATTTTATATCTTGGAATCTACACTGAGGTGGGCATTTCTGAATTTCAGCCCACAAAAGCACAGGCTAGAGTCCTACCTGGATTTAGAACCCTAGCTCTACCCCTTAGGGCTGTGTGAGTCTGGGCAAGTTACTTTGTTTTGAGCCTCTTTCCATATCTGTAAAATAAGCCTGAAATAGGTTAATGAAAGCCATTTCAAAGAACTGTCAAGGGGATTTAATGAGATGATATTTATAAACACCTGGCAACCTGCCCAGCAACACTTACTGGGTCTTTAGCGGGTTGATGAACTTTCTATTGCTGTGTGAATTATCCATTTCTGTCTGGTTTGTGTTCCTCTTCACAGTTCATATAAAAAAAATTCAGAGCTTCTGATTAAAATCAGTGCCCCTCTCAGCACTGGCTCCATAACTACTCCCCTTGTAATAATAGAAAGTATGAGTTGAGCAGCTGCTAAGCTATGCAGACCCATCCTTTGTGTGTCTTAACACATCTCTGTGAGGCAGGTATCATTGTTGTCCCCATTTTGTAGATAAGTAGACTGAGGTTAAATGACTTGAGCAAGAATACACATGTAGTAAGTGGTAAAGCCAGGATATGGATCCGAGCAGGCTGGCTCCAGAGCCCCCACTTGGAACCTCTTTGCTGCACCTGCGTTAACCGTTGAGTGGACTGCAGGTAGCACTGTTGGGGACTTTTCTAGAACCTAAGGCACACTTGCGCAGTCCTTGCTTCCCCAGAATCTGGTTTTCAATTAGCCACACTGAATTGATCATTTGGTAACGATAGTACCACCGATTCAGCACCTGTTTTATGCCAGACACTTGCATACATTATCTCTCAACAAGGATTTCCCAAGCTCAGCTCTATCGACATAATTTTTTACCGTGAGGAGCTGTCTGTGCATGGTAGGATGTTTAGCAGCATCCATGTCCTCTACCCACCAAAGGTCAATAGCATCCCCTCACCCCCAAGTCATGAGTCGTGATGATCAAAACTGTCTCTAGATGTTATGAAATGTTCCCTGGGCGGGGGATGCTAAATCACTCCCAGTTGAGAGCTGCTGCTCTAAATGGGAAGTCTGAAGTTCAGAGAGGTTAAGTAATTTTCCCAAGGCCACAAGGCTGGCAGGCAGCAGAGACAGAATCTGAATCAAGGTGTGCCTGACACCAAAACCAGGTATTTGTCACTCTGTCATGCTCTCTCCTAGTTCTAAATAAGGAAGATGTGAACTCGTTACTGCAGTCTATTTGCCCAGAGGCAATAGCATCAATAAACTGATTCCCCACCCTGGAGAGTGTTCAGATTCTGAACTTACAACTTCTGGCTACTGCTTATCTGAGCAGACTCTAGATCTAGACTTTGGGAGCTAAATCAACCGAGACCTGGGTCACTCTGCCAAACCTGGAAATTTAAGCTCTTCTTTACAATCCTGTCTCTCCTATGTGTGCCATGAACTTAATTTGGACATCTACTGCACTGGTTCTTCTGGAACCATGGAGAGGCTGCGGTCTTGGGAAATAATAGCAACTCTTCCAGTAGCTTGTCCACAGCCACTTTCTAGAAACATGCTGAGGCCAGAATCACAACCCAAACTTCTGCCTGAGTTCCATCTTCTTTTGCTTTCGAGTTCATTGATTAAAAGCTTCATGGAGGGCTTCCCTGATGGCGCAGTGGTTGAGAGTCTGCCTGCCGATGCAGGGGACACAGTCTTGTGCCCTGGTCCGGGAGGATCCCGCATGCCGCGGAGCGGCTGGGCCCGTGAGCCATGGCTGCTGAGCCTGTGGGTCCGGAGCCTGTGCTCTGCAACGGGAGAGGCCACAGCAGTGAGAGGCCCGCGTACCGCAAAAAAAAAAAAAAAAAAAGCTTCATGGACATATTGTCATACTGAGTGAAGTAAGTCAGACAGATAAAGACAAATATCATATGATATCGCTTATATGTGGAATCTAAAAAATATGGTACAAATGAACTTATTTACAAAACAGAAATAGAGTCACAGATGTAGAAAAAAAACTTATGGTTACCTGGAGGGAAAGCGGGGTGCATAAATTGGGAGAATGGGATTGACATATACACACCACTATATATAAAATAGATAACTAATAAGGACCTACTGTATAGCACAGGGAACTCTACTCAATACTCTGCAATGACCTATATGGGAAGAGAAAAAAGAGAGGATATGTATATATGTACAACTGATTTCCTTTACTGTACACCTGAAACTAACACAACATTGTAAATCAACTATACTCCAATAAAAAATAAAATAAAATCTTCATGGCCATAAAATGGACTGAATTTGCACATTATACCACTTCCTGTGACATAAAACTATGCGTAATTGAAGAGAGACTGCCAGGCACACGAATATAAAGTTGCGTACGGGAACCTAATTCACAGCAGAACTTGAACTACCCCAAGCCTAGATTTCTTTCATCACTTTTTATTCTTTTCTCCCCTCTCCTAATTTCTTCTCCTCTTTGCTAAACGCTGTTGTGCACAGACAGCTACCGCTGTTAACGTACTGGATGTTAGGAAACAAGGAACCACTTTCCATATGGCCTTCTTCATGCACGGGCAAAAACAACAGCTCAAAGTAAATTCTGCAGGAAACTAAATAAGTCATCACAAGGAGTGGGTTCACTGCCAGAGCCTGCTAGCTTTCTTTTATGAGAGAAATGATAACTAATAGCAGCTGCTACCCATGTTGGTAAAGTCCAAAAGCCTTGGCAACCACAGCAACTGTGTGGTCGGTAGCTGCCATCTCACTGTTCCTCAAAAGCCCCCCACAGTGTTCCTTTTGCCTAGAGTCATCACAGAAGAATTTTCATTATGAGATCATAAGATCAACAATCTCCCGAACAAGTCAGTGGCAGATCATGGCAAAAGGGGGAGTGTAAGTCTCGGTTTCCAATGCAAGAGTTTGAAAGATTAGGACTTCTACTTTAAGGTTCTATAATTTCTCAACCACCCTAACAGAAGGGGAGATGAAAGTTAGGGGTCAAGACAGAGAAACTGACTCAGAGGGGCTTGTCAGTGTAAGAGACTGTTTTGGACTCAAGCCATTCATTTTTCAAACATATTCTAAAGCCGTGTTTTTCAAACTACAGATCTCAGTCCACTATAGAAGTATGAAATCAACTTTGTAGATCATGATCAGAGTATATTTTCAATTAAATGGAATGGAATGAAATGTGTATATCAGATTACATTACACATCGTAATTTCGTTTCAGTTATGTTTGAGAGTACAGTGGATAGCAATCAAAAATGAATTCCTGGGCTTCCCTGGTGGTGCAGTGGTTGAGAGTCCGCCTGCCGTTACAGGGGACACGGGTTCCTGCCCCGGTCCGGGAGGATCCCACATGCTGCGGAGCGGCTGGGCCCGTGAGCCATGGCCGCTGAGCCTGTGCGTCCGGAGCCTGTGCTCCGCAACGGGAGAGGCCACAACGGTGAGAGGCCCGCGTACCGCAAAAAAAAAAAAGAAAGGAATTCCTTTCGTTTTACACCCTTACTGAAGTATAAGTAACATGCAAAAAACTTTACATACTTAATGTATGCGATTTGATAAATTTTTACACATGTATACACCTGTGAAACAATCACTACAATCAAGGTAACAAACCCATTGCTCCCCAAACTTTCCTCATGCCCTTTGGTAATCCCTCCTTCCACTTAACTACTGATCCTACAAGTTTTTATGTGGACATAGTTTTTCTTGGGTAAATACCTGGTTACGGAATGAGTGAATCATATGGTAGATGTATATTTAGCTTCCTCAGAAACTTCCAAACCATTTTGTAAAATGATTTTACACTCCCACCAGTAATGAATGACAGTTCCAGTTCCACTACATGGATCTTTGCCAGGGCTTGGAAAGGTCAGTTGATTTAATTTTAGCTGTTCTATAGCTATACAATAGTATCTCATTTAATTTGTGTATAGTGAAGTGACTATTAAATATTTTGCCCATTTTTATTTATTTATTTATTTATTTATGTGGTATGCAGGCCTCTCACTGTTGTGGCATCTCCCGTTGTGGAGCACAGGCTCCGGACGCGCAGCCTTCAGCGGTCATGGCTCACTGGCCCAGCCGCTCCGCAACATGTGGGATCTTCCCGGACCGGGGCACGAACCCGTGTCCCCTGCATCGGCAGGCGGTCTCTCAACCACTGCGCCATTTTAATTTGATTATTCATCTTCTTATGGAATTGTTAGAGTTCTTTGTATATTTTAGTTACAAGTCCTGTGTCAGATATATAGTCTGCAAATATTTTCTCCCAGTCTCTAAAGACTAACTAACCATTCCATTGTTTTAACAGTGCCTTTTGAAAGACAAAAGATTTAATTTTGATTATTTTTACTTGTATATCTAGTTTACTTATTTTGGGTTGTATAGTTTGTGCTTTTTGCATCATACTTAAGAAATCTTTGCCAAGCCCAAGGCCACTAAGACTTTCCCCTAGATTTTCTCTTAGAAATTTTAGAGTTTTAGCCTCATAGTCAAGTCTATGGTCTACTTCTTTTTCTAGACTTTTTTTTGATGTGGACCATTTTAAGGTTTTTATTGAACTTGTTACAATATCGCTTCCATTTTATGTTTTTTTTTTTTTGTCCGTGAGGCATGTGGGATCTTAGCTCCCCAAGTGCACCCCCTGCATTAGAACGCAGAGTCTTAGCCACTGGACCATTAGGGAAGTCCCTACGATCCATTGCAAGTTGGTTTTTGTATAAGGTGTTAAGTAAGTGTTGAGGGTCATTTATTGCATATGGCTATCCAATTGTTCCAGCACCGTTTGCTGAAAAGATTGTCCTTTTCCCATTCAGTTGCCTTGGCATCTTTCTTGAAAATCAATTGACCATTATGTGTGGGTCTATTTCTGGACTCTATATTCTGTTCCATCAATCAATTCATCTATTTTTACACAAATACCATACCATCTTGATTGCTGTGGTTTTATAGTCAGTCTTGAAATTAAGTAGTGTTAGTACTCAAACGTTTTTTCTTTTTCAAAGTTGTTTTGACTAGTCTGGGTCTTTTGAATTTTCATATACATTTTAAAATCAGCTTTTCAATTTCTTCAAAGAAGTCTCCGGGAATTTGATTAAGGTGGTGTAAATTTAAGAGATCAGTTTGGGAGAGAATTGCCATCTCAACAACACAGAACCTTACAATGTATGAAGACAATGTATCTCTTCATTTCATTAGGTCTTCTTTAATTTCTTTCAGCAATGTTCTATATCTTTCAGTGTTCAGATATTGCATAGTTTTCATTCAATTTATCCTCAAGTATTGTTTGTTGCTATTGCTGTTGCAAATGGTTTTTTTTTTTTTTTTTTTTTTTTTTTTTTTCTTTTGTCAAATTTTTTTTTTTTTTTTTTTGCTGTACGCGGGCCTCTCACTGTTGTGGCCTCTCCTGTTGTGGAGCACAGGCTCCGGATGCACAGGCTCCAGACAAACAGGCTCAGTGGCATGGCTCACAGGCCCAGCCGCTCCACGGCATGTGGGATCTTCCCAGACCAGGGCACAAACCCATGTCCCCTAGCATTGGCAGGCAGACTCTCGACAACTGCGCCACCAGGGAAGCCCGGTATTGTTTTTAAATTCAAATTTCTGGTTGTTCATTACCAGAATAAAGAAGTACAATTACTTTATGCATATGGAACTTATATAAGATTTTCTACATAGACAGTCATGTCATCTGCAAATAAAGACAATTTACTTCTTCTTTTCCAATCAGAATGTCTTTATTTCTTTTCCTTGCCTTATTCCACTGGCTGGGAACTCCAATACAATGTTGGACAGAAATAATGGGAGTGGCCATCTTTCCTTGTTTCTGATCTTAGGAGAAAGACTTTAGTCTTCCAATATGATATTTGTTGTAGGTTTTTCATAGTTGCCTTATATCAGATCGAGGAAGTTCCCTTCTATTCCTATCTTACTAAGAATTTATATCAGGCATAGTAGATTTTTGTCAAATTTTTTTTTATGCATCTATTGACATAATGATAAGATTTTTATTTTTTAGTCTGTTAACCTATGAATTACAGATTGGGTTTTGAATTATAGATTGGGTTCTGGGATAAATCCCACTGGACATATATGTTATCTTTTTCATGTATCGTTCAATTGACTTTACTAAAATTATTAAGAATTTTTTTGTGTTAATTTCATGATGGCTATTGGTCTATAGTTTTCTTGTAGTGCATGTCTGATTTCAGTATCAAAACAGCACCAGTTTTGCAGACTCAGTTAGGAACTAATCTCTTCATTTTGCTGGAAGAGTTTTGATGAAATTGATGATATTTCATCCTTAAATGTTTGATAAAATTTTCTCCTGAAGTCATCTGGCCCTGGAGTTTTCTTTATGGGAAGATTTTTTAACTAGAAATAAAATTTACTTAGCTTTGGTAGTTTGTCTTTCAAATTTTTTTTAAAATTTCATCTAAATTGTTGAATTTATCAGCAAAGTTATAAATAATTTCACATATTCTTTTAATGTGTGTGGGACCTGTGGTGATATCCCCTGTAACTTTGTCTTCTCCTTTTTTCTTGATTAGTCAAACTAGAGGTAAAGAACCAGCTTTTGCTTGATTGATTTTCTTGATTATTTTTCTGTTTTCTGTTTCATCGATTTCTGCTGTTATCTTTATTATTTTCTTTCTTCTGCTTGCTTTAGGTTTAATTTATTCTTCTTTTTCTAGTTTCTTAAGGTAGAAGCTGAAGTCATTGATTTGAGACCTTTCTTTTCTAATAGAGGTGTTTCATTCTATAAATTTCCTTTTGAACACTGCTTTAGCTGTGTCTACAAATTTTGATGTTATATTTTTATTCTTATTCATTTCAATATACCTTCTAATTTACCTTTTGATTTCTTCTATGACATACATTATTTAGAAGTATGTTAATTTGTGGGCAGAAAACAGTTTGTATGATTTACAATCATACAAAAGTTTGTATGATTTACAATTCTTTTGAGTTTATTGGGATTTGTTTTATGTTTTCTTGGTAAATGTTCTATGTGTACTTGGAAAGAGTATGTATTCTATTGCTGTTGCATGGATAGTTCTATAAATGCCAATTAGGCCTACTTAATTGATGGTTGTTATTCAGTTTTTCTATATACTGTCTGACTTTCTATTTATTCTAATAACTATTGAGTGAGGGGTGTTAAAAATTCCAACTATAATTGTGGATTTGTCTATTTCCTCTTTTAGTTCTATCAGTTTTGTTTCATGTATTTTGAAGCTCTATTATTAAGTGCATAAATGTTTAGGATTACTGTGTCCTCTTGATAAACTGATCCTTTTATCACTATGAAATAACTCTCTTTATCCCTAATAATATTGATTAATATTGATATTAATGGAGTCTCTTCAGCTTTCTTTTGATTAGTGTTTCCATGCTGTATTATTTTCCATCTTTTTACTTTTATCCTAGTTTTATCTTTATATTTAAAGTGGATTTCTTTGGAGGCAATATATAGTTCATTCTTGCTTTTGTATATAATCTGACAATCTCTGCCTTTTAATGAACATCTAATGTAACTATTGATAAGGTTGGATTTAAATCTACTATTTTGCTATATGTTTTCTATTTGTTCCATTGTTCTTGATTCCCCTTTTTCCTCTTTTTATGCCTCCTTTTGGACTATTTTTTAGAAAGTTTTTAAAAATAGCCTTTACTTTTTAGAACAGTTTTAAGTTCACAGCAAAATTGAGCAGGAAGTACAAAGAGTTCACATATATCCCCTGCTCCACATATATACAGCCTCCACCATTATCAACAACCACAGTGTGCAGTGTTTTTTGTAGTTGTTATTGTTACAATTTGTTATAATTGAAGAACCTACATTGACACATAATCATCACCCAAGTTCATACTCTACAATAGGGTTCACTCTTGGTGTTGTACATTCAGTGGGTTTTAACAAATGTATAACAATATGTATCTACCATTATAGTATCATACAAAATAGTTTCACTGCCCTAAAAATCCTTTGTGTTCCACCTATTAAGCTCCCCTCCCAACCCCCGGCAACCACTGATCTTTTTACTGTCTCCATAGTTTTGCCTTTTCCAGAATGTCATATGGTTGGAATTGTAGTAGTCTTTTCAGATTGGCCTCTTTCACTTAGTAATATGCATTTTAGGTTCCTCCTTATCTTTTCATGGCTCGATAGCTCATTTGTTTTTAGTGCTGAATAATATTCCATTATCTGGATGTACCACAGTCTATTTATCCATTCATCTACTGAAATTCATCTTGGTTGCTTCCATGTTTTGACAAATCTGAATAAAAATCCTTGTGTAGGTTATTATGTAGACATAAGTTTTTCAGCTCATCTGGGTAAACACCAAGGAACACAACAGCTGGATCCTAGGGTAAGGGTATGTTTAGTTTTATAAGAAACTGCCAAACTGCATTTCAAAGGGACTGGACCATTTTACATTCCCACCAGCAATGAATGAGAATTTCTGTTGCTCTACATCCTTGCCAGCATTTGGTGTTGTCAGTGTTTTAGATTTTGGCCATTCTACTAGGTATGTAGTGGTACCTCACTGTTGCTTTAATTTGCATTTCCCTGATGACATATGATGTAGAGCATATTTTCATATACTTATTTGAAAATCTGCATATTTTCTTCGGTGAGGTGTTTTTGTCCATTTTTAATCTCGTTCTTACTGCTGAGTTTTGAGTTCTTTGTATATTTTTGTTAATAGTTATTTATCAGAACTTTATCAGAATAGTTCTTTCTCCCAGTCTGTGGTTTGTCTTCTCATTCTCTTGACAGTGTCTTTTGCAGAGCAGAACCTTTTCAATTTAACAAGTCCAGCTTATGAGTTATTTCTTTCATGGATTGTGCCTTTGCTATTGCATCTAAAAAGCCATCTACCACACTGAATGTCATCTAGATTTCCTCCTATGTTATCTTCTGGAAGTTTTATAATTTTGCATTTTACATTTAGGTCTATGAGCCACTTTGAGTTAATTTTTGCGAAGGGTATATGATCTATGTTTAGATTTACTTTTTGGATGTGGGTGTCCAAGTTGTTCTAGTACCATTTGTTGAAAAGACTGTCGTCTATTGTATTGCGTTTGCTCCTTTGTCAAAGATCAGCTGACTATATTTATGTAGGTCTTTTTCTGGTCTCTCTATCCTGTTCCATTGATCTATTCATCTGCTCTTTTGCTAATACCATGCTGTCTCAATTACTGTAGCTTTACAGTAAGTTAGGTAGTATGTCTTCCAACTTTGCTCTTCTCTTTCAATGTCGTGTTGTCTATTCTGGGTTTTTGGATTTCCATATAAACTTTAGAATTAGAATGCTGACAAAAAAACTTGCTGGGATTTAGATTGGGATTATGTTGAATCTATAGTCCTAAGTAGGAAGAACTGATATCTTGACAATACTGAGCCTTCCTATTCATGAACATGAAATATCTTTCCACTAATTTAGTTCTTTTTTTAAATTTCTTTCATCAGAGTTTTTGTAGTTTTCCTCACATAAATCTTGTATATATTTTGTTAGATTTACTCTCAAATATTTAATATTTTTAAGGTGCTAATGTAAATGATATTATGTTTTTAATTTCAAATTCTGTTTATTACTAATATATAGGAAAGCAATTGAGTTTTGTATATTGACCTTGTATCTTGCAACCTTGCTATAATTGTATATTAATTCCAGGAGCTTTTTGTTGATTCTTTGGAATTTTTTACATAGATAATCATACACTTTCAAAAATTGACAGTTTTATTTCTTCCTTCCCAATCTGTATACCTTTTATTTCCTTTTGTCTTATTGCATTATCTAGGACTTCCAGTACAATGTGGAAAAGGAATAATGAGAGGGGGCATCCTTGTCCTCTTTAATTATTAAAATTATAATTCTAATGATTCCATTTTATATCCTTTGTTAGCTCATTAGCTGTAACTCTTTGTTTTATTATTTTATAACAAAGGTTTGCAATATACAGTCTACCTTCAAATAATATACAATTTAACACATAGTATAAGGACCTTAAAACAATATATATCCATTTAACCCCTTCCCGGACTTTGTGCTATTGTCATACATTTTACTTCTACCTATGTCATGAACCTTTCAATACATTGTCATTATTTTTGCTTTCCAAAGTCAATTATTTTAAAGAGTTTTTTAATAATAAAAAAAGTCTTTTATATTTACTTACATATTTACCATTTCTAGTGCTCAATGTTCCTATGATTTCCATCTCATATCATTCTCCTTCTCCCTGTAGAAATCCCTTTAACATTTCTTGTGCAGGTCTGCTGGTGATGAATTCCTTCAGTTTTTGTATGCCTGGAAAAGCTATTATCTGCAAAAGTTATTTTTGAAAAATGTTTTTGCTGGGTTTTGACAGATTTTCTTTTCTTTCCACATTATGAAAATATTGCTCTATCGTCTTGTGTCTCACACTGTTCCTGACATGATGTCTTCTTTCATTCTTTGTTCCTCAATATGCAATGTGTCTTCTTTTTTTCCCTTTCTGGCAGCTTTTAAGATTTTATCTGTATCTCTGGTTTTGAGAAATTTGTCTCTTGGTGTAATTATTCATGGTTTTTATGCATGGGATCCATTAAGCTTCTTGGGCCTATGGCGTTATAGTAGACATCAAATTTGGAAATTTTCAATCATTACTTCTTCAAACATTTTCACTGTTCATTCCTCTTTCCTCTCTCCTTCAGGGTCTCTACTTACATGTACATTGGGCTGCTTGAGGTTTTACCACAGCTTACTGATGTTCTTAGATTTTTTTAAAATTCATTTCTCTCAGTTTCATTTGGCATCATTTCTATTGCTAAGCCTTCAGGTTTACTAATCTTTTATACTGCAGTGTCTAATCTGTTAATCTCATCCAGTGTATTTTTCATATCAGATATTGTCATTTCCTCACTAGAATTCTGTTTGGGCCTTTTTAATATTTTCCACATCTCTACTTAACATGCTCAATCTTCGCCTTCTTGAACATATAGAATATATTATAACTATTATTTTAAACTTTGTCTACTAATTCTATCATATGTGTTATTTCTGGGTCTGTTTCTTTTGACTTTATACTTCATTACTAGTCATGTTCCTGTCTCTTTACATACTAGGTAATATTTTGATTGTATACCAGGCCTTGTTAATTTTACCTTGTTAGTGCTAGATATTTTTGTCCTCCTTGAGTTTTGTTCTGGAGCACAGTTAAGTTACTTGGAAACAGTTTTATCCTCTCCAGGCTTGCTTTTAAACTTTGTTCAGTAAGACCAGAGATGCTTTTAGTCTAGGACTAATTTTGTCCTATGCCGAGGCAGTATCTTTATAAGAATTCTAACCAAAACCCCATTAATTTAAAGATTTCCTCTCTGGCTGGAAGAAACATGACCTATTCTGGTCCTGTCCCCTCTCCTTTTGGGTGGTTTTCTCCAGCTTTAGGCAGTTTCCTCATATGCCTGTGCTGACCAATATTCAGCCAAAGACTAGAGGGAGACCCTCTGCAGATCTCCAGCACTTTCTCTCTGTGAAGCTCTCTCCTGTTCCGTGCTCTCTTCTGCAGACTCTAGCCACCTTGCCCTCCCTAGGCTCCCACCTCTGTCTCCTCAATCACCATGCTCTGCCTTGGTTTCTCCTCCCTGCTTTGCAACACAGACACTCTCCCAGAAATAAGTTGGGAGTAACTGTGGGGCTAACTTCATTTGTTTTCAGTGTTCAAATATTGTTGTTTCGTTTATTACTTATTTCTGGCAGAAAACTAAATCTGATTCCTTTTACTTCATCTTGCCTGTAATTAAAAAAATGTATTTTTTTTGTACGGGTTGTGGGGTGGGGGAAAGTGTAAAAAATGCTGTCTTTGAAGATACATTTCCATGAATAATGAAAATTCCATCCATTGCAGAGTTCACTCATGCAAAGGTCGACCAGCTTTAGAAAATCACCTCTTTAACAGAATGCTCCCAAGTTGCCTTTGTAAAGGCACTCAGTAACTTGTATAAAGATTGAGAACTTAAATTCAAGTAGTGTAAATAATCATTCAGATCATGTACAGGAGACAATGGGAAATCAATGTCAGCCCTAACAAACTGCCCAGAACAGCTTCACCATGAGGAGATACCATGGGCAGAGAAGCAACTCTCAGATGCCAGTTAGCCCTGAAAGATAATCAATGATTCTTCCTTGGAGACCTAGCCATAAGTACTGGGGCGGTAGCTCCTACCTCCCCTATGGGCAGTGATGTGCTCAGAGAGCCAGCCATTGACCTTGGAATGGGAGAGGCATGCACCAGCTTGGGTTATTCTACAGGCCTCTGAACACAATCAGAGCAAATCCTCCTTCGTGACAGAGTTATATCCTCATCAGAAATGAGGAACTTTGGGGATACAGTAACCCTCTTCTAGGACTTCATGGTATTTAGTAGCTGAGTAAATGTAGCTTCCAAAGATTACATATGCAAGTGCCAGTCATACCTAGTAAGTTAGAGGAGAATCTGAGGTGTCAGACAAGGTACAACTCTGCATTTATGCTGCAGCTCTGGCAACCTGTTTATTAAGGAGCTTGCTTAAAAAATAGTTTCTATTTGCACTTGAAAGAGCAATCTAGCATAATGTACACATTTAATGTATAAATTTACCAGCTTTGGACTTGAACAGTCCTGGGTTCAAATCCCCCCTCTGCCACAAACGAATGGCCCTGGATAAGAATCTTAACTTCTCTGATGATCAGTTTCATCCACTTGTAAAATGGTGTTAATATTCCCTATTGCAGCATTTTGTTGCGAGAAGTGTATAGGTAAGATTCCTGGCATATAATATTCATTCAGTAAATATGGCTATAATTACAGTTAAGGTAGCTATCTGGGGATGAAACAGGAAGAAAATAGGAAGGTGGGACCTCTTCTTACTAGTCAAGATGAAAACATGCCATGCTGTAAGTAGAAGTCCATCCAAGCCTATGGAAAAAAAAACTAAGAAAATCTCATTTGTACTCCCCAGACTCTAAATTGTCAGAATTATCTCAAGTGAGGATGATTTTTCTTGGCCCTGACTGACAGTCCTTTAGAGGCTACCTTTTCCAGAGACTCAGTCTTTCTTATGACAGTGCCCAACTCATGAGACCCTGGGAGCCACTCAGGGCTGAGCACTGCCTGTCCACTGTGCATCAGGAAGGCCCTGATATGAAAGGCGATAGCACGCTCCTTCCTCCAGAGACCTTGGCTCTAGCTCAAGGGTAAAGGTGGTGGAGCTGATAGCAGACCTGGCAAAGGAGATGCTGGGGTCTGCTGGAACAGGGCCACCTCACAGAGGCCTGTCACCAGGCCAGCAAGGTGTCCCAGCAGCTGAAACCTGATCCCTTCCTTCTCACACCGGTGTGGTTTTGGGTGGCCCCGTTTACCTGAACTGCTCTGTAGAGGAGGATCAATCTGCATTTGCATTTTTCAGAGACTGGGAGCCTACTCCTGCTTTAAAACAGCAAACTTTCCTCTAAACCAGGACACTAGATCTCAAGATGGAGACAACTGCACTATGCTTGAAATTCTTCCTGGGACCCTCCAGACCATCCCCCAAAAGGACAGTTACTGGTTAACTTATAAAGTGTGTAAAATATTTCATTTCTGTACATGGAGAACACAGGTTTTTCCCTCTGCTGAGACCTTATATTTAGTGTGGATCATTAAAGTCAGCAGGGCTAGATGCCCAAGTTCCTCACCACACTTCCATGCACTGATTTCCACTCCTTCCCCTTCTTTGTTGCTTCTACTGGCTCCTCAGTCATCTTTCTCCCTCTTCTCTCTTTTTTTCCTCTTCAGTTTTTTTTTTTAGGTTGTAGTGAAATACACTTAACATAAAATTTACCATCTTAAGTGCATTACCATTTTCAAGTGCGCAGGTCAATGGTGTTAAATACATTCACGTAGTTGTGCAACCATGACCACCATCCAACTCCAGAACTCTTCATCTGGTAAAACAGGAACTCTATACCCATTAGAAAACAACTCCCAATTCCCTCTCCCGCCAGCCCCTGGCAGCCACCATTACACTTTCTGTCTCTATGAATTCGACTGCTCTAGGTACATCATCTCTCCCCCTTCTCTTTAAGTCATACCCATACTCTTTCCTTTTTACTTATAAACCCAGCCCAGTCCCCATTCTCTCCTCCTAAAAACAGAATTTTCTTAAATCTCTTCTCTTGACTAGGCTACTTCAAATTCAATGGTTGCCTGCAGCCCTTAAAGGACTTTTTAAACTTGTAAACAATAACTTGTAAATAATAAACTTGTAAATAATCAGATAGTTTAAGAATAATGCCCCAAAGTACAACAGTGTGTATTATAAACATAAAATGTCCTCTCTTGTCCCTCATCCAACCCCAAATTTCCACATGTCTTTGCTAACCATTGTTAACAGTTTGCTGTATATTTGTCTAGAATTGTTCTCTGCTTCCATGGTATTTAAAGTACAGCATCCTGGTTAATAGTAGACACTCTGGGGCCAGGATGCCTGGGTTTGAATCCTGACTTCGCTACTTAGCTGGGTGACCTCGAGCAAGTTACTTAACTTCTCCATACTTTGATTTCTTCATATAAAACTGAGCTAATCTTAGTATCCACTTTACAGGATTGTTCTGAAGATTAAGTTAGTAAATGTAGAGCACTTTGAATAATGCCTTGTGTATAATAAGCATCTTTACTATTGTTATTATGCATGTGTTTTTATCTTGGTTACACAAATGGGAGCATGCCACGCATATTGTTCTGCAAGCTTATTTCACCTAATGAACACACCAAGGGTAACTTCCAATGTTAATGCACCCTCATTCATTGTAATGACAGCACACCGTTCCACACTATGGTTGTAAGAGTTGGACTGATTTTTAAATCCAGGGTACAAGAAGCTATAGAGTACGTGATAGCATGCCACAGTATATGTCCCAAGATGACAGTCTTGGGGTGTGGGGGATGACACATCAGAACTGGGGTTTGCTTTTGTCAGTGCTGAGCTCCTCAAGGGCAGGACTGATTTCCTTCTATGCTCAGAGAGCTGGTGATTGCACCGTCTCACTCATAGAGATTTGTCCTTCACAGTTGCTATTCTTTTTTTAAAAAAATATTTATTTATTTATTTTATTTTTTTTTAAATAAATGTATTTATTTATTTTTGGGCTGTGTTGGGTCTTCGTTGCTGTGCGCGGGCTTTCTCTAGTTGCGGCGAGCGGGGGCTACTCTTCATTGCAGTGCACGGGCTTCTCATTGTCATGGCTTCTCTTGTTGCGGAGCATGGGTTCTAGGTGCGCGGGCTTCAGTAGTTGTGGCACGTGGGCTCAGTAGTTGTGGCTTGCAGGTCTAGAGCGCAGGTTCAGTAGTTGTGGCGCACAGGCTTAGTTGCTCCGCGGCATGTGGGATCTTCCCAGGCCAGGGCTCGAACCTGTGTCCCTTGCATTGGCAGGCAGATTCTTAACCACTGCACCACCAGGGAAGCCCACAGTTGCTATTCTTATTAATCAAATCTTACAAGCGTGCCTCTCTAAACATGGTTTTCCAGCAGGCCCTTGGAAAGGAAGTCATCTCCTTCCTGCCCCTTCCCATGACCTGGAGTGCAAAGGACTGAGCCCTCAGGGAAACACTATGTGTAACCTGGCAGGAAAGGAGCCTCTGAGAGCACATGAGTGATGTGAGGATAAAATAAATAAATTTTATTGTGAGCGTGTGTGCATGTGTGTGTGTGTGTGTGGCCTCGATGCCATGACTTGTTGCCTTCCTCTCCACCCCTGTTGACTCTCCCATGACTTTCTGCTCATCTTATGTCGGGGAACCAGAGTATAAAGACAATGAATAGTCAAGACTTATATCTAGAATGAAAGTACAACATAGCTGTCAGGAAACCAAGAGGCATGAAAGTTAGAGAAACACCCTGCGCACAGGAAATTAGTAAAATGTCCCACTCTAAGGACCACATTTGGGAGCCTGGCTCAGCTACGTATCAGCTTCATGATTTAACCTCTCTATGCCACAGCTTCCTCATTTGTTAAAGTGACAAAGACAATAATATCTATTCTATAGAGTCACTTTGAGGATTAAATGAATTAAATTCCTAAAATACCCCCACCAGGGTAAGCTCTGAATGTCAACTATTATTATCATTGTATCTAAATGTATTCTACTACCCCCATCTCTAAACCCCAGTTTCCTTTTGTGTCATCTCCTTAAGCTTCATCTGTTTAAAGAGAAATCACAGAAAAACTATCACAGAGGTTTAGCAGAAGAAATAATTTATCATTTTAGAAATATTTCCCAAAGAGGGGGTCAGAGCCATTTCAAGGACCATCTGATTAGATCCCGTAAAGCAGTAGGCACAGAAATCCCTCCAGACTTTTTAAATCAGATGGGCATTTATTCAACACATTCCTGTACAGGGTAGTTTACAAAATTAAGCTAACACAGCAAAAGGACCCAGCACTGCAGGAACTTACACACCTAAAATGGTCATCGGAGGCAGGGCAAATGTTCAGGTGAGTGGAAAGTGTTTGATGTTCCTTACTTTACTGAAAGTCATTATTCACAGATTCACGGAGGCCTCATGCTAATGAGAGCTGATAACTCCTGCTCATGATCTGCTTCCTGTTTTCTAGACTTTACAGCATGGGACTAACTAGAATTTTATTCTCGAGACCAATGTGTCCTATGGGGTATCTCCAAAAGAGGAGCATCAAAGGGGAATAAAAAAGATGCTGGCTGTTGAGCTCTAGAAATCCAGCTGCCTTCTCCCAGCTTCTGGACACACAACGGCTTCATTGTGTATGGAGAAAAAAAATTGAACTGAAGCTTTCCTGCAAGCATTTTTGAACTTGGACCTCCAGTGCATAGATTAGAAGCCAGCTCCCAGCCCAGGCCCCCTCCTCTTCTCCCTTCTCCTTTCCATCTCTGTAAGAGAATTTAGTTCCATTTAAGTCCAGGGGACATGGCAAAAACAACACTCCAAACACCACTTCCATTTTTGGCAATGGGATCCTTCAAACAGTGAGAAATAGCCCTTCAGTTCGCAGGCCCCTTAGATTCTGCACCTCATACACTAGTTTCCTCTGCTCACTTCAGAGGGAAGGGATAGATCTGAAGAGTTGAGGCTCATTTTCTGAGTCGTTTTTTAAGGAAAAAGATACCAGCAAAAAGAACAGTCACTGATTCTTAACGCTAGAAGGATGTTAGCTAGCCACCAATCAACTCCCCGTTTTGCAGATGAGGAAACCGAAGCCAAAGAGGTTAACAACCCGAGCAGCACTTTGAGAGGTAGCCCCAGGACAAGCCATCTTAGGACAGCAGAGACGCTGAAAGCCATGCCCTCATCTCCCCATTTACTTGCATTATTAACTTCCTATTAATACTTATTGATAAATTGTTATATACTGAGTCCTGTGCTCAGGAGAAGGAAGCAAAACTCGACCCTGCAGGAGTTTATAGTGATTAGTTCATTTTCTTTTCTTTGAATTCACTTCATCTCTCATATTTCTCTTTCCTATGAATGAAATAATAAACCATTCTTTTTGTCCCTTTGGTTCAAATTTTGAGAGTCATAGACATGTCTCATGTTCACTCCTTTTTGATACACCAAGTGCTATTAATTATTCATGTAAATATTCCATCTTTATCTCAACAGACATTTATCATTCCCTACCATGAGCCAACCATTGTCCCTTTCCACTGGGGTACATTCTTTTTCTCTCTGTTCCTTCTGCTATCACCCCAATCCCAGGCTTTATCAACTTCCAATTGACTGGTATTTACAAGAACCACCCAGCTGCCTCCAGGCCAACCTCTCCGTCTGCAACAGGTCAAGTCTGATGAATTTTCCTTGAACAGTCACTGGTCACATCGTGCTTCTGCTCCTCAGCCTGCAGTTGCTTGCTTCCTATTACCAGTCAATTTGGGTCCAGATTCTTCCCCTTGGTTTTCAAATTTTCCTGCAATCACTTTATCTACCCAAATTTATTTCCCCTTTATTCTCACCTAACTATTCTTTACTTTAACTGGTGAAATTTCACTCATCCTTCAAGGCCTGGGGTCAGGTTTCATCTACTCTCTGAAAAGTTCCTCTTCCCCAGCATCATGGTAGCCACTCCCTCTTAGACCTCCCTGGGCACTCACCTCTAGTATAAGACTGCTCAGATTGCTGTAAGGTTATTTGTTCATCGGCGATCTCCTTACCTGGACTCTGAGCTCTTGGAACACAGAGACCATCCTTTTAATGTCCTATTCCAATGTCCAGCAGAACATAGGTGCTCAATAAATGTCCTGCATGGAGTGAATGAATAGCTCCTAGCGCAGCACTGAGTTCTCTGCAGGTGCTCAGAGAAGACTTGCTGAGCACCTGAAGGTAACCTGACATCAGAGCTCAACATCCAGTGATGCAGGCAAGGATGTAAATAGCAATTGTGACACAAAACTATGCTCATAAAAGCATTGTTGCTAAAGGGAAACTTCCCTTTTTGGGTAACCTAGGCCAAAGAGACTCAAAGTCCAAGCAGCACTTTGAAAGTTATCCCCAGGGCAAACTGTCCTAGAACACCAGAGAGTTCTCCTTTCAAAGGGAAGCTTCCCTTTTTTTTTTTTTTTTCGTACGCGGGCCTCTCACTGTCGTGGCCTCTCCCGTTGCGGAGCACAGGCTCCGGACGCGCAGGCTCAGCGGTCATGGCTCACGGGCCCAGCCGCTCCGCGGCATGTGGGATCTTCCCGGACCGGGGCACGAAGCCGCGTCCCCTGCATCGGCAGGCGGACTCTCAACCAATGCGCCACCAGGGAAGCCCAGGAAGCTTCCCTTCTGACACATGATTTTAAAGAATTAGAAAGAAGGGAGTCTGAACTCACTCATAAATGCTAAGGCATAAAAATATATTTCCGAGGGAAACAATCTCCCTTCACCAAGCCTAAGGAAGACATATCTAATCTGGAATTAATACATTTTAAGAAAAAATTAAAACAGTATAGTTAGCAACATGAGACACATGGGAGCTGTGATAACCAGGATGAAAACAGATGTGATCTTTTTTATTGAACCACTTTAATGACTATTTATTTATTCAAGAGGATGTTTATTCAAGAGGCTGTTATCCCCATGCCTTTACTACAAGAACGGCCCTCTTACTATTTTCTTTAAATATTTTCCTTAAATACCTAAGCGTTTAAGATTATCAATGACTTGTTTACTATTTGTCAGCTCATATAGCATTTTCACAATTTTTAAAAGAATGATTGCATCAGAAAATTGAACATATTAGGATGATATCATGGATGGTACCAGCCATTAAAAATACACTTCCCATGATATGCAGAAAACTAGAGCAATTTCACTGGAAAATACAATTTGTGCTTCCAGAATTAGCTCTTGTTACAGACATTATCAAGTACATATTATGGACAAGATGCTGTGCAGAAAACCAAGCTGTACCTGAGCAACTCCTTGCTCTCAAGTTTACCAAATACAGGAGGAGGATTTGAGTTGGGAAGTTCATCACTCAACACCCTTCACGTGTCTACAGAAATTGCAAGGTCTTTCCATTACCAGGCTCATTGTTTAGATACGCCACATGTCTGTGTGTAACTAATGACTCTGAGGAGGCTCTCAGTGACGATGTCTCTGTTTCATTGGGGCTGCTAAATCGATCTGCTCCCAGCATCTGACCCTGCATACTGGGCGGCACCTACTACTACTTCACATTTTGTCCTAAATGCACTGGCCCATTTTTGATCCCAGGAACCAAGTTCACTGGGTGTCCTTTGGGTTTAGAACCATATTGTCTACAAAATAATTGAAACATCTACAGTCATTGAAATGCATATTGAGAAACATTCTCAAGAATTAAAGAACTGAAGTTTCACAAAAACATTTTTCATTCTAAATGCACTGGAGAATAAAAAAGCTTCCCAGGACCTCTGGCATTCCTCCAGGAAAGGACTACCACACCACAGAGGAATTGGACTTTTGCCTAGTGGCCTTTGGAATGACCTGAAATTTATATATTTTTTCAAATAGATGCCCTGCATAGTGACCTGGCAGCAGGATTATTTTCCCAGTCTATGATTCAGAAGCCATGTGATACTCATATTCCTCTGCAAGTGTCCATATATTCTACACCCTAGTGAGCCTGATCCTGAAGACCAACGCTTGAGGATTTCTCCCACTTGAGCCACTTGCCAATGGCAGAGCTATCCCACTCTTAGCAGCAGGCCCTTGCCCTGAAGATACAAAATTCCCTTCGGTTCTGTTAAATTAATTTTAACAGATGTTATCTATATGCCAAAAATTGTGTTTAGCCACTGGAAGTTAAACAAAAGAAGAAGATCTGGTCCCTGATCTTGAAGAGCTTATAGACAATTACTATACAATATAATGTCTTAACCAAACAACTCAGACCAGGTGGGGGTGGGGGGCATTGGAATTCAGAAGAGAGAATCATAGCCCAACATGGGGGCTTGGGAAATGCTTCTTGGAGAAGATGACATATAAGATGATATTCTTAAAAGAAGAATTAGAAGGTATCAATCATAAAAAGGGAAGGGTGCTCTTGGCAGAAGAAACAGTATAAGCAGAAGTACAGAAGCATAAAGAGAATGGGCTGTACACATAGTTAGGCACTAGTTAAGAAGTTATAAAAGAACTACAAGGTAGAAGGTGGGGACAGAGGTGATACAAGGGAGACTAGATTTATAGAAGATAGGATACAAAGAACCTTGGGTGACCTGCTAAAGAGTTTGGAATTATTCAGTACATAATGGGTACCCATTGGTGAGTTTTGTTTTGCTTATGTAAGGAGTTGTTTGGGTGGATAGTATTTTTTTAATTTACCTTTTAATGTTTTATTATCAATAAAATTAGCATTCATTTTATTTAAAAAAAATAAACTAGGAACAACAAGCCCAAGTAGCTAAAGCAATCTTGAAAAAAATAAAATTAAAATGTTGGAGATTTCACACTTCTTGATCTCAAAACTTAATACAAAGCTACAGTAATCAAAACAGTGTGGTACTAGCATAAAAACAGACATATAGATCAATGGGATGGAATGGAGAGCCAGCAATAAACCCTCATATATATGGTCAAATGAAAAGCTGTAGAGACCATTCAATGAGGAAAGGACAGCATTTTCAGCAAATGGTGATAGGAAAAACTAGATATTCACATACAAAAGAACTAAGTTGGACACTTACCCTACACTATAAAACAAAAATTAACTCAAAATGAACCAAATATTTAAACATAAGAACTAAAACTATAAAACTCTTAGAAGAAAACATAGGGGAAATTTCGTGACATTGGATTTGGCAATGATTTCTTGAATATGACACAAAAGCGTAGGCAATAAAAGAAAAAAATAGCTAAATTGTACTACATCAAAATTAAAACTTTTGTGCATCAAAGGACACTGTCAACAGAGTAAAAAGTCAACCCATGGAACTGGAGAAAATTTTTGCAAATTATATAGCTGATAAGAGGTATATATATAAATATTTAAAGAAATCCTACAATTCAACAACATAAAAACAAACAACCAAATTAAAAAATGGGTAAACTGGGCTTCCCTGGTGGCGCAGTGGTTGAGAGTCCGCCTGCCGATGCAGGGGACATGGGTTCGTGCCCCGGTCTGGGAAGATCCCCCATGCTGCGGAACGGCTGGGCCCGTGAGCAATGGCCACTGAGCCTGCGCGTCTGGAGCCTGTGCTCCGCAACGGGAGAGGCCACAACAGTGAGAGGCCTGCGTACCACACACACACAAAAAAATGGGTAAACTGAGTTGAATAGACATTTCTCCAAAAAGCTGTACAAATGGCCAATAAACACATAAAAGGATGCTCAACATCACTAATCATTAGGGAAATGCAAATCAAAACCACAGTGAGATACAACTTCACACCCAGTAGGATGGCTATTACCAAAACAAAACAAAACAAAACAAGCAAACAAATGAAGAAATCAGAAAATGACAAGTGTTGATGAGGATACAGAGAAATTAGAATCCTTGTACACTGCTGCTGGGAATGTGAAAAACAGTATGGCAGTTCGTCAAAAGATTTAATCCAGAATTACTGTATCATCCAGCAATTCCACTTCTGGGTATATCTCCAAAGGAATTGAAAGCAGAGACTCAAACAAATATTTGTATCCTCATGTTCATAGCAGCATTGCTTATAACGGCCAGAAGACAGAAGCAGCCCAAATGTCCATCAACAAATAAACAGATTTAAAAAAATGCTACATATGCAATATAATGGAATATTATTTACCCTTTAAAAAAGGAAATTCTGATACATGCTACAACATGGCTGAAACTTGAGGATATTATGCTGAGTAAACTAAGGCATTCACAAAAGGACAAATACTGTATGATTTCACTGGTGTGAAATACTGAGAGTAGTCAATAGTCAAATTCATAGAGATGGAAAGTAGAATGGTGGTTGTCAGGAGGTGGGCAGAGGGAGAAATGGGGAGTTAGTGTTGAAAGGATATGGAGTCTCAGTTTGGGAAGATGAAAAAAATTTGGAGATGGGTGATGGTAACAGTATGACAACAATGTAAATGTATTTAATGCTACTGAACTGCTACTTAAAATACTTAATATAGTAAATTTTATGTTATTTAAATTTCACCACAGGAAAACTCCTAGGAACGCAGAAAGCAAGAAAGTTACTCATAAGCTTACACAATATTCTCAATCTCCAGTACCAATTATATATAACACTCTGGAGTGGTGAATGGGAGAATACAGGATGTGGTTCGATTTGTGTTTGAGGTAGTTTCCTTCACCTGTAGAAAGGAGGATGGCTTTAAGCAGGACAAAATGAAAGGCAGGGAGATTGGTTAGGTAGTGATAGAAATAAGGCAAAAGATAAGGAAGGCCTGAACTGGGGAAGTGGTAGATCACTGCTATAGAGGAGCAGACATTATTAGAAACATATTTAGGACCTGAAATGAGCAAGATTTGATGAGTGACCAGTGATGAGGATGGAGAGGAAGACATCCAATTTCAGAAATTTCAGAAATTTAGTGAATAGGGCACCATTACTTAAGACTACATACACAGAAAAAACAGAATAATTAATTTAAATTAAATTTAAATAACTAAAATGCAATATAATTTAATTAAATAATTTTAAATGTAATATAATGTAAATTGTTTAATAATTTAACTAAAATGTAATATAAGTTAATTAGAACTTTAAATAGTTTAATTAAAAACTTACTAATTGGGGGACTTCCCTGGTGGTCCAGTGGGTAAGACTCCATGCTCCCAAGGCAGGGGGCCTGGGTTCAATCCCTGGTCGGGGGTACTAGGTTCCGCATGCCGCAACTAAGATCCAGTGCAGCCAAAATAAATAAATAAATATTTTAAAAAAAAAATTTACTAATTGGGAATGTGATTGTAGTGGTTTGTATTTTGTTAACTTGGTTAAAATAACTATTTCCCAGAACTCTCTTCCCTGCATGTTTCTGTTTAGGGTGGACCATAGAGACATTTTGCATGAGCTTTGGAAGGTGGAAGGGAAGCAGAGGCCATAATGTTTGGATGCGCAAAAGGTTGGTGCAGGAGCAGGAGGCACTGATGGAGCTCATGCACTTTGTCTCTTATCTGGGGGCTCAGGAGGAGCTGGAACACTTTGTCATGGCGTTAAATATTTACCTGAATGAGGAGTCAAAAAAGTTGAAGGAAGATCCAGGAGGAGGTAGAGAAGCTGCAGGACTAGATGCTGCCCTGAGCCAAGGAGATGAGGGGCCCATAAAAGAGCCTGAGATGCGTAAGACCCCAGGAAAAGAGGCCGAGGAAATGGAGAGTCTCAAGACGCTGAGAGTGACTGCAATAAAACTGGGTCTGGCTGAGCTGGAGAAATTTGGTAAGTCAGAATTGAAAGAGACAGGAACATGGCCAGTGCCTTCAAAAGAAACATTTGAAGAGGAGAAGCAAGATGTGAATTTTTATGAGGTCTGTGTCACCAGAGCACAGTCATCCTACTAGCATTTCCTTCTTTATTATTTTTTAATCTATTTTATTGAAGTATAGTTGACTTATAATGTGTTAATTTCCGCTGTACAGCAAAGTGATTCAATTATACATATGTGTGTGTATATATAGGTATATATATATATATATACATTCTTTTTCATATTATTTTCCATTATGGTTTATCACAGGATATTGAATATAGTTCCCTGTGCTATAGAGTAGGACCTTGTTGTTTGTCCATTCTACATATAATAGTTTGCATCTGCTGATCCCAAACTCCCACTGCATCCCTCCCACCGGCCTTTTGCAACCCCAAGATTGTTTTCTATGTCTGAGGAGTCTGTTTCTCTTTCACAGATAAGCTCATTTGTGTCATATTTTAGATTCCACATATAAGTGATATGATATGGTATTTGTCTTACTCTTTCTGACTTACTTCACTTAAGATAATTTCTAGGTCCATCCATGTTTCTGCAAATGGCATTATTTCATTCTTTTATGGCTGAATAGTATTCCGTTGTGTATGTGTGTGTGTGTGTGTATATATATACACCACCACTTCTTTATCCATTCATCTGTCAGTGGACAGATGTTTAGGTTGTTTCCATGTCTTGGCTATTGTAAATAGTGCTGCAATGAGCATTGTAGCATCCCCTTCTTTAAATAGCCATTTAACTTGGGGATGATGCAGAGGTTAGATACAGGAGAAATGGCTGTGTGGCTCCTTCCTTCCACAGGAATGGAAAGGACCGTGCTGGATGAGAGGTAAGAGCCCCAGGAAGCTGCCTGGTGTCCTCCATTTATCTGATGAAGTACTAGGCACAGTCATTGAGAAAGGAAGTCAAGGGCTGTGTAGAGAGTTTGAAGGGAGAAGTGAAGTTTGGGAACAGTCCCCCGAGGGTGGGAAAATTTTATTTAAAGAAGTGCAGACTTCACGCAGCACCGTTATATGAATGCCCTTTCATATGTGACTTACAATGTGAAGGGAGCATTTCTCTCATGATCATCTTAACAATACTGGGCATGTTTGACCACATTCAGACCAGTTCCTAGATCCAAAATTTATCATGAGTGGTTTTCTTTTTCAGTAACCATGGATAATGAAAGAATAAAAAAGAATTTCCCTGATCTCTAGCAGCTCTGAGAGCATCCTTTTAAATTCCCAATTCTCTGAACACTCACACAGAAGAGCTAAACAGACCTGCATTAATTCACAGTATTGACTCCCACCATATCTTACCAAAGTATTACTTGCAGATTTCTGTTTATTTCACTTGTTCTAGGAGACCTGCAACCAGCCCTGCTGAAGTGCCAGATGAGTAACCGTATGTCTACTCCTTCACAAACGCAGTTTCCTCCTGATAAAAGAAAATATAAAAAATATAATTTGGAATGTGATGGGAAACTGAAATCAAAAGTCTATTTGCACATTTCCCCTGTTGGGTTATAATATCTAGAACAATTCTAAAGAAATTCTTTCTGCTAAATACACACACACAGCACAGGTTAAGAGTTCTTTGGTAACCCAACTGTGAAATGGAGTTTTTATGGGTATTTTTACCGATGAACCGAAAAAGATCAAACTAAATTTATTCTGTGTGAACACAGGTGTACATATATTTTGAAGCGTACAATCAGAGAAGAGCTTGATTTTGAAAGAAAAATCGATGAATTTCATTTCTGAGGAGATTCACTGCCCAGAGGGAAAAACTGTATGTCTGGTCTCCATGAATACTGTCTCCCATCCATTCAACACACAGCAACCAAAGTGATCTGAGAAATATAATTGGATAACATCACTCTTCTGCTTAAAACCACAATGGAGAGTGTTCCCCAAAATGTTAGCGCAATCACTTCTTGATGTGTCAGTGCTTTGAGGAAATGAAAAGTGAATTTCCCTCTTTGAAAGACCAATTCCTACCTTGAAGAGGAGGAGGGAAAGAGCCCTACTGCAAATTGGAAAGCTTCATATAAAAATAGAATTACCCTATTCTTATATTTGTCTTGCCAACCCAGAGTGAGCCATTTTTGAAGTTGGTGGGGTTTTGCTTGTTTTAAAGCACCAGGCCTTCTCAGAAAGAGATGGCAGATCATAGGCTATGATCTGCAAGGACGGGTTCCTTTTCTTGGAGAGGGCTTCATTCTCCCAATAGCTACTATATCCTATGCTGAAGATTCCCAAAGATTCCTAATTTCTGTACTTTTTTTGTTTTAGTTTATGTTAGTTTTCTTTTTTGCTAGTAGTCATACTAATGGGTTTGAAGTGGAATAATGCCATCTTAACAGTAAGTATTTTATTCTTTTTGATGGTATCATAAATGAAATTGTTTTTTAATTTAATTTTTGGATTGTTTATTGCTAATGCATAGAAATTTTATCTTTCAACTTTGCTGAACTCATTGTCTAGCTCTAATAGTGTGTGTGTGCGTGTGTATGTATTCTAAAGAAAACCTAAAGGGTTTTTTATATTTAAATTGTACCCAAATCATGTCATCTGTGAATAAAGATACTTTTACTTCTTTCTTTCCAAATTCAACCCCTTCTATTTCTTTTCTTCCCTAATCGCCCTGGCTAGAACTTCCAATAGAGTGTTGAGTAAGAGTGGTGAAAGTGGTCATTTTTGTCTTTTTCCTGATTTTAGGGGGAAAGATTTCAGTCTTTCACCATTAAGTCTGATGTTACCTGTGGATTTTTCATAGGTACCTTTTATCCAACTGAGGAATTTCCCTTCTATTTCTGATTTTGTTGACTGCTTTTTTTGTGAAAGAACATTGGATTTTGTCAAAATTTTTTCTATGTCTATTAAAATGTTCATTTTTTTTACTACATTGATTTTTGTATATCAAACCAATATTTCATTTCTGCAATAATTTCTACTTGGTCATGATGTACAATATTTCTTTATATGCTGCTGAGTTCAGTTTGCTAGTATTTTATTGAGGATTTTCACACCTATGTTTATAAGGGATATTGACCTGTAGTTTTCTTTTCTTTTGATGTCTTTGTCTCGTTTTGGTATCAAGGTAATACTGTCCTCTTGAACAAGTTAGGAAGTCTTTGCTGTTTTTTATTTTTTGGAAGTGTTTGTATAGGATTGGTGCTAATTCTTTGAGCACTTGGTAGAAATAACCAGTGAAGGCATCTAGTACCAGCTTTTTCTTTATTGGAAGTTTTTTGATTGTTGACTCAGTTTCTTTACTTTTTATAGGTCTATTCGGATTTTCCATTTTTTCTTCAGTCAGTTTTGGTAGTTCACATGTTTCTAGAAATTTGTCCATTTCATCTGGGTTTTCTGATTTGTCGGCATATAATTGTTCATAGTATTCTCTTATAATTCTTTTCATTTCTCTAAGGTCAGTGGTAGGGTGCCCACTTTCATTCCTGATTTTAGTAATTTGAGCCTTCTCCCAATTTTTCTGGTCAGTTTAGATCAGGGGTCCCCAGCCCCTGGGCCACATAGCAGGAGGTGAGCAGCGGGCAAGCGAGCAAAGCTTCATCTGCTGCTCCCATAGCTCCCCATCGCTCGCATTACCTCCTGAACCATCCCTCCCATCACTTGCACTACTGCTTGAACCATCTCCCACTCCCCCCAGTCCGTGGAAAAATTGTCTTCCACAAAACCAGTCCCTGGTGCCAAAAATGTGGGGCACCACTGGTCTAGATAAAGGTTTGCAATTTTGTTGCTCTTTTTAAAATACCAACTTTTAGTTTTATTGATTTCCTCTATTATTTTTCTATTCTCTATTTCATTTATTTCCATTTTGATTATTATTTCCTTCCTTGTTGATTTGGGCTTAGTTTGCTCTTCTCTAGTTTCTTCAGATGGAAGGTTATGTTATTGACTTGAGATCTTTCTTCTTTTTTAATGAAGGTGTTTACAACTATAAATTTCCCTCTGAGTATTTTTCCAACATTCTCTGTATCCCATAAGTTTTACTATGTTGTGTTTTTGTTTTCATTCATCGCAAAGTATTTTCTAATTTCCCTTTTGATTTCTTCTTTCACCCATTGATTATTTGAGTGTATTTTCACATATTTGTGAATGTTATAGATTTTTTTTTTTTTTTTTTTTTTTTTGGGGGCTGCTTTTTTTTTTTTTTTTTTTT
>NW_020175191.1:115072-185914 GCF_003031525.2 Neophocaena asiaeorientalis asiaeorientalis
TTTTTTGCGCGGTACGCGGGCCTCTCACTGTTGCGGCCTTTCCCGTTGCGGAGCACAGGCTCCGGACACACAGGCTCAGCGGCCATGGCTCACGGGCCCAGCCGCTCTGCGGCATGTGGGATCCTCCCAGACCGGGGCACAAACCCATGTGCCCTGCGTCGGTAGGCGGACTCTCAACCACTGCGCCACCAGGGAAGCCCTATAATACTATTTTTAAATGGTTATTTTATTTATTTATTGCTGCATTGGGTCTTTGTTGCTGCGCGCGGGCTTTCTCTAGTTTTGGCGAGCAGGAGTGACTCCTCATTGTGGTGCGCAGGCTTCTCATTGCGGTGGCTTCTCTTGTTGTCAATGTTCTAAATTTACTTCTGTTATTGATTTCTAATTTCACTTTATCGTGGTACGAGAACATACTTTGTCTGATTTCAATCTTTTAAAATCTATTGAAATTTGCTTATGGCCTAGCATATAGTCTAACCTAGAGAATGTTCCATATACATTTGAGAAGAATGTTTATTCTGCCGTTATTAGGTGGAGAGTTCTAGAGGTATCTACTAGGTATAGTTGGTTTATAATGTTGTAAAGTCTTTTACATCCTTGATGGACTTCAGCCTATTTGTTTTATACATTATTGAAAGTGGGATATTAAAGTTTCCAGCTATTATTATAGAATTGTCTATTTCTCCCATCAGTTCTTTCAGCTTTGGTCAGTTCTGTTGTAAGATGCATACATGTTTGTAACTGTCATATCTTATTGAGTGGTTGATCCCTTTATCATTATAAAATACCCTTCTTTGTTTCGGTGACAACTTTTGTCTTAAAGTCTGATATATTTCTCTGATGTTAGAATAGCTAGGCCAGCTCTCTTTTCTTTACTGTTTGTGTGGAATGTCTTTTCCCATTCTTTTTTTTTACCGTACTATGTTTTTAAATCTAAAGTGAGTCCCTTGTAGACAGCATGTACTTGGATCATGTTTTTTAAAAGTCCATTCTGCCAATCTCTCTGTTAATTGAGAGTTTAATCCATAATTAATTAATTATATTTAATGTAATTTCCAGTGGAAAGGACTCACTTCTGCCATTTTGTTATTATCTGTGTCATCTATCTTTATTTTTCTCAATTCCTCCATTACGACTTTCTTTTATGTTAAATAGTTACTTTCTAGGGTACCATTCTAATTCCCTATCATTTCTATATATTTTTCAGTTATTTTCTTAGTGGTTTACCTGAGAATTACAATTAACAATTTATAGCAATCTAGTTCATATTAATACCAACTTAATTTTAATAATATACAGAATTTTGCTCCTATATAGCTCAGTTTCTCCCTCCCTTTACTCTGTAATCATTACAAATTATACCTTTAAACATTGCTTGCCCATCAACATAGATTTCTAATTATTGTTTTAGTTGTCTTTTAAATCATACAAAAAAAGAGGAGTTACAAACACAAATCCATTAATACTATACTTTATATTTATCTATGTAGTTACCATTAACAATGGATTTGAGTTACTGTCTAGTATCCTTTCATTTTAACCTAAAGGATTCCCTTCAGCATCTCTTGTAGGACAGGTTTGCTAGAAACAAACTCTCTCAGTTTTTGTTTATCTGAGAATATCTTAGCTTCTCCTTCATTTCTGAAGGATATTTTTGCTGAATATAGAATTTTTGCTTGACATGTTTTTTTTCTTCAGCACTTAAATATATCTCCCCACCACCATCTGGCCTCTATAGTTTCTGATGAGAAGTTAGCTGTATGTGATGAATTGCTTCTTGTCACTTTCAAGACTCTCTGTCTTGTGCTTTCAACAGTTTGATTATGATGTATCTTGGTGTGGATTTCTTTGAGTTTATCCTTCTTGGAGTTTACTGAGCTCCATGGAGGTATAGATTCATATTTTTCAGAAAATCTGGGAATTTTTGGACGTTATTTCCCCATTTTTTTCTGCCCTTTTCTCTTTTCCTACAGGAACTCTCATTATGCATGTTTTAGTTCACTTAATGGTGTCACACAAGTTTCCTAGCCTCTGCCATTTTTCTTCATTCTTTCTTCTTTCTGTTCCTGACATGGTATAATTTCAATTAACCTATCTTCAAGTTGCTGATTTTTTCTTCTACTTCCTCAGATCTGTTGTTAAGCCCATCTAGTGACTTTTTCATTTAAGTTATTGTACGCTTCAACTCCAGAATTTCTGTTTGGTTTATTTGTATAATCTCTACCTCCTTATTGATATTCTCTATTTGGTGAGGCATTGTTTTCATGCTCTTCTTTAGCGCTTTACATATGGTTTCCTTTAGGTCTTTAAGCATATTAAAATGGCTAATGTTAAGTCTTTGTCTAGGAAGACTAATACCTGGGCTTCCTCAGAAACACTTTCTATTGATTGCTATTTTTCCTGTAAATGGGCCATAATTTCTTGTTTTGGTTCATGCCTCATAATTTTTTATTGAAAACACAACATTTTAGATATTAAAATTTGGCAACTCTGAAATCAGATTCTACTCCCTCCACAGGCTTTGTTGTTGCTGCTTGCTGTACTATTGTTTGTTAATTGAATTCTCTGAACCAGTTGTGTAAAGGCTGTATTCTCAGTCATGTGCAACTACTGAAATTTCTGATTGTTAACTTAGTGGATAACTAATGATTGTACAGAGATTTCCTTAAGCACCTGGAACAACAACAGCGACAACAAAAACTCCCAGTCTTTGCAGAGATTCTGTGTGTTTATTGTAGCGTGCCTTCAACACTCAGCCAGGCAATTTACAACTCTGCCTTGACCTTCGCTTCCTGCTTGTTCAGGACAACTAGAGGTCAGAGCTTAGGAACTTCTTGACCTTTCTTGAACATGGGAACAGCCCTGGGCCTTCTAGAGTTCCAGAAATATGTCAGAACTTTTCAAAGCCCTTATTCCCTAGCCTTTCTTTCAAGGTATTTGATTAATCTATTGTTTACTCCAACTGTTATCCATTGCCTTAGCAGCAAAGGCTAAAACATTTGCCTCCAAATGTTTTCAATGAATGACCCCAGGTAATGCCTTTAAGGCTGGGCAACTTCTGCATTAAGTGAGGTAAAATATGCCTTTTGAGCTGGTCTTCTAGGGAGTCACCAGACAAATCAACCAAAAACAAATATTTCCAAGTGACATTTATTCTACTCCCTCTGGCACTGGTACTAGAATACAGGTGGTTATTTTCAAGGCCACCACAGACCTGGGGGGCTGGAGACGGGACAAGGGCAAGTTACAATGCCACAAAGCTTGTTGTTCTTACCAAGATCCAGCTTTTTTCCTGGAATACGTGACCCATGAATTGCTGCAAGCATCTGGTTGGTTTCCAGAGTTATGATAAAAAGTTTATTCTGACAGTTTTGCCAGGTTTTTAGTTGCTTTTATGAAGGGGTGGATTTTTGAAGTATCCCACTCCACCCTTGTCACTAAGATCAAAACTCATCCCTTTTTATTCATCCTCTATATCCAGGAAATCAGCAAAGCCATTCTACTCTTCCTTTAAAACTCCTTTTTTTCTGTTTTTCCCAATTACCACCACCAGCAGGCAAGCACTGAAAGACAGTTTATCATAATAACTAAAAGCACAGATTCTGGAATCACATGTTGGTGTTTGAATCCTATCTCCACCACTTCATACATGTATAACCTGAAGTAAGTTAATTAAAACTTTCTATGCCTCAAGTTTACCATCTGTAAAATGGGGTAATAAAAGAACCTATTGTTGGGAGGCTTAAATGAGTTAACACTTGTCAAATGATTAGTGCTGGGCCTGGGATGTGGTAAACACTAAAAAATTGTTACACACTTAATGCATTCAGCAAATATTTATTGATGGCCTGTTATATACTTATCTGTAGAACTATTACAGTGTACAAGACTAACAACAGTCAGTGTCTTATCCTGGGTTGCTATAACAAATTACCATAGATTGGGTGGCTTAAATAATAAACATTTATTTCTCACAGTGCTGGAGACTGGGAAGCCCAAGACCAAGGTGTCAGCAGATTTGATGTCTGTCAAGGGCCTTCTTCCTGGTTTTCAGATGGCCTCCTTCTTGCTGTATCCTCCCATGGCAGAGAGAAAGAGAGATCATCTTTCTCGTGTCTTTTCTTATAAGGGCACTAATCCATGCATGAGTGCTCTACTCTCACCACCTAATTACCTCCCAAATGTCCCACCTCTAAATATCATCACATGGGGATTAGAACTTCAACATATGAATTTGACGCAGACACAAACATTCAGTCCATAGCAACAGGTAAAAGCCCTGCTCTCATGGAGCTTATATAAAATGTTGCAAATGCTTCATACTCAGATTGCTATTTTTCAGATTCCTTCTGATGGGAAACAATTTCTTGTGGTTTTCTCATGTTGCTTCCCATCTTGTAAGCAGAGGCACCTGTGGCCTTACTTTTGGACTATTTCCCTCTAGAGCAGAGAACAGGTTTGTTTATTGTCTAGTATAATAAAGATGATGTCTCCCTCCTGGCAGAAATCAGGTAGATGTTCTTGTAGTCCATTATAAAAGATTTAGTTCATTAGGCTTGAAGTTCTTCAGCTGTGATACAAACCCCTTGCACATAGAACTTTCATTCTACATCACTTCTGTGGGACTCTAGGAACAAGGAGAGTGGAGGTGAAACTGAAACTCATGCTGCTTGCTATGCCACGAATAACAAAGTCCTTTGTCTCTGCTCAGGAGCCTTGTGTCTTCTGCCAGCGTCTATGCAACAGGCCAACTTTTTTTGCTTTCAGGTAGAGTAAAATGTCAGACCCGTCATGGTTTTTGATAACTTCCATCTAGTATGCTATTATGAAGGTGCCTTCCTTAAATCTAAGTTCTACTTATTACACCTAAATTTTTTTATCTGACTTCCAGGTTCCTTATACCTATCCAACTGAATTGCCCATTTCTTCTTTAAGATCTTCTTCATGGGCCAGGGTTTTCAGACATATATTATCATGCTCATTTCTACTTCTGACATTGGGTGCATATCTCCCCGCCCCCAACCCCTGTCCCTTTTGGAATTTCTTCCTCATTACCTTTTCTCCTACTTAGTTGATTCATACCCATTTCTCAAGACCTATTTCAAGTCCAAAAACTGGCAGAAAACGTCCCCATTGATTACCCTTTCTGAAAACATGTACAGTGATTAAGAACCCATACACATAACATTATCTTATATTGTTTTTTAATAGTTCCATATGGGAATGCTTGGTGTCAGTTTATTTATCTCTTGTAAAAATAAAATACAGTGTGTGTGTGTGTGTGTGTGTGTGAAAAAATAAAAGTTCCATATGAGGATGCATTGCTTCCTCATTCTGATTGTAAGCAGGAAGGAAGAGTGCTGGGAACAAAGAGTAGTCTAAATATGATTGATTGGAGTGGTTAAGTACATGTGCACTGAAGCCAGAGTTCCCAGATTCAAATATCTACCACTTATTGGCTGTGTGACCTTGGGCATATTACTTAACTTTTCTATGTCTCAGTTTCTTCATCTTTAAAATGGCAATGATGATGATAATAATAATACTTATCTCACAAACCTGTTGTAAGAATTAAACTAATACACCATACACCAAATATAATAAAAACACAAGAAAACATACACCAAAGATCAAGTTAAAAACATCACAGAACTTAGAGCTATGAGAACCTATGTATGTGTGTAGTATAAATACTGTAGAGGATTTCATATCTGAAAAGACTTCTTGCTATGAATCTCTCAAAACCACCAGATAAAATATAGCAAAAATCTTCTGTTTGGCAAGAAAATAAAGGAAATATTCAAAGGTCAAAGATGAAACCATTGCACAAATCTAGAGAAGAGGGTGAATGCTGAAACTGGGGACTGTTCTAGAGCATTTGCTGATCCAAGATAATCTAGAGCATTTGTTTTAATGGCCACTTGGAGGCAGCACAATAAATCTCAAGTCCACATAAGTTCATGAGTAACAGCAGAGACCCAAACATTTATCCAAGAGTTGCAAAGGACTATACACAAAGTAAATAATTAAAAGAGACAAACACATACCCCTCAAAGGAATATAGTAAAAAAACCCCACACAATTAATATATCAGTCATGGCATTTGGTACAGGGTCAAAGGCAGCTTTGTGAATTTTTAAGCACATGTGAGATCTCAAATAAGTTTGGGGCCTGAATTCAGATTTCCTTCATGTTCCAAAAAAACCCAAATCAAAAATTTAGTTCAAAGTGGTCCTAGATTGGTAGTACCCTAGCCTCTGGTAAAAGCAAACACAAATTCTCTCCACTCAGGTCTCTAAGAGTTCCCACAAAGCTCCAAAGAATGTTAGCTCACAATCAAAAATCACAAAATACATGAGTACACAAAATTCCCTGCATAAGAGACAGCAGAAACATGCAGGGAAAAAGTCACCAGCCAAGATTTTGAATATAAGTATTAATGGTTACAGAATATTAAGTAAGTATGTATAGTATGTTTATAAAGTATGAGTATTAATTGAAAATATGAGCAAAGAATAAGAGACTATCAAAAATGACAAGACATATTTGGAAAAGAACTAAATAGAGCTTCTAGAAAAAAATCTTTAAATGTAATAATTGAATTTAAAACTCAGTAGACAGGTTAAATAGTAGACTAACCCAGAAGAATAATTAGTAAGTTGAAAAACAAAGCCGAAGAAATTAAGCAGAATTAATATTACAAAGATAAAAGAAACTAAGATTAAGAAATAAGAAACATGGAAGATGAAATGAGAAATATGTCTATTTAGCTTTCCAAAAGAGAGACTAGAAATGAAAAAAGGAGAGGCAAGATTTAAAGAGACAATGGTCTTTTCAACAAATAGTGTTTGGAAAACTGGATATTCACATGCAAAAAAATAAAATGAAGTTTTATACCATATACAAAAATTAATTTAAAACGGATAAAAACCTAAATGGAATCACTAAAAGTATAAAAATCTTAGAAGAAAATATAAGGAAAAACTCTCGATTGGGCAATGATTTCTTAGATATGACAGCAAAACCATAGGTAACAGGAAATTCCCTGGCAGTCCAGTGGTTAGGACTCCAGGGTCAGGCTTCCATTGCAGGGGGCAAGGGTTTGATCCCTGGTTGGGGAACTAAGATCCCACAGTCTGCAGCCAAAAAAAAAAAAAAAAAGACATAGGTAACAAAAGAAAAAATATTGGACTATATCAAAACTTAAAACTTTTTGTGCATCAAAGGATACTACTAACGGAGTAAAAAGGCAACTCATGGAATGGGAGAAAATATTTGCAAGGTATATATCTAATAAGGAATTAATATCTAGAATAGATAAGGAACCTACAACTCAACAACAACAAAAAACCCAATTAGAAAATGGGCAAAGGGCTCAAATAGACATTTCTCCAAAGAAGATATACAAATGATCAAAAAGCACATGAGAAGATGCTCAATATCATTAATCATTAGGGAAATGCAAATCAAAACCACAATAAGAAACCATCTCACACCCACTGAGATGGCTATTATCAAAAAAAAGAAAACCAAAACCAAACCAAACCAAGCAGAAAATAACAGGTGTTGATGAGGATGTGGAGAAATTGGAACTTTTGTACACTGCTGGTAAGAATGTAATATGATACAGTCACTATGGAAAATAGTATGGTGGTTCCAAAAGATTAAAAATGGCATTATTGTATGATACTTCTGGTTATATAGCCAGAAGAATTGAAAGCAGGGACTCAGATATTGGTATACCCATGTTCATAGCAGCGTTATTCACAATAGCCCAAAGATGGAAATACAAGCTAACCTGGATGAATGGATAAACAGAATGCGGTATATTCATACAATGAAATATTATTCAGTCTTAGAAAGACACGTACTATAATACCAATGAACCTTGAGGAAATTATGTTTAGTGAAATAACACAGTCATGAAAGGACAAATACTGTTTGATTCCAGTTACATAAGGTACCTAGAATACTGTAGTCAAATTCACAGAGACAGAAAGTAGAATGGTGATTACCAGGGACTGGGGTAAGGGAGAGTTAGTGTTTAATGAGTACAGAATTAAAGTTTTAGAAGATAAAAAAATGTTCCGGAGACAGATGGCGGTGATGGTGGTACAACAATATAAATGTACCTAATGCTGCTGAACTGTACACTTAAAAATGGTTAAAATGGTACATTTTGTTATGTATATTTTACCACAATTTTTTAAAAACTTAAAAAAAGGTTAATGGCTGATAATTTTCCAGAAAGATAAAGGACAGAAGTGTTCAACTTAAGAAATCACAGTGAATCCTTAATAAAATAAATACATGTCTAGACACATTGGAGTAAAACCACAGATTAACAAAGAGAATATGTTAAGACCTGTCAAAGCGAAAAGATATCACCTACGGAGGAATGATATTGAGACTGACAACTGATTTTTCAACACCACAGTGGAAGCCAGAATAGAGAAATATAATGTCTTCCAAAAACTGAGATGAAAAATAATTCTACATAAAAATGTATACCTTATTTTTTTAATTTACAGAAATAGTGAAAATATACCCCATGTAATTTTGTACAGCATTTTAACTCCATGGGTTATGTGTCTGTCTCCTGCACCAGAATATGAGGTTAAAATCTGTGCCTTGTCTTTGATTCCTAAAACCTAGTACAGAGCCCATTAGTTTAAAAACTCTTCATTGTGTGGATAAATCAAACAGCCAAACAAACAAACACAGTGCTAATCATTTTTTTGGTGACGTATAATAACACATCTACATTTGTGTCCATCAAAATTTCTGAACAAAAATTAAGATGCATGGTCTGGAAATGGGGCAGATGATTTGCAATTGGAAAATATGCTGCCTCATACGTATATATCCCACAACCATCCCGTCAACATCTCAGTACTAATATTGCCAATATCCCCTTCCTTGACCCAAACCCACTGTCATATTTCAAGTGAGATTTATCAGTTGCCAACCCAAGAAAATAAGTTGCCTTAATATTACTGTTTAAGTCTCTGCCTGGGTCAGGAAGCCATAACCCTTTCAGTTTCTGTTGATAGGCTGGAAGATTAAAACCAAAACTGGTCATGAATTATTGTTTGCTTTCTTTGCTTCACTTCCAGTTCTCAGTTAAGTATTTTGAGAAAACCCAGTACTAGTATGTACCAAGTGCTGTGCTGCCAACTATTGTTCAGAATATTGATTAGGCTCTTACTAGGTACTAGGTATTGGGTTTAGAACTTTAGATGCATTATCTCTTTCAATTCTCACAAAAACACTTTACAAATGACATTATTATAATGTCAATATTGTGGATGAGAAGACTAAGGCTTTAACAGATTAAGTAACCCTACCCAAAGTCCTACACAGCAAGTAAGTAGCAAAGCCAAGATTTAAACCCAGGAGTAAATGACTCTGAAGTCTGTGTTCTCAGCACCACGCAGCTTACAGTCTATCTGGGGATATAAGAAATTCACATATGAAATCAATGGAAAACAGTATTTGGTGAAATGCCAAAGTATAGTTCCTTAAGTCACAAACTATGGTGGTTCTCCAAGCCAGACTGATACTTGTTTTTCTGAACCCTGAGGGACATTCAAGAGGAAAGGGCTGAACTTTACAACAAAATAAAAGTTTATAAGAGCCCTGAGTTATATGCAATCAGGAAATTCAATGATTGAATGTGTAGTGTGGGCAGACAAGAAAACTCATGGGAAAATACCTACAGCGCTAAAAACTTGTATTTCTCAGCTTATAGAGCACCTTCATATATATCATGTCATGTCACCTTCAAAACAACCCTGTGAAATACAAATTATCTCTCTTTCACAAGTGAGGACAAAGCATTGATCGAGTGGCTTGCCCCATGTCACTGAGTCGTGTTCCAAAGTGGTCAGTATGCAGACTCAGACCGAGATCTTTGCCTCCACCTCTTATTTCTGCTCTGACTCGCTGCCACTCAGGACTCCGGCAGCCCAGCATCGGGCTGACTGCTTTTCTCAGGATCTTTCCTACCTGGTCCCTTTCTGTCCCAAGCAACCTGCTGGAGTCCCTGCATCAGTCCAACTGATGGTGTCCCTTACCAACTGCCGTGGAGGCTTCCAACAGCTACAATCCATCCCTCCACCCCCTCTGCCTTCAGAGGATCAGGGGTCCCCTTGTTCTGGGGACAGAGAACTGGACTCACTCATGAAGACTTTACCTCTTAAAACTCACAATTATCCTTTTTTCTCCTGCAGCAACTTTTGCACCGTAAGTCAAAGAAAAGCTGAAATTTGGGTAACTTTCAAGCCGTTTGGACATTTTAAATTTTGAAGTGGGAGAAGTACTGAAATTTCTGGAACTCTGCTTCTGAGTGCTTATTACCTTTTCCATTTCCCTAAGCTCCCCTATGATAGATGGTCTAACCATCTATTTATTGCAGTCAATAAATATTTAATGAGCACCTATTAGGTGCCAGGGACAGTTCTAGGTTCTGGAAAAACAGCATTGGACATCACAGAAAAGTGCCTACTCTCATGAAACTTGTGTTCTAGGAGTAATTAATAATCATAAGTAAATTATATAAGTAAATATAAAGTAAACAATTATAAGTAAATAGTAATTAATTCTAGTATGGAGAGTCAGGTGGTGATGGGCACCATGATGAAAAATAAAGTTAAGTGGTAGAAAATGACTGGCAGAATGGGGCTTATTTTCAAAAGGCTGGCCAGGGAAGGCACCTGTAAAGAGATACCTAAATGCAATGAGGGAGCAAGCAAAGTCGACAGGCTCTCCAGGGGAGGGGCTTTCTAGGCACAGAGAACATTGTGCTGAGGGCCTGAGGTTAGCACACACACAGAGCATTCAATGAATGATAAGGAGCTGGTGTGGCTGCCACAAGGTGAACGAGGGGAGGGTGGTAGGAGACAAAGTCAAGCGCAAGTCAGGGACTGGATTTTGTAGTGCCTTGAAAGCCCAGAGAAGATTGCTGCTGTTCAGGTATTCAATCACCTTCAAACACACTGAGCAACTATCTTAGCCAGGATGGTCCGATGTTGAAAATACAAAGATTTGTAAGACAAAGTCCTAACTGTCAATAAGGTTAGAGTCTAATGAAAAACAGAGACAAGTAAGCAGACAACTCTATCACAGTGTGATAAGCATTATGATCAGGTTAACCACAAAATACTGTAGTAGCATCTGGGAGGGCACCCAGTGCAGACTGGGCATGTCCAAGAAAGTGAAAACAAAACCTGTGATGTCCGTACAGTGGTCACCAGACACAAGGGGTGATCAAGCACTTGAAATGTGACTAGTATGACTGAGGAACAGAACTTGTAATTTTCATGAGTTTAAAACTGAAGCAGTGTGAACTATTTTTCCATTAAACACAACTTTATGGTTTTGGTAGGATTACGTTCCTTTGCCATGGCCTCACGTAAGATATTGTTGTGCTGTAGAACTCATGTGCTTTTTACTCTTAAAAACATGGCTCCTAGAAATTTTATAATTAGCTAAATACGTGGCTCGTGTAATATCTCGGTGGATAGCACTAATCTAAACTGAAAGTGGAGGAGATGAGTCAGGGCAAAGTAGGAGGGAAGCCTCTAGGCAGAAAACCCAGATGGTGGAGCGAGCTCTGCACCTTCCAGGAATTACAAGTAACTCAGTGTGATGAGCCCTGAAATGCCAGCCAGGTGTGGGGAGACAGGAGGGAAAGGTAAACAGCGGGCAGGTCCTGAGGGCTTTGCATATAACACCATGGAATCTGAGCTTTATCTTGAGTGGAATAGGGAGCCAACGAGGGATTCAAGCATGAGAGCTATGATCAGCTTGGAATTGCTGAAAAGTTCTCTCCGGCTATCGGCTATCGTATGAAGGGTGAATTGAAGAGGGCAAGAGCAGAAGGAGGAAGACCAGTTAGTGCAATAACCAGGCGAGAGAGCATGGCAGTGACACTGGAGGCAAAGAGAGAAGTGGGCTAACATGAGACGGTAATGAGAGGTCAGGTTGGCTAGACTTTCCACTGAGTGGATATGAGGACTCCTGCTCTCTAAAGCCAGGCAGACAACTGAGCTCCTAAAGGAACTCAGGATGCGAGGGCTGCCCCACACGGCTGTGCTTCCCCTTTCTGTAAAGGCTCTGAGTAATAGTTGGTGGGAAGAAAACTCTCCTGGGATCATGCTTGGGCATATTATTTTGTCTTTAATTAATGATTTTTGGAAGTCAGTGTATTCCATGATGCCAGGCACACAGCTCCACTATTTTCATTTCCTTTGATAAAAAGATGGCTTAGTAGACACAGATATAGAGAACAAACTGGTGGTTACCAGTGGGGAGGGGGAGGAGAGGGAAAATATAGAGGTAGGGGAGTGGGAGGTACAAACTATTGGGTGTAAAGTAGGTTACAAGGAACAATACGGGGAATATAGCCAATCTTTTGTAATAACCGTAAATGGAGTGTAACTTAATTGCATAAAAATAAAAATGTAAATAATAATAAGATGGCTTAGTGAAAAGATTATATCTCTCAAAAATAGCCTCAGGGGGGCTTCCCTGGTAGCGCAGTGGTTGAGAGTCCGCCTGCCGATGCAGGGGAAGCGGGTTCGTGCCCCGGTCCAGGAAGATCCCACGTGCCACGGAGCGGTTGGGCCCGTGAGCCATGGCCGCTGAGCCTGCACGTCTGGAGCCTGTGCTCCGCAACGGGAGAGCCCACAACAGTGAGAGGCCCGTGTACCGGAAAAAAAAAAAAAAAAAATCCTCAGGAAAGAGAAATGTATTTGAGGTGCATCTCTCCCCTCCAGGGTCAAACAGGTTAAGGAAGAAATATTAAATATAGTAGAGAGCCACACCTTACCTCAGCAACCCAGGGCCATACCCAGGTTTTATGGAGCCAGAATTTATATAGTTTTTGTTTTGTCTTGTTTTGTTTTGTTTTGTTTTTGGAGGGAGGGTGGGATTAACAATCTCTTTAAGGAAAAGAATACCAAATTGTGACTTTGAAATTGCTTAGATAGGTCCTCATGCAAATGAGGGGCCCTGATACTTAAGTTTCATTAGCTTCACTGTATGTCTGCCTTGGTACCAACAGTTTTAGGAGACCATTTTGTTCATCCCTCAAACATTTATCAAACGTCTAAAGGTTAAGGGCACCGAGCAGGGTGCTGGAGACGGACATATGAATGGGATGAGATGTAGGCTCTCTCCACAGGTGCTGTGGGTACAGGGAAGAGGAGCCCCTGGCTCACTGGCAAGCTGGCTGGGGTGGCTTCCTGATGGGGGGTGCATAACATTTTGTGTCCCATGAAGCTGAAAAATCTGTCCACTGAAAGTAGAAGTGCCTGGAATGGCAAATCCAGTTCTTGCAAAAAGTCTCATCACGGCCAAGATGAATGGCTTACTAATACCTTGAGATCCTCCCCAGGGTGAAATGACAACACTGCTGGGGACTGAACTGTGTCCTCTCAAAATTCGTATGTTGAAGCCCTACCCCTCCTTTTGACTGTATTTGGAGACAGGGACTTTAAGGAGGTAATTAAGGTTAAATGAGGTCAAAAGGTGGGGCCCTGAGCCAATAGGACTGTTATCCTTATAAGAAAAGGAAGAGGTAGGTAGATCTCTCTCTCTCTTTCCCTCTCTCCCTTCCTTTTTCCCCTCCTTCTCTCCTTCTCTTCCTTCCCTTCTCCCTGCCTCTGTCCCTGGCAAACCAGGAAGACAGACCTCACTAGAAACCAAATTTTCTGACACCTTGTTCTTGGACTCGTAGTCTCCAGAACTTGAAAGAAAATATGTTTCTGTGGTTTAAGACACTCAGCCTGTGGTATTTTGTTATGGTAGCTGCACAGACAAGACAAACCTCCAGCGCGATGCGGTCAGTTTCTCACTACACCTGCCCCTGGACAGAAGAGCCAGGAGCAGTGGGGCAGTTCTTGGCCTCCCTCCATATTTCCAGCGGAGATGCAAGAACTGTGACTGGTGTCCCCTTATCTTCTTGGGCCCTCCTTCTTCCTGATGCCTTAGTCCCACCAGGCTACTCTCCCTTGGAGTCATCCCCCCAAAGGTCACATTCATAGTTAGCAAATGATACTCTGCTCGTGGATGAAGCAGCTAGCCTGATATGGCTGAATGAGTCCTGGTAATATTTAGAAAGAGCCTGGCTTGGCCACTGTCCTGGGTACAAGGCCCCAGGAAAATCAAGTCCTGTTTCTGAACTGTGAAATGAGGGGGATGGGCCAAATCATCCCTAAGCTCCCTTCTACCTCAGGGATTCTAGGATTCTAAACTTCTATCACTTTCAAGGGCCTCTGAGTACAGAAATGCTTCCGGGTCTCGCAAGAAGGAATCTTTCTCTGAGATGGGGAGGTACTTCTGGCCAGGGAGCCTTCCCAGTGGTCTTCAAATCACCCTTGGGTGCACAGGCAACTGTACTAGCTACTCAGAAGTCTTAGAGTCTCCTGCTTTTTAGCACTTTTGAAGCCACAAGTGTATTGGAATTCAGAGGTTTCCCTGGAAGGTTCTGACTCGCAAGAAGTATAAAAAGTCTTTTCCCAGTTACAGGAGGAGCCTCTGTGGTATTCCTTCCACTTGGAAAAACATAAAAACAAAGCATAAAATGTCAGGGAAGAAACTGTTGAGTGCTGTGTCCGGAGCATGTAGTGCAGGGAAGCTTCTTAATTTCCCAAAGAACATGCAAAAGTTGGCCAACCTAGACTTCATTTTGGTTTGGGGACTCAAATGCTATATGAGCTAACCATGGCTGGCACCCAGTTCTCGCTGCCATGCCAGCGTTTCATCTGGTCAAGGTGGAAGACCCTCCCAGAGGCAGGGTCTGAAACCCAGGGTCTTTGAGGCCATGTGGAGGTGGGAACCACATCTCGCTTCTTATAAAGTTACAGCTTGTGCACCTTAGAATATTTATAAACTGAAATGATATTGAGGTTGAAAGAGACTTCAAGGTCAAATTAAGGAGATACAGCCATTCGCTTGTTGGGCACTTTCCAAAATGACTCTGAATTGTGCATTTTTTCACGTGCATCCAAACTCCCAATTGAGAGTAAGCCCTGAATGACCATCTCCTATTTTTGTGTCTCCTCCTTGGTACTCAGTATGTTCATTGCAAAGCATGTTTTCTGACATCAGAGGTGTGGGAGTTCTTCACATCAATGCTCCAATTCTCCGACACCAACAATTTGATTCAATTCTGACACTAACTCCTGAAGTTCTTGTCCCGCACATCTGTCTCCACTTCAGACACCAGACACAAATGAGGTGCCGGGGCTACCCACACCTCGGCTTGGCTAACTGCAAATTTGAGGGTTCCCACAACCACCCCCCTCAGGTTCCATAATTGGCTAGAATGACTCATACAATTCAGGAAAACACTCTGCTTACCAGCTTATTATAAGAGATACTCAGAAACAACCACATGGAAGAAATACATAACGCAAAGTATGAGGTAGAGGGTGGGGGGGGTGCATAGAGTTTTTTATGTCCTTTCTGGGTACAGCACCCTCCCAGCTCATCAGTGTGTTCTCCAACCTGGAAGCTCCCTGGGTCCCCTTGTTTTTGTAACCCATCTCCAGGCCCCTCCCCTCCCTGGGGGTCTGAGGGTGAGGCTGAAAGTTTGGTCTTTCTGGTGACCAATCTCCATCTTGAAGCCGTCTAGGCATCCCATCCTGAGTCACTTCATTAGCAAAAACTCAGGTGTGATCAAAAGGGGCTCTTTATAAATAACAAAAGATGCTCCTATCAGGAAATTCCAAGGGTTTTAAGAACTCTCTGTCAGGAATCCGAGACAAAGGCTAAACATATATTTTTTATCATACCACAATGGCACACATATTCTTTTTTTTTTTTTTTTTTTTTGGATCTGCGGCACGTGGGATCTTCCCGGACCGGGGCACGAACCCCTGTCCCCTGCATCAGCAGGCGGACTCTCAACCACTGCGCCACCAGGGAAGCCCTTGCACACATATTCTTAGTGAAACATGTGTCAGTTAACTCCTTGACTAACTTGGAGTACAAGAAGCATAATTAAGAATTAGATATGGCTAAGGAATCCCCTTTCCCTGAAATCAGAAAGTTTCTGGAGGACCCTTGTTTTTGTGACAGGCCATTCTGCCAAAATGTATGGTGCCAGTTCCATACATCAACTTGAATTTGGTGAGAGAACAGATAAAACAGCGTACGTTTGGGCCACTTTTGTTGTTATTAAAAAGCTAAATTTTTATTTAGGAGTTTCCAAAGATTTAACTAATTATGAGGCTCCCTGACTATTCCTTATTCCTTGACCCTTTCATTGAAGCCTTGAGCGCTAACAGGATGACAAAAAGCAGAGGCTGGTGTACAGTGCCCTTGGCATCTCTGCCGCTGAGAAGCCTGCCATTTCCACAGGCAGGAGCTTCTCAGAAGCTGCATCTCATAGACAGTGGGCAGTGGAAATGCCTCAGCACCAGGGAGGTACCAGAGCAGGTCAGCAGGGCTCTGCTGAAGTCATCAATATGCAGTAGGATTTGGCTACCTTGCTCCTTTCTCCACATTCCAATGGCTCTAGCGTTACAGAGCACGGCAGGCTCCGTGCTCCCCAAGATGGCTGCTTGGTGCCCCAAGTTCTAGGCAAACTGCGATGATGAGTTTGTCACCCTAGGAAATGGCCAGGACTGACCTGAAACAAATATAGTCCCAGAGGCTAGATTCAGAGCCTGGTTTTGTGTGTAAGGTTGTTATACTATTTTCTTGAATGTAGCAGTAAATAATGGTGTGGAGTTACACAAAAATTATTCCCTATAGCAGTTGAGAGGGCAAGCATAGAGAGTCCAGAATAAAAAATAATCCACAAAAATATCAGGTTTATGAGAGCAAGAACCATGATTTCTGTATCCTTATCACTTACATAGGACATAGTAGATATCCAACATACATTTGCTAAATAAATGAGTAAACTCATGAGTAAACAAAAAGGTCCAGTTCTGGCTCTATCACTACTAGGTGTGTGGCATTAACCAAGTTAATAGACTTTTTTAGGCCTCTGTCTCTTCATCTATAAAATAGGGATGATAATAATTAGCCACTTTATAGTTGTCATGAGCTCAATTGTATCCCTTCAAAATTCATATATTGAAGTCCTAACTCCCAGTACCTCAGAATGTAACGTTGTTTGGAGATAAGGTCTTTAACGAGGTAATTAAGTTAAAATGAAGCCATTAGGATAGAGCCTAATCCAACCTGATTTATAAGAAGAGGAAGTTTGAATACACGGAGAGAGACACCAGACACCCACACACAGAGGAAAGACCATGTGAGGACACAGTAAGAAGACAGCCAAGGAGAGAGGTCTCAGTAGAAAACAAACCTGCTGGCACCTTGATTTTGGGCTTCTAGCCTCCAGTACTGTGGGAAAATTAATTTCTGTTGTTTAAGCCACCCAGTCTATGGTACTTTGTTATAGCAACCCTAGCGACAATAATGATTAAAAGAATAATACACATAAATCACCCTCCACATGAATGCTCAGTAAAATTTCTTGTTCCTCTTATTATTTACTATTAATAAAAATATCTGGGACTTCCCTGGTGGCACAGTGGTTAAGAATCCGCCTGCCAACGCAGGAGACACGGGTTCGAGCCTTGGTCCGGGAAGATCCCTCATGCCACGGAGCAACGAAGCCCGCGCGCCACACTACAACTACTGAAGCCCACAGGCCTAGAGCCCGTGCTCTGCAACAAGAGAAGCCACCGCAATGAGAAGCCCGCGCACCGCAACGAAGAGTAGCCCCCGCTTGCCGCAACTAGAGAGAAAGCCCGAAGATCCAACGCAGCCAAAAATAAATAAATTTTTTTTTTAAATCTTAAAAAAATAATACCTGTGCAGGGCACTGAAAAAATATATAGTATGTAGAAAACCATACAAAAAGGATCAGTAGAATTGTCCACACTGGAGGATCTTGGGGGGACGGACATAGAAAACTGCCCCTGCCCTGCATAATGACCACTATGCTGAGATCACAGAAGAGTTTGTGTGTCAGTAAACAACATTCTAGCCCAGAGCTTCTCAGACTTTAAGGTGCATGTGAACCACCTGAGGATCTTGTGGGTCTAGGGTGGGGCCTGCAAGTCTGCATTTCTAATAAGCTTGGAGTGATTCTCTGCCTGCCGGTTGAAGACCACACCAGGCAACACTGAAGAAACAGGTTGTTTGGTCCCAAGTGAGGCAAGAGGTAGATGGGCCCCCGGCTGAGCAGCTGGAGTTTGTCCCCTGTAGGGGGCACAGGAGCAAGAGAGGAGCTGAGCCCTCCCTGCCTAGATAAGAGATAAAGAGACCACATATTTCTCATTCTCAAGGTCAAGGAGACCTTCCTGACTACACATGAACAGAAAGGCTCCTCAGAGGTCGAAAGGGAGGGGGCGTCATCCCATAGTAAGTGATGTCAACCTACCCATAGACCTCTTTGCTAGAATCCATCTTGGCTAAGACATAAGCACACACATGGGAGGACTCTGAGATATACCAGATATGGACTCAGAACCAGGCACAGCAAGGTGATTGGCCAAAGGGAACCCAGGAGGGATGCCCAATATAAGTGGTTCAAACTACCATGAGGGCGCATCTCTCTCTCTGAGTCCACCTGTGTGAGTCTATTCACATGTATCCTTTTTCCTCGTGATAAACACTTTACTTGTTTCACTACTTTCCATCTCTTTGTGGGAATTCATTTCTACAAAGCCGACAGGCCAGGGCCTTGTCACTGGCCACTGGTCTAGCGGCTAGGATTCAGCGTGCTCACTGCTGTGGCCTGACTTCAACCTCTGTCCAGGGAACCGAAATCCTGCTTCAAGCCACTGCAGGCCGAGGCCACCCGAGATCTCAAGGGGATATGAACTATTTGGATAGCCAAGACTAAAACCAAAATACATCAAGGGAATAGAAAATACTTTCTAAACTGCATCCTATATCTACATATAATGATTCGAGTTCTCAGTACCATTTAAGTGAATGTATAATCCAGGGCCAGAGAGTGAAGGTGCTCAGGCAGGTGAAGTTATTTGGAGAATCCTTGGGGGAAGGAAGGAAGACACTTGATTCCAGGGGAAATGAAAACTTTCTCTGTAGGAGAACCTCTCTGGACTAAAGCCACCTTAAATAGTCCACCTGAGGTCCTATACGGTTCTTTTTTTTTACATCTTTATTGGAGTATAATTGCTTTACAATGGTGTGTTAGTTTCTGCTTTACAACAAAATGAATCAGTTATATATATACATATGTTCCCATATCTCTTCCCTCTTGCGTCTCCCTCCCTCCCACCCTCCCTATCCCACCCCTATTCGGTTCTTTATTTCCCTGTCCAAATAAGGCCAGGAGCGGCATTTTGCTGCTCCTTTGAAGGGGTGAGGGGAGGAAGGTGTAGGCGCATTTCTGGCTCTGTTTGCCACCAGCTAGCTAATGTTTGGCTTCCTTATCTTTGGAGAGTATAATGGGTGTTGGTGCCAGCTTGGAAGCTACCTGATCTCAATCAGACTCTAAAGTCATTAACAAAGCTATCAGGAGGTAGGTCTCCACGTGAGCCTGCAGCCAGAGCTTTAGGAAGAGGGCCTGGGGAGGAGGACGAACAGACTCAACCTTGGGTTACTAGGTAACCTAAGATGAACATCTTTAGTAGAGCCCCCAAATCTGCATCATCAGGGCTTATTGCTCTAACTGTGCCCCAAGAAGCAATCCCTTCCAGGTACCTGACCACACACAGGTCAGATTTTCCTTGTCTTCTGAGTCCCCCTGAGACCCAGCAGTTTCCCTAGGGTAAGGAGATGTGGATCCAGCAACTTGAGGAAGCTTCTGTTTTTAATGTTTTTCTAGAGTTGGAGGTGGGAGGATGGATTGAGAAGGAACAGCAGAGATCTCAGTCCCTAGAAACTTGGATTAATCAACTGACATCTGGGTATTCTTTTGCAGGAAACCAGGTTTCTTGTAGGTTAAGTGGTCAAAATGACCCCTGATGGTAATTTCCCCCTGAATAGATTTTTGAGGACTTCATTCAGATTGTAGAATCAAGTACATTATTGTGTTTAGATTAGGACCTTGGATTTTGGAAGCTGACCAGCTACTTGGTCAAGTCACTTAACATCATTAAAGTCTCAATTCTTCATATTTACAAAATAATGGTACTTATTTCCAAGTAAACCGTGGATTAAGTGAGAGATAAAGCACCTAAATTGTTAGCTTTTATTATAATTTCTTCTTTCTTTACCCCACTTAATCACATTCATTTCCATGATCCCATCGCAAGCCCCATAAATGCGTAGGAGCTGTGGCTTACTTCCCTTCTCTCCTCCAATCCTAAAGTCTACTACAGTGCTTTTCAGTGAGATAAAATCTAAATAAGCATCTTCTATTAGCCAAACAAAAGACACAGTCCTTGCCCTTAAGGAGTAACACAGTCTCTTAGAGGGAAACAGAGGAGTCAACAAATAAATATAATCAAGTATCCTAGGCGCCCTGATAAACGTCTAAATGGGCAAAGAGCAACGAAGCAGAGCATGTTTACTTTCAGCTTGGAGACTTAAGAGATAAGAAAAGGGTTCAGAAGCTTCCGGGTTGGTGAATGCATGGAGATTTGGGGAGAGTAACACCCTTGGAGAGGGTATGGAAGCACCTTGCCCTTTCCCCACACCTTGCCATATGCATCTCTTCCATCTGGCTGTTAATAAACTGGGCTCTCTCTCCTTTATAAGCACCTGAGTGGCCCCAGGGTCTTGGCTGTTCATGTGCCTGGGCTCTGGCAGAAGCCACAGACAGTCCGAGTGAGCCAGGACAAACTAAGGACTTATGCTCACTGCACAAACCACCACCACCACAACTGTGTTTGTGGATCCATCACACTTTTTATTATCAACCTGCACAGATCAAGAATGAACTCAAGCTGGCCAGGACTTTCGGGGACAAGCTTATGCACCAGTATCTGTTGCAGCCTTGTGGAAAGGCGGGTCTAAGTCCAATCTCCTCTCTTTAACAAAAATAAAGGAAGCTATTGGAGTGTTCAACCAGCCACATCAGAACTCCTAGAGAGGTTGATTGAGTGGAACTCAGCAGACATGTGAACAGCTATCATAAGAAAGAAGGCACAGAACCACTATTGAAAATTAAGAAACGGAACCAATTTTGTCTAGCAGGCAAAATGGCTCCCGTACCCAGAAAAAATAAAGCTGAGGGGGATGCATGCTAAGTAAAAGGAGAGAAAAATAAAGAACAGAAAAAGAAAAAGCGTTCTGCAAGGATGTGTTTGAACTGAGTTTTGAGAAAAGAGAATAGTTCGGGTGTCCAAGGATATGCTTCTAAGTGTCTAAGTGTGGAATTGTGTATGGATGTGGGATGGAAGGGGAGGGATGGAAGGGAAGAGATGGGGGGCATGGGTCAGCCACCAAGCAGAGGGAGAACCCTATGCAGAAACAGGCGACAGCCTGGCTTGTTCAGGGATCTGGAAGAGGTTTGGAGTTGCCAGAGTGTGTAATGGCAGAAAGGGAGGGTTGGTAGAGCATGAAATAAGGTTACATAATGAGGTCAAGGCCAAATCACAGCTCATCTTGTAAGTCACGCTTAGAGGTTTGGACTTGACCAAGGAGCAATGAACAGCCAATAAAAGCAAGTGGCATAATCAGTTGTCTGTATAAGAGTGTTTGTTTTAGCAAAACTTTTTTCTTTAGTTGCAAAAATAATTTCTTCTCAATGGGAAAAAAATGAGAGAACATGAGAAAAAAAAATCACTTATAATCTGACTACCCATACACAACTCTTAATGTTCAAGAGTGTGTCTTCCAGAAGAAAATAACAGGGAAAGGGAGCTGACATGTGCTGAGTACCTACTGTGTGCCAGGTGCTTTCTGGAAGTTATCTCATTTAATGTAACACTAAGGTTCCCTGCTCCATGCTGGCTAGAGATAGAGGGTTGTAAGAAGGGCCACTGAGGAACTGGCTCAGCCATGCATGACTAGGTTACCTAAGATGAACATCTTTACTGAAGTGCCCACCTAATACCTGCATCACCAAAGCCCAAAGTACACACTGCACTCCATTGGGCAGACGAGATGGGGCATGAGAGGGTAGGAGGAGAAGCAACTTTGGGAAGAGGAGCTGAGGAGAATAAGTTCTCTTTGAGATGTCTGTGAGACCCACAGGAGAGAAATCTGGGCTGGAACTAAACATTTCGGTAATCGATGCTTAAGTGAGAACTAAAGCCTTGAGAATAGATGAACATGTACCAGGGAGAGAGAAGAGAGAAGACCAAGAACAGAGGCCTGGGGAATGACAAAATTTAAGAGGCAGAGCAAACGAGACCCCACTAGGGTTTATGAAAGAAGGTCAAAGAAGAACAGGAAAGAAAAACATCCTGGAATTTATAGAGCATCTAATGTCACAGAGGCCAAGGAAGGTGAGCAGTGGAAAGATGACACAGGCTTTAGCCATTTATCAGCAGGAACTTGGCCAGAGCATCTCATGAAGGGAGTGGGGGAGCCTGAGTGCAGCAGGTGGAAGAATGGGTGGAAAGGGACCATGAGCGCAGATTATGCTTTTGGAGAGCTTGACTGTGAAGGGAGAGGACTTTTTGTTGGATTGATTTGTTTTGTTTTGAAAGACTGGAGAATACAGCATATTTTTATGAGAGAAAAGTGCCAATAGAGGCTTAATACAGATCCTGGAGAGGAGGGATAGCCAAGGGAGCAAAGTTCTAGAGCAGTTTTCCTCAACCAAGAGCAGTCAATGTCTGGAGACATTTGGGGTTGTCACATTCAGGTTGGGGAGTTGATACCAGCTTCTAGTTCATAGAGGCCAGGGATGCCGCTCAACATCCCACAATGTACAGGACAACCCCCCATAAAACAAAGAATTATCTGGCCCAAATCTCAATAGTGTCAAAGTTGAGAAACCCTTTTTTTTTTAATTTGTTTGTTTGTTTATTTATTTATTTATGGCTGCGCTGGGTCTTCGTTGTTGCTCACGGACTTTCTCTAGTTGTGGCCAGCGGGGACTACTCTTCGTTGCGATGCGCGGGCTTCTCATTGCGGTGGCTTCTCTTGTTGCAGAGCATGGGCTCTAGGCGTGAGGGCTTCAGTAGTTGTGGCTCACAGGCTTAGTTGCTCTGTGGCATGGGGGATCTTCCAGGACCAGGGCTCGAACTCGTGTCGCCTGCATTGGCAGTCAGGTTCTTAACCACTGCGCCACCAGGGAAGTCCAAGAAACCCTATCCTAAAAGGAGAAAAAACATATTAAGAACACAAGCAGGGGCTTCCCTGGTGGCGCAGTGGTTGAGAGTCCGCCTGCCGATGCAGGGGACACGGGTTCGTGCCCAACAAGCTGCTATCTGATATCATCAAATAAATATTTATTGAATAAATAAGTGAATTAAAAATTCCATCTGGAAGCCCTATAACTTAAACAGGGCATGAAGAATTTGAATACTATGTATCTCTATGGACTCAGAGATAAGATACGGGCTCATACTCTAAGTTTTGAGTAAAATGATGCTGCCTAGAGAACCAACGAAGGCTTAGAAGATGGGCATGGAAGAAGGACATTGACATTTATTGTCTGCTGTATGCAAAGCACTGTATATAGTTTTATGACTCAATAGTTACTACACTCCAGTGAGTAAGGTAATAACTCCATTAACTAAGGAGGAAACAGACTCACAGAGATCAAGTTAACTTGTCCAAGGTCACCACTCTGGTAAAAAAGGGTACCAAGATTTAAACCCAGTGATGTCTCACTGTAAAGTCCAAGTTCTCTCCACCACGCTATGTTGTCTTCATGCTAGAACCAAATCAAGTGACATGTTAGCCTTCAAGGATGAGCAGGACTTCAACAAAGAGAGGAGAAGAGAAGAATAGGGGCATTCCAGGTGTTGTGGAGCATGTGTAAAGGGCCTGTGGTGTGAAACAGCCTAGATGGTGAGGCGGTGTGACTGAAATAAATGGAACACAGCCAGGGCAAGGGTGAAAACTGGCACAAGGGGTAGATGAGTAGTGGGGCCACCACACAGCTAAGTCATTTCCAGAAGTAAGCAGTTCTCAATTTTAGTCTTTCCTGTTGCTATTCAACCAGTTAGAGACTCCTCATTCTCTGTTTTACATGGTTTTCCTTTTTCCCAGTACTAAATTTTCCTTATTCCAAGCACAGAGGTATCTATATATTGGTTTAGTGTTTAGTAAATCTTTTTGTTTTCTATGACAGCAAAAATGAACTATGCAACTTACAAATCCCTTGACTAGACACTCATTTTACAAGGAAATACGATTTATAGATTAACTGGGGGAATTTTAACACCTGTTAAACAGCAGTGGGTACACAATTGCCCAGAACGTAAAACCAAGGCTGTCAGGGAGCACCTCCATCTTGTTAACTGTAATGCCAGATAAATGTCATCCTCTGCTCAGGCTTTTTAATAGTTTCTTAAAAAATAAAAATAAGTACTCAGTTGTACTTCCTAAGGCATTTCCTGTTTACAGGGTGTGTGTTCTAGCAGCTGTGTTAGAAAGTGTGACCTAAGGGCTTTCAGATCAAATTATCCTTTGAAGCTACTCGATGCCAAGCTAGGGGATTACTCCCACCCAGGCCAGAGGCTGGTCTACTGGCCCCGATCCTGGCAGTGCTGGGTTCCTGGCTCCTACAGTCATATAGTCCTGTAATGATGGCAAGGGGATGAAGGGTGCGTGGAGGTCTGGAGTTTACTCTGTCTTCATGGAATGTATCATTTAATTGGAAAGGCAGGGAAAAAAATGATATTCACAAAGTATTTTTCTGAGATTCCTGTGTTTCCCAGTCACAGAGAAGACGTTTCAAGGCACAGGTCACTGCTGGTCCTCCAAACTCTCCCTCTCTCACCCACCCCCAATGTCTTTCCCTGCTCTGGAAAAGGGCAGTTTTTGTCCCAGGCTGCTGAACACATGCCCAATTATTCTCTGGGACAATGAGTCCACTGGTGATAGGTAAATGTACATGCTTACAAAAAGAAAATACCGGGGCTTCCCTGGTGGCGCAGTGGTTGAGAGTCCGCCTGCCGATGCAGGGGACATGGGTTCGTGCCCTGGTCCGGGAAGATCCCACATGCCACAGAGCGGCTGGGCCCCCGAGCCACGGCCGCTGAGCCTGCGCGTCCGGAGCCTGTGCTCCGCAACGGGAGAGGCCACAACAGTGAGAGGCCCACGTACCAAAAAAAAAAAACCAGTGATAGGTAAATGTACATGCTTACAAAAAGAAAAAAAAATCCCACTTTAAATAGTCAATTTAAACACATTTTTTACTTTTAGGCCACTAATTCACTAATTACCATTTCAGTAAAAAATACCTAGCCAGCCTGAAAGAAATGAATCTCATTTCACACAGAAAGAGGTGAATTTATAAAGATGTTCATTGCAGCATTATTTACAATTGCAAAAACCTGAAAACACCCTAAATCTATAATCACAGAATAGGCTTTAAAAAAAAGTATGATATATTCACGGTGAGATATTATACAACTATTAATAATTTTACTTAAGAGTGTTCATGGGCTTCCCTGGTGGTGCAATGGTCGAGAGTCCGCCTGCGCATGCAGGGGACACGGGTTCGTGCCCCGGTCTGGGAAGATCCCACATGCCGCGGAGCGGCTGGTCCTGTGAGCCATGGCCGCTGAGCCTGCGCGTCCGGAGCCTGTGCTCCGCAACGGGAGAGACCACAACAGTAAGAGGCCCGCGTACCGCAAAAAAAAAAAAAAAGTGTTCATAACATAGGGAAATGCTTATATAATAATGTTGAATAAGCAATTGTTTACACAACTGGTGTTTTAACTGAGAAAAACATGCATAGAGAAAGGATCGGGAAGCTTGGTCCAGTGCTTTGGATCCACTTCCATCCGTTCCTTTTTTTTTTTTTTTTTTAATTTTTATTTATTTATTCATTGGCCTCACGGCACGTGGGATCTTAATTCCCCAACCAGGGATCAAACCCATACCCCTGCACTGAAAGCACAGAGTCTTAACTACTGGACTTCCAGGGACGTTCCCACTTCCATCAGTTCTTATAGTTGCTTGTTCAGACCCCAGCAGTCAAAGTGGTGAAGCAGATGGAGAGAAAGTATGCTTTCCAGGAAGCCATCAACATGCAGGAGATAAACTCAGAGCAGTTGACTTCTTAGCCACGTGGTGTGGGCCTTGCAAACTGATCAAGCTTTCCTTTCATTTCCTCTGTAAAAAGTATTCCAATGTCGTGTCCCTTGAACTTGACGTAGATGTGGATGACTGTCAGATGTCGCTTCAGAGTGTGAAGTCAAATGCATGCCCACCTTCCAGTTGTTTAAAAGGGACCAAAGGTGGGTGAATATTCTGGAGCTAATAAGGAAAAACCTGAAGCCACCATTAATGAATTAATCTAACCCTGTTTTCTAAAAATATGACCAGCCATTGGCTGCTTACAACTTGTAAGGTTTTTATTTACAAAAAAGAAAGATCAGAAGGATGAATAGCAAGATACACTATGGATTGATTTTACTATGAAAAAAGGGCAAATCTTTCCTACATTGGAAACTCTTAAAGATAAAAGGAGCCTCAAAGAGGGGAGGAGAGAGGAATAGGGTCTCTCCTACTGTCTCTACATCCTCCTAATGCCTTTAGAGCGACTCATTTATAAATAGGGAATAATTTATAACTGACTAGTGTGACTGGTGACCAGAATGCCATTATTTAGTAAGAATAGAAACAGTAGCAGCTATTATAACCAAAACAAACAAAAAAAAATTTTTTTTGAGAATCTTATTTGGTTAAAGTACTCCAACTGCTAGCCATAAAATTCTCACCATAAGAGTCTGCAGTTTTCCACTGCAAAACTAGAAATTTAAGTACCTTTCATCTTTATTTTCACACTCTGTAGTATATTTTCTTACCAATATTAGGAACTGTGGATGGTAAACAACGAGCTGGCTTCTCTGACAGCATGGAGCCAAAGGAAGGGTAAGGAAGTGATAACTCTCTAGTTATTCCACGGTGCTTTCATCAGTTGGACAGGTGGATACCACCACTGTTCTTGGTTTAATTGTGCCTTTCAAGTTTGGACACCTGCTTTCCTTAACTATCCCAGCTCCAGGGGAGGACTAGCAGTAAGCAACTTAGTTTTTTAGGTAGATTGCTATCTAAATCTACTTTAAAACTGCCTTATATGTCTTGAATTTTTCTTGACAAAAAGAAAAAGGGAGGGCTTCCCTGGTGGCGCAGTGGTTGAGAGTCTGCCTGCCGATGCAGGGGACACGGGTTTGTGCCCCGGTCTGGGAAGATCCCACATGCCGCGGAGGGGCTGGGCCCACGAGCCATGGCCACTGAGCCTGCGCGTCAGGAGCCTGTGCTCCGCAATGGGAGGGGCCACAGCAGTGAGAGGCCCGCGTACCGCAAAAAAAAAAAAAAAAAAGAAAAAAGAAAAAGGGACACTGAGATTGTGTGCTCTATGAAATAGTTAAACCATAAAACCAGCAAGGCCAGTGATTAAGGGGATTAAATTGATACAGATGATGGGCATAAATCAGAAGCGTGTTGTCAAAGATTTGTAGTTACTAAACCTGTTTATCCTCGTTCCAATAGGAAAAAAAAATAAAGCAACCATAGGGTTTTTAATGGAGGTCTGGGCCACGAAGCCATTATGTAATTTTTATCTTTTCTTGCTCCCTTGCCAGAAGACTCAATAATATCCCCTGAGTAAATAAATTTCCTCTGCCTCTAACAAGCTGTGTGGTGCAATCCCGGGCCAGCCACTTACCTCTTGAGATTCAGTTTCCTCATTTGGAAAGGAGGGAATTTGTTCTTATAGGTCTGACATTCTGTTTCTCTAAAACAAAATGTTTAGATAGCTCTAGGACATTCATTCTAAGACACATTTAATTTAAGACACATCATCATTTTGTGTTTCACTAAGAAAAAAAAAATCTTGCCAGCTAAACGCTGACACAATGCCTTAACCATAAACCTATGACCAGGAATCTGTCACACCAGGCTCTCATGACTTTGAAATATGGAACAATTCTCCCTGCCTTCAATTGTGTTGCTTGGCTTATTCTGGGCAATTCTTTTGTGCATATACCAGTAACAAAACAGAACACAATTTTATTTGCTTGTGGGTATTTTTTTCTTTCATAGGTCCCATAAAACACTTGGTTCTTGTTTTTTGCAGTAACATATGGAATTGTGGTAATTTCTCCAATGATAAATATCTGCTTCAGTAATGTCAGATTCATGTCCCGCTATTTTCATGCCTTCTGCAAATACAATCACTTTTCATTTCAATGTCAAATGAAAGTGTAATTTTTTGTAATTTAAACGGCAACCAAGCTCAACATGTTATTACCAACAGTGTACTTAACTGAAGTACTGACACCATGAACAGCTATGAGTAAGTTTGAGCCTGGGCAGACCATGACAACGACATCATGGCTACAGCCTGGCTGACATCAGTGTAAGAAGTATCCCAACTGATTTCAGAGATATTAAAAAATTGGAAGGAGGGCGGGAAAAGTGTGTTTCAGAACTGATGAATTGAGATATGTCCTGTTCACCCCGGTGATGGGGATCTGGAACAGAGTAAATGTTCAATAAATATTGTTTGGTTGTTGAAAGATTGGAATGAAAGGAGGAATGAACAAACAAGTATCTAATTGGAATGCTGCAAAGGCACTTCACTTACTGCCTTCTTTCAGATTGTTTTTTATTTGGTGGCAAACTACCACCAATGTATTATTCTCTGTACTTAAAATATATTTGCTTGAAATACATCATTAAAAGAGTTATATACTGGGCTTTCCAGGTGGCGCAGTGGTTGAGAATCCACCTGCCAAGGCAGGGGACACGGGTTCAAGCCCTGGTTCGGGAAGATCCCACATGCCATGGAGCAGCTAAGCCTGTGTGCCAGAACTACTGAGCCTGTGCTCTAGAGCCCGCGAGCCACAACTACTGAACCCACGTGCTGCAATTACTGAAGCCTGTGCACCTAGATCCCATGCTCCGCAACAAAAGGAGCCGCTGCAACGAGAAGCTTGCACACCGCGACAAAGAGTAGGCCCCGCTCGCCACAACTAGAGAAAGCCCACATGGAGCAATGAAGACCCAACGCGGCCAAAAATAAATAAATGTATTTTTTTAAGTTATATACTATCCTTAAGGAGTTGAAACCTTGTTACCATGTTAAATAAACAAAAACTTCAATATCAAGTCAAATATGATAATTTATAGTAAATTTTGCTCTGAATCACCAGAGCTGGCTGGTGTCATGAATCTCCCAACTTTCACCTAGGACTTGGAATCTGGTTCACATTCCGTTTTTCTCCCCTACAACCTCTTACATCTCTATCAAACTGTGAAACTCTAATGTTCACGTGGAAGACTCGTGTCACGTGATCTTACACGGCCTTGACTCCTCAATACCGGTGGCCTTGCCTTGCTATCCTCTCCAGCCGCCACCTCCCAGCCCTCTTCTTCCTGATCCGTGTATTTCAACCATTCTATAACATTCTACCTATTCTATTCAATCTGTCATTCGTCTCAACAGCTCTTTCACCCTTTGTTTTTCCCAAACCCTCAAGATCTTCACTTTCAGCAAATCATCTTACTTTCCATCCTATGAGAAAATTAAAAGTCATCAGGTTGGAACTCCCTGAGCTCCCTCCCCAGAACCTAAAAACTAAAAACACTTATTCTACCCTTTCCTCCTTCTCTCCTGTTTCAGGGTGACTCCTTCTCCAGTTCAAGGCTAATCCCTCCATCTGGTCTCTGCCTCCCCCTCAGGAAACTCTTACTCTGTTAATCATCACTTTCATCTCATTTATGCTAAGCTTCCCCTTCACTTGATCTTTCCTGACAGCATATAAATATTTTCATCTCTTCTCTCTAAAAAAACAACTTTTACTCGTCCACACACTCCTCCTCTCTCCTAGCTCTAGCCTTTTCTCTTTCCTTCAAAGCAAAGTTTGTAAAGTCTACCTATTATTGTTGTCTGCACTTTCATCTCCCAGTCACTTGAAAGTCTACTGCCATCTGCCATCTGGGAAACATCCTTCCTATACCAATAAAATTGTTCTCTAAGCTGACCAGTGACTGCCATGTGGCCAACGGTATCTCACCTTACCTCTCTGCAGACATTAATACTATGGAATCTCCTTCCTTGACATTTCTTCCCCTTTGGTTTTTAAGACCCCATTCTCTCCTCCTTTTTCATATTTTCTCTGTTTTATTCTTTGACCAGACAGAGGAAGTCTCTGTCTTCAGCCTTTTGCTCTTCCGATCTACTGACGAAATCTCTTTGGTGGTCTTCTATCAAATACACTGCTTCAGCTTCCACATATGACCCTCAGCCCCAAATCTGTCCCAAATGTGTTCAACTCAAACTTCTCTCCACATTGATGATAACAGGTCTCAATTAAGCTCATCATCTTCTCCCATAAACCTGTTTCTCCTCCTGCCTCAGTGATGAGCGTCACCATCCCCACAGTTGTCAAGCCAGAAGTGGGGCCATCCCCTTGGACTCGTCCCTCCGTCATCTGCACATCTGATCAGTTACTTAGGCTTCTAGAGTCTGCGTCCTAGCATCTGTTGATCCATTTCCAATGCATCTGCTTTAATGAGGCCTTTGTCATCTGTCACTTGCATCATTATAGTGGTCTGTTAATTGCTTGTTCTCCAATCTACCTGCCACACAACTGCCAGAATAATCTTCCGAAAATGCAAATCAGATCACATTATTTCCCTGCTTAAAATACTTAGATGGCTCCCCAGGAGCTTTCAAGACAAAATTAAAACACCTTAACAACTAATCCTTCTAGACGTGCCCCTGCCTACATCTCTGGCCCTTATTCAGCTAAATACCCTAATACTTTCTTTTTTCTGATCACACTTAACTATATGCACAGGATGTTTCATGCCCCTGAGCCACCTCCTCAGATGCTGTCCTATGCTCTCCTCTTTGGTCCAGCTAACTAACTGCTGAACATCCTTCTTGAATATCTCTTCTTCTACTAAGCCTTCCTTAACTCCCTGATTAGCTGCTGCTCCTCTGTTCTACAAGACATCCTGTGCACACCTCTATCGCCTCTATTGTCATTGCTGGCTTATATATAAGTCTTGTCCCAGAATTTATGCTCCAAGAAAGTAAGGACCATGTGTTACTTGGTTTAGGTTGTTATAAATATTAGTAGAATGAATGAATGAACAAATGAATCACTGAGCCTTCAAGTCTAAAAATAAGTGAATAAAAAGTTGTTTTACAGTATGGAGGTTCCTCAAAAAACTAAAAGTAGAGCTGCCATATGATCCAGCAATCCCACTCCTGGGCAAATATCCAAACAAAACTATAATTCTAAAAGATACATGCACACCTGTGTTCATAGCAGCACTATTCACAATAGCCAAAACATGGAAACAACTTAACTGTCCATTGACAGATGAATGGATAAAGAAGATGTGGTACATATAGACAGTAAAGTACTACTCAGCCATAAAAAAGAATGAAATAATGCCATTTGCAACAACATGGATGGACCTAGAGATTATCATACTAAGTGAAGTAAGTCAGAAAGACAAAGACTTGTGGTTGCCAAAAGGGAGGTAGGTGGGAGAGAGATGGAGTGGGAGTTTGGGGTTAGCAGATGCAAACTATTATATGTGGAATGGATAAACAACAAGGTCCCACTGTATAGCACAGAGAACTATATTCATTATTATATGATAAACCATATGGAAAAGAATATTTTAAAAAAGAAAATATATATATATGTATAACTGAATCACTTTGCTGTACAGCAGAAATTAACATGACATTGTAAATTAACTATATTTCAATTTTAAAAAGTTGTTTTATACTCAAGACAGAGGAGAAATTGTGGATAAACTAAGGAGTGATAACAGTAAAAGAAGTATGAAAAAAAGCACTTCATGAAATTAGATATCTTTGTTTACTTGCATCTTTCTCTAAACAGTATTATCCTCTTGAATAAGTATATTAATACAGTTATTATTAATATTTTGGTGTCTTGCTGATATTCTAATTTTTAATTGAAAAAAAACCAACCCCAATTCATTAGGAATATATCTTAAGCTGAACTCCCAAGGGAAATTCAAGTGGAGCCTAAGTACTTGAAACTCAGATCCTGGCATTTAAATTTCTCCAAGATTTTATACCAATCCATCTTTCACCATTCTTCTGTACTCATCTTATATTCCAGTCAAAGTGAACTTCCAAACATTCCCTGAAAATGCCTATCTTCATTGTTACTGATTTAAATTGACTCGATATATAGCAGCACAAGTTCTCCCAATCTTGTTTTTCTTTGAAAATATATTGTCTATGTATGGTCTTCTGAATGCTCTACCTTTTGAATTTAGATTGAGCTTATCAACTGCCACTCAATAAATAAATAAAGAAAACAACAGAACACTTAGAGATTTTGATTGGAATTGCACTGAACTTAAATTACCTTGTGAAGAATTGACATCTTTATTGAGTCTTCCTTTCACAAAATACAGTACCTCTCAGTAGTTGTTTAGGTATTATTTTATGTGTTCCAATATGGTTATATAACTATTTCCACAACTGTGTTACACATCTTTGGTTATATTCTTTTTTTTCTTTTTTTAATTTTTTGCTGCTAGGAAACATCATCGTTTTTATTATTATGGTTTCTAATTATTTGTTTCTCTTATATAAGAATACAACTGATTTTTGCATTTTGATTTTGTATCTATGGGTTTTGCCAAACTCTTTTATTTTAATAGTATGTAGATTGTCTTGAATTTTTTTATATAATCACATTAATTGTGAATAACAGTTTGTTTCTTCCTTTCAAATCCTTATACATTTAATTTCTTTTGATCTCATGGCTGCTTGCTGGGCCCTTCAGTACTCAATTTAATAGAAGTAGTGATGATAAGCATCATTGTCTTATTCTTGACTTTAAAAGAAATGCTTCTAGAAAATTAATCATTAAGTATATTAAATGTGTTATTTGCTGTAAATTTTGGGGGGACACCCTTTATCAAGTTAAGGAAGGTCCTTCTATAATGCATTTGCTAAGAATTTTTACCGTGAATTAAATTTTATCAGATATTTTCTCTGCAGACATTGGGATAATTATTTTTTCGCCTTTCATATAGTAATGTAGTAATATATAAATATAATGAATTATATTGATAAATTTTCTAATGTTCTAGTATTGAATTCTGGGATGAACCCTAACAGATCATGAATCTTAATTCTAATGCATTGCTGGATTTAATTTTTTACTATTTTGTTTAGGATTTTTACTTCTGTATTTATGAGGGATTGGTCTATAATTTCTTCTCCTATCTATCCTTGTCTGGTTTTGATATCAAAATTCTGTCAGCTTCATAAAATGATTTGTAGTCATTCTTTCCTTTTGCTGTTATTCTCTGAAATAGATTGTGCAAGATTATGGTTCTCTTTTTCTTAACTGATTGTCAGAATTTGCCTGCAAACTCCTCTGGCCCTTACGTATTTTGTTTTGTTTCTGTAGGTAGATTTTAAACTGCCAGTTCAACTGTTTTTTAATTAATTTGTTTAATGAAGTATAGTTGATGTACAATATTTTATAGTTACAGGTGTACACTCTAGTGATTCACAATTTTTAAAGGTTATACTCCACTTATAACTATTATAAAATATTGGCTATATTCCTCGTGTTGTACAACATATCCTTGTAGCTTATTTTATTTTATTTATTTACTTATTTATTTAGTTGCTCTGGGTCTTAGTTGCAACAGGCGGGCTCCTTAGTTGTGGCAGGTGGACTCTTTAGTTGCGGCTCACTGGCTCCTTAGTTGTGGCATGCAAACTCTTAGTTGTGGCATGCATGTATGATCTAGCTCCCTGACCAGGGATTGAACCCGGCCCCCTACCTTAGGAGTGTGGAGTCTTAACCACTGTGCCACCAGGGAAGTCCCTTACTTTATATATAACAGTTTGTACCTTTTAATTCCCTACCCATATATTGCCGCTTCCTCCTTCCCTCCCCCAACTGGTAACCACTAGCTTGTTCTCTATATCTGTGAGGCTGCTTCTTTTTTGTTATATTCACTAGTTTTCTGTATTTTTTAAATTCCACATATAAGTGATATCATAGTATTTTTCTTTCTCTGTCTTTGTTCACTTACCATAATACCCTCTAAGTCTACCCATGTTGCTGCAAATGGCAAATTTTCATTTCTTTTATGGCTGAGTATTGTTCCATTGTCTATATATATATATACACCACATCTTCTTTATCCATGCATCTGTTGATGGACACTTAGATTGCTTTCATACCTTGGCAACTGTAAATAATGCTTCTATGAACATTGGGGTGCACGTAGCTTTTTGAATTAGTGTTTTTGTTTTTTCCAGATATATATACCCAGGAGTGGAATTTCTGGGGTATATGGAAGTTCTATTTTTAGTTTTTTAGTTTTTTGAGAAACCTCCAAACCTCCTGTACCAATTTACACTCCGACCAACAGTATAAAAGGGTTCCCTTTTCTCCACATCCTCACCAACATTTGTTATTTGTGTTTTTGTTTTGTTTTGTTTTTTATTTTTGGCTGCATTGGGTCTTCATTGCTGCACGCAGGCTTTCTCTAGTTTTGACAAGAGGGGGCTACTCTTGGTTGCAGTGCGTGGCTTCCTCATTGCGGGGGCTTCTCTTGTTGTGGAGCATGGGCTCTAGGCGCGTAGGCTTCAGTAGTTGTGGCACGCAGGCTCTAGAGTGCAGGCTCAGCAGTTGTGGCGCACGGGCCTAGTTGCCCCGCGGCATGTGGGATCTTCCCGGACCAGGGCTTGAACCCATGTCACCTGCATTGGCAGGCAGGTTCTTAACCACTGCACCACCAGGGAAGCCCATATGTGTTCTTTATGATGAGGGCTCTTCTGATAGGTGTATGGTGATATCTCATTGTGATTCTGATTTGCATTTCCCTGAAGATTAGTGATGCTGAGCATCTTTTCATGTGCCTGTTGGGCATCTGCATTTCCTCTTTGGAAAAATGTCTATTCAGTTCTTCTGCCCATTTTTTAAATTAGGTTGTTTGTTTTTTTTGTTGTTGAGTTGTATGAGCTCTTTATATATGCTGGATATTAATCCCTTATCATTCATATCATTTGCAAATATTTTCTCCCATTCAGTAGGTTGTCTTTTTGTCTTGTCAATGGTTTCTTCTGCTGTGCAAAAGCTTTTAAATTTAATTAGGTCCCATTTGTTTATTTTTGCTTTTATTTCCTTTGCTTTAAGAGACAGATCCAAAAAATATTGCTGCAATTTATGCCAAAAAGTGTTCTGCCTGTGTTTTCCTCTAGAAAGTTTATGGTCTCTGGTCTTACATTTAGATCTTTAATCCATTTTGAGTTTATTTTCGTGTATGATGTTAAAGAATGTTCTAATTTCATTCTTTTACGTGTAGCTGTGCAGTTTTCCCAACACCACTTATTGAAGAGACTGTCTTTTCTCCACTGTATATTCTTGCCCCCTTTGTTATAGATTAATTGACTATAAGTTTATGGGTTTATATCTGGGCTATCTGTTCTGTTGCATTGATCTATGTGTCCATTTTTGTGCCAGTACCATACTGTTTTGATTACTGTAGCTTTGTAGTATAGTCTGAAGTCAGGGAGTGTGAGTCCTCCAGCTCTGCTCTTTCTCAAGACTGTTTTGGCTAGTCAGAGTCTTTTGTGTTTCCATACAAATTTTAAAATATTTGTTCTAGTTCTGTGAAAAATGGCATTGGTATTTTTATAGGGATTGCATTGAATCTGTAGATGGCCTTGGGTAGTATGGTCATTTTAACAATATTAATTCTTCCAATCCAAGAACAACATATATCTTTCCATCTCTTTGTGTCGTCTTCAATTTCCTTCATCAGTATCTCATAGTCTTCTGAGTACAGGTCTTTTACCTCCTTAGGTAGGTTTATTTCTAGGTATTTTATTCTTTTTGATGTCATGGTAAATGGGATTGTTTCCTTAATTTCTCATTCTGATACTTCATTTTAGTGTATAGAAATGCAAGAGATTTCTATATATTAATTTTGTATCCTGCAACTTTACCGAATTCATTGATGAGCTTTAGTAGTTTTCTGGTGGTGTCTTTAGGATTTTTCTGTGTGTAGTAACATGGCATCTGCAAACAGTTACAGATTTATTTCTTCCTTTCCAATTTGGATTCCTTTATTTCTTTTTCTTCTCTCATTGCTGCGGCTAGGATTTCCAATACTATGTTGAATAAAAGTGGCAAGAGTGGGCATCCTTGTCTTGTCCCTGATCTTAGAGGAAATGCTTTCAGCTTTTCACTGTTGAGTACGATGTTAGCTGTGGGTTTGTCATATATCCTTTATGATGTTGAGGCATGTTCCCTTATACCTACTTTCTGGAGAGTTTTTATCAAAAATGAATGTTGAATTTTGTCAAAAGCTTTTCCTACATCTATTGAGATAATCGTATGGTTTTTATTCTTCAGTTTGTTAATGTGGTGTATCACATTGACTGATTTGTGGATATTGAAAAAATCCCACTTGATCATGTTCTATGATCCTTTTAATGTATTGTTGGATTCAGTTTGCTAGTATTTTTCGAAGAGTTTTGCATCTATGTTCGTCAGTGATATTGACCTATAATTTTCTTTTTTTGTGATATCTTTGTCTGATTTTGCTATTAGGATGATGGTGGCCTCATAGAAGGAATTCAGAAGTGTTCCTTCCTCTGCAATTTTTTGGAATAGTTGCAGAAAGATAGGTGTTAACTCTTTTCTAAATGTTTGGTAGAATTCACCTGTGAATCTATCTGGTCCTGAATTTTTGTTTGTTGGAAACTTTTAAATTATTGATCCAGTTTCATTACTGGTAATTGGTCTGTTCATATTTTCTATTTCTTCCTGGTTCAGTATTGGGAGATTGCACCTTTCTAAGAATTTGTCCATTTCTTCTAGGTTGTCCATTTTATTTAGTTGCTTGTAGTAGTCTCTTATGATCCTTTGTATTTCTGTGGTGTCGGTTGTAACTTTGCCTCCTTCATTTCTGATTTTGTTGATTTGGGCCCTCTCCCTTTTTTTTCTTGATGAGTTTGGCTAAAGGTTTATCAATTTTGTTTATTTTTTCAAAGAACCAGCTTTTAGTTTCATTGATCTTTTCTATTGTTTTCTTCATCTCTATTTCATTTATTTCTGCTTTCATCTTTATGATTTCTTTCCTTCTACTAACTTTTGGGTTTCTTTTTTCTTCTTTCTCTAGTTCCTTTAGGTGTAAGGTTAGGTTATTTATTTGAGATTTGTCTTGTTTCCTGAGGTAAGTTTGTATCGCTATAAACTTCCATCTTAGAACTGCTTTTGTTGTGTCCCATGGGTTTTGGATAGTTGTGTTTTCATTTTCATTTGTAAACTACCAATTCAACTTTTTAAAAATAGCTATAGCTGTCTAATTAGATTTTCTTTTTCTTCTTTAGTCAGTTTTTGTAAGTTCCTTTTTCTAGGGAACTGGCCATTTCATATAAGTTTTCAAATTTCGTTGCATGAAGTTTATAAAATTCTCTTATTTTTAAAAAATTCTATGTATATGTAGTGATTTTCTCTATATATGTAGTGATTTTCTTTTTTAATCTGTGAATTTATTAGTCTTTTCAAACCACCGGCTTTTTCTTTTCTTGATCATTTCTACTGAAACTTTGCTTTCTGTTTAATTAATTTCTCCTCTACAGTAGTTCTTTTCATCTTTATTCTTTGTATGTATTCTGTTGTCCCTTTTTCCAGTGTCCTGAGTTGGACACATGGCTCATTAATTTCTACTTTTTCTTCTTTTCTAAATAAGCATTTTAAAGCTTTTGTGAATTTCTCTGCAGTTCTTACTGTATCACATAAGTCTTGAGATATATTTTATTATTTAGCTCTCTATACTATTTGATTTTAGTTATGATTTTTTTCCTTTGGCCTATTCAGTTATGATTTATTCCCAATGTTTTTTAGAAGAATCCTTAGATTTCCTAATTCATGGAAATAAGTAAATTTTTTTAAAAGTAAGTTTTAAAGTTTTGTTTTGTTTTGTTTTATAGATCAGAGAATGTGGTCTATGTGATTACTGATTTGTTGTTGTCTGGGCTAAGATGGTGGCATGGTGGCATCAGAGACTTAGATCCTTCTATCTTTCTGCTCCATCATCCCAATACGGGACTTCCGTAATATACCTTTTTAAATTTTCTTACTGTTCCCAGGAAAATGGTTTCCATATAGCAGCCGTTAGGTACAATGATCTCATTTAGCATACCATGCTGCATTAGAAGGAATTAACAGCCCAAACTCAATAATCAGGAGATTTGTCATGAGTCAGTCCTCCTTCTATCCTCATCACCTTCTTTCTCTCAGACAGAGTTCAGAATCCTGTTCTGGAATTGCTCCATCTCATTCGCTGGCTCTGGACCTGAAGAGCTGCCTCCAATGTTAGGCATTTAGAAATATTTGTCAAATTAAAGAATACATAATTAGAAAGGAATGAATATCTCCCAGCTTGTTAATCTTGCAAGTCCCAAGCTAGAAATGGATGGCAAATGTCACAAACAGTAATTCGATACACTTACTAAAGAGATTGGAACTAGAACAAGGCAGGCTTACAATACAAGAAGAAACATTGTGGACTGCACAGTCTTGGGGGAACAATTTCAGGAAAATTAATCTTGAAACAACAACTTTCTGGGAGCCTCTGAAATATATATATTCATGAATTTTCTGGCTGACCTATCACATATAATTTTCCCATTGTTCACAACATAAGCAGTGTCTGTCTATTCAGGACAGCAGCAACTCCACACCAAATATTGTCCACAAAGCCAATCTAGATAGTTGAGCCAAAGGCACATGGTTATTGGGGAGTGGGAGACAAAGTGTAGGGCATTGTATTTTGTAGGTGGTGCTTGGCTGTCCTGTAACTGCACCCTTCCACCTTGCTTTGGCCAAGTCAACACAGCTTGGGTGTGGTTGCTCGTAAATATTCCCAAAGAGCAATGACGATTCTTTTGGATTCCTGAACACGCCATCTCCCTGTGGGAGAGCTCTGGGGTGTGTGGCCAGGACTCTCAATGAAGTTTTAATCAAAGCACTGCTTCCTCCCCGTTGTTGCTTTTGGAATGGCCTTGTTCTCTGAGTCCGAGTTTTGAAAACAGCACCTCGCTAAATTTTTCCATAGCAGCTCTTGGATTTTTGCCCCATCTCCTCCCATCTGCACACCCCCATTTCCTCTCTTCTCTGTTTTGGCTCTGTGTGGTTCTTCTCGGTAACGTGGCTGAAGAGTAATGAACCCAAAATACCTAAGCAACAAATGAGTCACCACACTCAACAGCAGAGTTCTGAAGATCAGCGGGTGTGTTGGGAGCTAAATAGCAGAAGAGGTGGCTGCCCAGAGAGAGAGGGAGATGGAGAAAAACGGAAACAAAATGAACAAGTTGGCTGAGGTGGCTGACAGCAGCTGAGTGGGTGGAGGGGGCAGGGAACTTGGTTGGCTTGCAAAGGTGAGATCCACACCGTGGCTTGTCACACCCTGGCTGACTCAAGCTAAGTGCAGCCCTCTCTGGACCTGTTAACACTGGACTGTCTAGTAAAACCTGGCTGGACGAGTCATCTGACTGCTGTCCTCTCTGGTTTACAAGTTCTGAGTCCTAGGGCTTGCAACTCTTTGTCCAGGTTGCTGCAAGTCTGCTTAATCAGGGACCCAGTGATATTGCTCCAGGGCCATTCCCTTTCTGGTCATATGTTATCTGGGTGACAAGAGTCAAGACATAATTTAAATTGCTTCTTTGTACTTTTCTGTTTGTTGGGGTTTTTTTAGAATGCATCATTTTCCCAAAATCTTATCTTGAAGCATAATAGTAGAGCTGGATGGCCAGCTCAAGGCCAAGGCTCCAGGCTGCACTGGGCGTGAACACTGTGGGCAGCTAAGGCTGTGACTCTGCTGAGAGATCCGGGGACATTGCCCCATCAGGATCAGCTTGGCTTAGAATCCACAGGGCATGTGTCCTGGAAGCTTAGGACATGACTCCTACTTTTTCTACTTTTCTAAGTAAAAACGGGAATGGAGTAGACTGAGCCCTTGGAACATGTCTACTGGTCTGATTTCATGGGGATCTGCCTGGCCAGCCCACAGTCCTTCCCAAAGACTTTTAAACTGTCACAAGGAGCCAGAAGGAAAAGGGACAAGGGCTAGGATGCAACTAGGACTGTTAATGTGTCATGGCTGCCAGGAGAATCTTTTGAAGAAAAAATATATATAAAATGTTTCTTGAGATAGGCTGTCTCAGATCACGAGGATGACAGGGTTTGCTCACAAGCTGTTTGGAAGTTTGGGGACTACCTTAGAAAGAGAGGAAAACAACGTAAGCTGCTTTGGGTTTTTAAGTCTGCAGCCACTTTCCGCTCCACTTGACCCTGCACTGGGGGCTGGACTCAGCGTCTCCCGCAGACCCCGCCCCCACCCCACCCTGCAGAAGAGCACAAGCAGATGCCATGACTTGGGAAAAGCAAAGATTGATCTTGAGAGGAAGTGGAGGACTTAACGCTAACCAGGCTGGACAGCTAGAAAGAGAACAATTCCAGCCCCTGCGAAGAAAGACCAGAACCCAAGGCCTGATCAAGGCAAACTTTCTGATCCCTATTAAGTTCCTGAAAAGGGCTGGCTCTGCTCAGTTCAACTCACCCTCAGCTGCGCCAACAGGTGAATTACTGAAAATCTTCTTTGGAAATGATTTGTGAAAATCATCTCAGGGCAGTCCATATTCTTAGCCTCAGAAGTCTTCATTTCAAAATGCACAATATCATTTTCTTAAGATGACATAAGCAAGTAAGCTTGTTATAAAAATAAAAGTAGAAACAAACAAGCCAGCCATAGTTCCCACTCTCAGAATGTTAACTTTTTAGTGTGTCTCCTTCCAGTCCTTTCATAGGCATTGGTCTATTCTTTCACACAGTTGTTCTCATTCTGTATATAGAATTTTGTACACTACTTTTTGCTAAACATATCTTTTTCTGGTATCACATGGAAAATCTGTAACCATAATTATTAATGGTTGACATATAATCCATAGATTATGTTTTGGACATTATTTGTGCTTCCAGTTTTTTAAAACTATGCCTGTATTTAATTAATGTACAACATTTGGAGATTTTCACATTAGCCCCATCACTTAGCCATGTGATAAATCATAATAATATCCCAGTTGGTAACCCGAGGGCTTTGGAAGGAATCTATAGGACAGCTAATCAGAGGGAACTGCCAGTCAGTCTTCTTCAGGGATCTAGCCCCTCTTCAGCTGTAAGACTCATGGATTTCTGGTACAGGAGTCCTGAAGGACATAGAAATTGCTTAAGGCAATGTCACCGGCATCTAGCTGTGTATTTCCTGCCACATGTGGCCCACATCTCCATCTCCAGCCCCACATTTTCAAGCATCCTGAAGACAACAGATAATATTTTCAGTAAGTGAAAAGAACAGTAAAATGAAGGACAGGGGCTACACTCAGTGTGACAAGGCTGAGGCTCTCCTTTGAAAACATTTATAAAGCATCTTCTTCTTCTTCTGATTTCCTAGTGGAGCATTTTGATTTCTTGTGGGCTTCCCTGGTTGGGTCTCTTGCTGGAGAGAGATGTTTTGAGCTGCAGAACTAGGGCAGCGGAAGCAGAAAGAGCTGGCACTAGTCAGGACAGGTAGAGTCAGCTACGGGTATAATTTATCATTTACCAAATAGCTCATAGTTGTATGGTTGCCTTTAAACATTGCATGAAAATGCTGTTTTCTTTCAAAGGCAAGTCCTGCATCATATAGAACACCATTCCTGAGCATAATGGAGGGGAATGTGCTTCATGCCAGGTACTTTTTAGTGATTGTTTCATTTAAGAAACTCAACAATCCAGAGTCAAGTGCTCTTTTCCTAATTTCGTAGATGAGGTCATTAGACCATAGAAAAGAAAAATAAGTCACCTAAGGGGACATGGCTAATAAATGTTTGAGTCAGGATTAGAACCCAGGGCTGATTTCAAAGCCTGTGGTCTTTGCCCTACATCACGTTGCCTCCCTTGTTTAGCCTGGCTTATCTATTTTTTAAAACTATATTTATTTATTTTTGGCTGCGTTGGGTCTTCGTTGCTGTGTGCAGGCTTTCTCCAGTTGTGGCGAGCGGGAGCCACTCTTCGTTGCATGGGTTTCTCATTGCGGTGGCTTCTCTTGTTGCGGAGCACGGGCTCTAGGCACGCGGGCTTCAGTAGTTGTGGTTCGCGGGCTCAGCAGTTGTGGCACGTGGGCTGTAGAGCACAGGCTCAGCAGTTGTGGCACACGGGTGTAGTTGCTCCCAGCATGTGGGATCCTCCCAGACCAAGGCTCGAACCCGCGTCCCCTTCCTTGGCAGGCAGGTTCTTAACCACTGGGCCACCAGGGAAGCCCAGCCTTGCTTATCTATTGGTAAACATGCTTGTAATTAAAAATGAGCTAATACTTATTGATTAAAGATGGGGCTTTCTCTGAGATCCAGAAGTCATTCACAGCATTCTCTTGAGAGACCCTAAGACTAGGGGTCCAACAGTGTATAAGGAGCTCTTTCATGGGGTGGTCTTAGAGACCCCATGGAGGTTCTGACAACAGAAGGCCACAGGGAGCTTCCACCTCCCATTTTCTCCAAGGCCAGTCCTTGGGACATATTACGGAATAGAAACTATTGATTTACTGTGCTCTTTAATACCTGTGTAATAGAATGACTTTATCATAAGAAAAGTGTCTGTGTTCCCACTAGACTTGAATTTTGTGAAGTAGGGGACTATACTTATTTTCTTCATTGCTATATTCCCACCCTTAATGAAGTGTTTAGTCAATAATAGATGCTCAATAAAATTTGTTGAATGAATGAATGAAAATAATATCTAATCAAGTGTGGGCCAAAGGTTGTAGGCTGGAGTTAAGGATGGCTCATGATCAACTCCCCGGATATAGATGTGTTTCTCAGGATGTGTAGTCTAAACTGAGGTGGCCCAAATCAGGATTGGTCAGGAAGCCTGTGCGATCTGTTTCCATTTTTTAATATCCTTAATAAACTCTTGGTCACAAGCATGAGGCCATTTGACATGGGAAATGAAGTGTTTCCTTTTTTCCCCTGCCCTTCCATCGTGGACTGAAGATAAACTTTTTTTCCTTGTCTCCTTGATTCCTCAATCAAGTTGGATTTATGCTAGGCTTACAAAGAGAATCCCTCTCACAGAGAGTGCTTACAGCATCAGGCTTGTTCCCCAAAGGGAAAAGTCAGGGGGAAAGTGTACATTAAGCCCACTTAATTAAGTGTGCATTAATATTAAGCAATTAATATTGTGTTCAAGAAACAAAAAGCAAGAGCATTACAAGTGGTTTTTGTCATAATCCTGTATCTCCCAAATGTGTAAACTCCAGGAAAGTCCAGATCCCCAGTAGGAACCCATCTGCTATATTTCTAGTCTGATACTCTTCTGTTTATATTTGCTCATTTCTCTCACAGAGTGCCAGGAGAGAAAAAGTGATATTTAAAAAATTCATCTGCTAGTATTTATGCAAACACAATCCTCTCCAAGTGTGGGTTGAGCAATAAGAGGAAAGCAGATGCAAATGCCTCCAGCGAACCTCAGTGAAACTGTAATAAAGAGAAGGGAGAAATACGTATATCTACCTTATAAGATCTGAAAAGCAGAAGACAGAAACTGTCCTCTGACCAGCTGCATTTGACAGGGAGGAGTTCTGGGTCTTGAGCTCCAGATTTGGAGGTTTATTTTCGTCTGTCAGTGAATCTGTTGGGCTTCTCCTGTGTACTAGCCAGTTAGGGAATTATAAAAGCTTAAGATTCCTGGTTAAGGATACAGCAGTAAACAATTATAAAAGAGCGTGTTACTGACCTAAGGAGAAAAGGGAAGAAACATTGGTTGAGCCTCGACTATCCACTTAACTTTTTGCTGAGTGTTTCACACGCAGTCTTTCAGTATTTAATTCTGACAGCTCTCCTATGATACTGTCATCCTCGTCCTTCAGACCCAGCCTCACGGTAGCCGTATATCTTGTGCAACATCACATAAGTTAGGCTGTCTATTTCGAAAATCCATGCTTTTCCCCCTATATCATACATAAGGAGCTTCTAAGGCTTAAAATCCAATGTTATATGTGTGCGGAATCTAAAGAGCTAACATCAGGGAGTTCCCTGGCAGTCTAGTGGTTAGGACTCGGTGCTTTCGCTGCTGGGCCTGGGTTCAATCCCTGGTCGGGGAACTAAGATCCCACAAATCGAGTGGCGTGGTAAAATAATAAAAAAATAAAATAAACAAATAGCTAACATTGGTTGAGTGTTTATGAGATAGGCCAAAGTTTAAGTTCTTTATAGATGTTAACAGATTTAAACTTTGTAATCACTCTAGGAGGTGGATACTACCCTTATCCCATTTTAAGGATGGAGAAATTGAGTTTACGTATAAATAAAGTTGTCCAAATCACAAGGAAAGAGCAGAGCCCAGTCTGGATCCCGAAGCCATGCTTCTAAGCACTGCACCACACTGCCTCTCCTCTGAGGAGCGCTTTTAAACGCATTCCAGAATCCCGCCTCCCCTTCAGCCACCCCAAGCCTACGTCGATTTAACGGGGACAATATTCAGTAAACACAGTACAGTAAGTCCTCCATATCTGCAGGTTCCACATTCAGGCATACAACCAACCGTGGATGGAAAATATTCAGGAAGAACCAAACAAACAGAAAGTTCCAAAAAGCAAAAACGAGTTTGCAGCCCTGGCAACTGTTTACATAGCATTTACATTGTACTAGGTATTAAGAAACCTAGAGATGATTTAAAGTATACAGGAGGAGGTGCATAGGTTTTACGCAAATATGACACCATTTTATATATGGGACTTGAGCATCCCTGGAGTTTGGTATCCGTAGGCGGTCCTGGAACCAATCCCCTGTTGTTATTGAGGAAAGACTGTATTTCAATTCCTCTCAAAATCTCTCTTCTTGCAGCCCACATCTCAGGGTCCTAGCCTGGAGGTGTAATGCCTCAGGCAGGTCAGGACAGTCACTTGCAACAAGCTTGGAAAAACGAATTGGATATATACTCTTTAGAAGCTCAAGAACCAAGCAGTTTAGAGTTTCCCCCTTAGTATAAAGAAAATACTCTTTTACTTGCAATAAAGGTTAGCGGGCCTCCCCGTGCAGCCTGATGCTAGAAGGAGACGGAGTGGATGGCCGCACGCCAGGCCCGGGTCCCCCTGTCCCCTTCTCTCCCTCCTCTCCAGGTCTCTGCCTGAAGAGAATGAAATAAATTAAAAGAACATCCAGGGCAGAAGAGCTGTTTCCCTTTCCTGTAAATGCCTTTGTTAAGGCACCATGTTTAAGAAGGCATAGCAATGTGGGGAGGGAGTCAGGGGCCTGGTCTCAGAAGCATGAGTAGTACCATTTACAGAGAAGCAAGCAGAAGAGAAGAATCTGAAAGACAGAGCCTTAACCCAAAGACACAGAGTTAAGCCTAAAGAAAGTGTTTCAATAATTGAATGACGAAATTTTAAAACTTATGGAACTAAAGTTAGCTTTTTCCCTCTTGCTACCCAGCAAGTGGAGGCTCACAGGGATAGCAGAGTGACTTAGAGAAAAAAGAAACTGTGTTTTCTTTACACATCTGAGTGGAGTGAGTAATTTTACAATCCTGGTTTACACAGGAAAGGGGAGGCAGGTATGAGTTTCAGTAGTCAGAATCAGAGCTGAGGCCACTGCAGTCCCCCTCACTCCCTCTCCACAGCAGCAGGGGTGGGATCCCCAAGACCTTTCTTTGAAGACCTGTTCTCTCCCCAGTGAGGTCCACGTGCTTATATTTAGACAACATGAGGACATGTTCATGAACCTCACCCACAATGTTCAGTGCAGGTAAACTGCCGATCTCTCTCTGCTGAAGCCCACGATGATGGTGGGATCCTTCATGTCCAAGGAGTGGGATGTCGGCCACTTTTTACTGCCTGTGGGTGTCCAGGACAATGACCACACCAGAGGGTGGTAACCCACAGCTGGGAAAGAAGATCCTCGTCTGCAGTCGCCCCTCACTCCCATCACATCAGGAAGATGCTGAAGACCAGCTGAGGAGAAGAAAAATAGGAGCCAAGCTCTGCAATGAAAGGTGAGGAGCAGAACTCAGCAGGCTTCTCCAGCAGGTTAACATGAATGTGGGTAGAGGGACCTAGCGCTTCATGTGGCAGAAGGTTCCTTTTCCTCTAGAAACAGAAAATGAGAAAAGACTCTTTTCCAAGTACAGAACCGACCCTTATCTATGTACAATCTTCCCTGATGACAAGCAGCAAAAAGTGTACTTGATAGGTGCCCAGGTTTGGAAGTTCAAATCCCAGCTGTGCCACTGCTTTCCTGTGTAACCTTGGGCACGTTACTTAACCTCTCTGTGCCTTTCATCTGTCAAATGGAGAAAATAATAATACCTTCCTCAAAGGATTGTTGGAGGATTAAATAACATATATAAAGCCTAAAGAACAGTTCCCAGTACATAATAAGCCCTCAATAAATTTGTCTATAATTACTTTTATGACAAGGGTAAGAGCAGTATGATTTTGGAGGTCTTTCTAGTTTAAGGTATCCTTAAATTTACTGACAAGTGATTAAGGGTAAACTCTAACTGAATTTTTCAACAAAGTCATAGAGTCTCTCCCTCCATAGGCCAATCACCTTTTGCAAGGAACTGTACCCCACACCCTGGAAAGAAAGGTATTCATTCAATGAATCAGCCTTCAGCCAAATAGGATTTTGAAACAAGACTGACATCCTGACACTTCCTATCATTAAGGATGTTCTGATAACCATGTTATATAAGAAGACAGTACCCAACTACTGTCCTTTTCCTCCTATAGGCTGAGTTCAGGATCAAATCAGCCTTCATTCAAACTGGGCACTTCAGGGCTTCCCTGGTGGCGCAGTGGTTGAGAGTCCGCCTGCCGATGCAGGGGACACGGGTTCATGCCCCGGTTCGGGAAGATACCACATACTGCGGAGCGGCTGGGCCCGTAAGCCATGGCCGCTGAGCCTGCGCATCCGGAGCCTGGGCTCCGCAACGGGAGAGGCCACGACAGTGAGAGGCCCGCGTACCGCAAAAAAAAACAAAAACAAAAAAAAATGGGCACTTCAGCATTAAAACAATACTCATGGAAAGAATGTGGAGTTAGGAAGTCCTGGGTTTTCCATTTTGGCCTCCTAGCTTCCTAACTGTGAGAGCCTAAGAGAGTCGTTTCTAAAAATGAAGATAATACCTATAGAGTAGGGTCTTGTGAGGGAGGATTAAATTAAATTAAAGTGACCAGTATAAAGAAGGCACTCAAATGTCAGTTCCTGCTTCCTCTTTCCCCCTTTCTTGCTGAGATACAGAGTTGGACTATTCTGTGGGAAGGGGGCATTCATCAAATGATGTGTCAGTTTATTGTTCTCCCACTTTTTTGAGGCAAGGGATCATGAAGATGGGAAGAAACAATCACCCATCAAGAAAAGATTGGTCTAATCTTTTCTACCCAGTGGAAATTGCCCATTTTTCTCCTCTAGCACTTTAGAACAATGATCAAAGTCCAGCTGATACTGAACGATCTAGCTACTCTAAGACTGCCTCGGTCAACCAAGGAGTAAGTGTCCTGTTGATCACTATTGAAGGTGGAAACAAATAAGGCCTCAAGCAAATCCATCCCAATATGGCCCCTTTCCAGAGTTTACAGGATGTATGCAACACCCAAGGGGGCGGAACAAGTGGCCACAGCATTGAGATGCTTCATTATCAATAGAGGAGGTAGTACAAGTCCTGCCAGCTTCTTATCGGAGTTCTAAGGACAAAGCTGAATGTCCAGTCCAATCCCCTCCAGTTATACCAATTCATAGTCACAGAGCCCTTCTCTTCCCTGCTAACATCCATTCAAGCACCTAACCATCAAACTCACCAAGGCCTCGCTGTAATTCCCCACCCACTCTGTTTTCTTCAACTGCCAGAGAACTTTTCTAAGATGAAGCAGAGGCCAAGAATCTGGGGCCCCTTGGACAGGAGTCATCCTAGCTGCTGACACACACAAGTGCTGACATTGGAAAGTACCACTGCTGAATCAAAAAGCCACTTCCTAGAGATGGCGGAAGTCCTCAAGGCTTGGTTCCTGGAACACCACTGATGTGGTCCAGAAACTTGAAGCCTTCCATGCCTCAGTTTTCCAGCATGTGGGAAGGGTAATGACAACAAAGGAAAATTGCTACCTACTGCCCAAGTTGTCATCACTATAAGTTTGAATGACTCAACCAACTTCAGAATGCTGTGAAAAGTAATTAGTATTTACTGTGTTTTCTGAGATGAAAGGTGCCAGAATTAGGCAGAGCTGAGTCAAGCAGTAGGGTGTCAGCTGGGATGCAGTGAAGCTTTGACAGCATGTTCCCTTGGCTTGTAGACTGAACTTTAATTTTTGCCATGGTAGAAATTTTTAAGAATTATTTTATTTTTTCCTTTGTAAAATACTTTTACATTTCTCCTTCCAAGTCTGAGGCATGAAGAGTTGTGTTGGAGGGGCTTCCCTGGTGGCGCAGTGGTTGAGAGTCTGCCAGCCGATGCAGGGGACACGGGCTCGTGCCCAGGTCTGGGAAGATCCCACATGCCACGGAGCGGCTGGGCCTGTGAGCCATGGCCACTGAGCCTGCGTGTCCGGAGCCTGTTGCTCTGCAACGGGAGAGGCCACAACGGTGAGAGGCCCGCGTACAGCAAAAAAAAAAAAAAAAAGAGTTGTGTTGGAATACAAAACCACTCCTCCCAGTTGAACTGCTCAGGACTGCAATTTTAAAAATAGTTGAACATCTTTTAGATTCTTCTTCATACCATGCCATGCAAAGGGGCTAGTATCTAGCTTTTTGGTTTTTTTTTTTTCTCTTTCCAACAAAACAAGTAAAATTTCTAAGATTGAGAGTCTATGAGATCCTGTTCAGCTTCTGCCCTGACAGCTGTCTTTGCCTCCCCCTACATTTTCTGATGAGCTTCATTTCAGACTCATTTTGGAAATGTAGACATTTATTTGCTCCTAGGCCACTTACTCTTTGCCTCTCTGTTCAAATGTCAAGAGCACAAAAGGAAAAGATTGCAATGATCATGTGCAACTTGCCATCCCAAACCTCTGATGTAAGAGATGCAAAGCAGGCTAGAGTGGGCCTTGGCTTCTCTGACAGAAGAGCAGCCAGAAGAGGAGGAAGTGGGAAGAGGCCCCGGGGCTGCGGTGGAGACTCTATCAGCAAAGTCAGCACCTACAGGCTGACAGAGGTAGCAAACAGGTCTGTGCCTGGTGCCCCACCATGCAACTGCCCTATTGGGCCACATCAGGGGCTGTCGAGCTGAGTTTCTGCACACCATCTGCACTCCTACATGCTGTCGGTAACACAGGCACCCTGTGGAGTCGACAGTTCCTTGTGGAGCTGAACCCTCTGCCTCATTCTCATCTCCCACATGTGCCCCCTTCACCACCACGCTTTGACCCAAATTCTTCTCAGGGTCCCTATTACATGCTGGTTCTACTTGAAATCAATCCCTGGTGGCCAGGATGTCCACAGTTTAGCTTACAGCCTTCAAAACAAAAGTGAAAAAAATAATCATCACTAAAATAAATAAAAACGAATCTCCACTTTCTGACAATTTTGATTTTTTGATTTGTTTACCATGTGACAATTTCTACCTACTTCCCATCTTGCATCGTCATTTGCCTTTTTTGGTGCCCTTTTCCTTCTTCCTCCCTTTGGGCCAACCCATTGACAATCATCCCACAAAATGGCTGGACGGTGAATTGCCTGTCTTACAAAGTCATCTTCAAAACAATTGTTCAGTTAAAATACTCTTGGGCCCTCCATCAGAAAAGATCAGCAATGTTCTTTGAAATGTCTAAGCCCGTCTCATGTCTGAACATACCCAGGGCCATGTTTCTCTCCATTTCTATGACTCATCAACCTTTCTGACTCTCCGGTTTCCATACTATTAGATTGCTTTGGGGTTAGTTGTGAGGTGAAGACCTACTGCAGAATTCAAGTTGGTAGTCATAATACTACACTGAGCCTCAGACAGAAGATTGACATGGTTTCTTACCTGCCAGGAATAAGCAACCCCAGGACTGAAGTGATTTTCAAGATTCAGGATTTGCTGAGTGGTCCTAATTGCTAACAGCCAACAGAGAAAGGGGATGTCCAAACCCAGCCAGCCTACCCTGTGAGCTGTTGGGCACATTCATTCCACTAAGAATGGTGGTTTGCCCATCTTTGTGTTTTGCCATTATTTTGGCAGGATGCAAACCCCCAAGGGCTAATTTACCCCACTGACCGCCACTTAACAGTTAAAAAACAAACAAACAAAACAAAACAAAAAAACGAACAACAAAACTTAGGTTTGTTTATCGAGAAGAAAACCAAAGCTTTGGCGAGAAGACAGGGATAATGTCTTTGGATCACCAGAGCCTAATGGTCTCAAAAGATATTTACTGAGGTCATTTGATTCCTGTGAGGGTTAATCATACATAATTTTCCAATCATTCCAGTCTTGAAACTACCCTTGGAAGGTAAATCTTTGTCTTAGAGTACAATCAGGTAATGGATTGTGGCCAGACTAATTTCTTAATTTTTACAAAACGTGGTAAAGAGGAGAGGAGCTGCAGCCTGAGCCTCCCAAATGCTTAGAATTAATTGATTGGTCATTGATGATCTGTTAAAGATGTTTCTCTCTAAAACTTGGTCGGGGGAAGAAGGAGGGTCCAACGTGGTCACCAAGGTGGCCAGAAATCCAAATGCTATGACAGGCAAAATTCTTGGCATAAGAGAAAAGAAAATTGGGCAATAGGATTAGATTGTGTGTTTCTGAGGTCACGTCAGCAGTCTCCTGGGCCACGGCTTTTGCTTGCTCACAAGGCAGTTTGCTCAAGCAGTGCAGCTACGGGCAGCAGGGCTTTGGATACAAAGCCCTGGTGAGAGAAAATCAAAATAATCCCCATTAAGTTCCTATTATCTTAAAACTTAGAAACCCTAATGAGAGGCTTCCAGAGTGAGCAGTGCAGCAGGAGGGCACGTCTGATGCATGCTGTCTTCTGTGAGGATGTCACTGTCGCCGTGGGCAAGCTGAGTGTCCACGTGCATCAGAGCAGTTTCCCTGGAAGCAGCCAAGACTGATGGGGCACCCCAGGACTCAGAAGCCACGAGGAAGAGACAGAGAAGCAGCCGGAAAGTGACACTGGTGTCCTGAAGGAGACCCTGGGCCTGAGGGGTGACTATCTTTAACCCCGCATTTTGTTAGTTGCTCCTCAGAAACTCTGAGCAGATTTCACTTTGAAGGTCCCAGACTCTTTTAAGTGTGGTGCTGCCTAAAGGCAGGTCAAATGCCCCGTGCAGGACTCCCTCACCTCTACGATTCTCAAACTGTGTTCTCGTTACACTTCAGGTAGAGGAATCTCTTATGGGAAGAAGGAGAATGCTTATTCCCCCAGCAATGAGCAATTGTGGAAGCACTCCTCTCTAGACCCGGCAGATGGATTTCAATGTTTTCTGTCCAAACACTGCGTCCCCTCGCCAGGTCTGCATTACATCTTGGCGCTGCGCGGCCCACTAGTACCACATCATCTCTTGGCACTGAGCCAAGAGTGTGCCCAGCAGCGCTTAGCACCATACAGGGAGTCTATGGGGGCCCTCCAAGCTCCCTCCACCGCACTCCTACTGGAGCAGTGGAGGAGATTATCAGGTAGCCAGTCACAGTGTTGTTAGGTATTGTTATTATTACCCTGATGTGTAATAAATCTGCATGGTACAATAAATTAAGGCAAGGATCTGTTCTCACTTCACACGCTGCCAATAGTTTTATTGTAACAGCTTGAAGATATGCGTTTTCCTTTTTAGGCAGAGCAGAGGAAGCTGTGAAATTTGAAGAGAGAACAAAAGGATACTTGAATGTAGTTTGCAAGACAGGTGTTGGACAAAAGGCAGCTCATCAGGGCAGGGAGCATCTAACATTTCTGTGTTTAACGGTGTTGGGGAACTTTGACGCCTCACAATGCTGCAATAATTCATTTGAATTCATTTTCCTATCGGTAGATCTGCATTCTGCAAAGCTGATCTCTCTACCAAGACTTACAGCGCTTTCTTTCAGTGATAAACCTGAGCTGATTGTAAGATCACACAAATTGGTTCTGGAACTCATTAAAGTCAGCAAATGAGCATTAGTGAGATAGTTGCATAGGCTGAAATTGTGATAATCTGTCCATTTCGGCAATTATGGCTCAAAGGGTGAAGAGAGGGGAGGTGAGAAACCCTACGGCTCCCAGCAGGAAGATTATGATGCATTTCGGGTGCCTGTCCAGTGATGCATTTCAGGTGCCTGTCCAGCGATGCACATGCCCTGGCTTTTCTTCCTTTACACCATGCACCTCGGTTCTGCAAGAGACAAGGGAAGGGCTTGAGAAATCCTTCCCCTCTATCCTTTGCCAAGTTCAAAGCCCAGGCCAAGGCCTTTAATCATGTCCCCAGCATATCTTACCCTTAATGAATCTTTTTTTGTCAAGAGTGCTCCTCTTTGGTAGGAAATCTATTTCTGTTCTTTGTTTTAGAATCTAGCCTTTACTTTTGAAATTCAAATTGTTAGTCATTCAAGATTTCTTAACCCTCTGGTTCCAGGGCCTTCCATTTATCTTTTTCTTCTGTTTCCCTAGGCTCATAGGCTACTTTCCCCTAAACTAGGCGTACTGGGTGCTCTGCTTTCTGTGCCATTGGATCCCCTGAATGTTTATTAAGCTCTTGAGTACATAGTTGATACTCAGTATATAAACGGTAATTAACTGATTTTCAAAAGAGTCATATATGGCTCATTCTACAACTACCAGCTCTGTTTCCCTAGTTTACCATTATCTCTGTATTACCCTGCACAACTATGCATTCCCCATGACCTTCCAGCCCAAAACAACTGACACCCTTGGTAATCCCCTTGGCAAAACCCTAAACCTCACCCCTTCAGTCCTCCTTAGAAAATACTACAATCCTTTGCTTGAATCTCATTTATTAGCAGCAAGCACTAAGACAGGAGATTCCATTCTATGAGTTTGAGTAATCTCATGAATTCTATTTTTTTCTCCTATGTTTTCCCCCTAATACAGTCTACCTCTGGTTAATCTGTAACAAGTCTAATCAGTATAAACTCTGGAAAAGCTGAGGTCATAATTTCTGAATCTGGTTTGAATTTGGGATTTGCTCCCTCAACTCAAAATTAATATTTTAAATGTACTAGAAGTGTTTTCCACTTTCTGGCCTCAAAGTTATGTTTTTTACACACACAGTTTAGGATCTGGCTCAACTAATTATGAAAATGGAAAGGAAATTTCCAACTCCTTTTCTGGCCTCTCTTCTATCTCACCACTGCCTGCCACCAACATACACACACACATACACACACACACACAGACATACAAGTCACTGGAGATGGGAAAGATGGAGTCCTTTCTTGAATTCCCCTTAGGTTGTATCACTGTTTGGAAATGATTGGTTCTCATCCAGAAGCAGACAGGGACAGAGTAAGGAGTTACTGTTTTAGCTTAGCCATATAAAGTAGCACGTACCCCAGGCTTTAATCTTTCTGTGAGGCTGCTCTGGGATATGGTCTTCTTTCTAGTGAATAAGCAGATTCATGTTAACAAATATTTACCAAGTACTTATTTTGTTCCCAGTACTGTATTGTTCATTATACTAGCTCATTTAACTTAATTCTTGCCCTTTAATGATATTTTCATTTCATAAATGAGGAAGCAAATGTTTAAAAATATAAGGTGGCTTTTGCTGAATGGTAGAACCAGAATTTTGGATTCTAGGTCTACTGTTCTTCACATTTCACCATGTTTTCTCTTGTCTGACTTTTTAACTTTGTGCTAATAAAATCCTATGTGTAAGAAGTGGAACTCTCTGTATAACGTAGTTGCTCTTAAGTAACATACAGAGCATGGACATGTATGTTACTTAAGAGTACGTACCATTCTGATGAAACCCCATTCTAGAGCTGGCATTGGCTTCTGGGTAAATACCCATCTAGTAAATACTCAAGTAATACTTTATAAAGATTTACACAAATTTCTCACTGGAAATTTGGAGCTTAGGACATCTCCAAGATTGGGTCCAAGCGTTATGCATCAAGGGAAGGAACAGAAAGCCTGATGATACTGTAAGATGCTGGTTGTGTGTGCCTTTATGCCATAGATAATGGGTCTAAAAGTTGTATTAATTTGTTGTAAACAAAATTGAAAGTAGGATGAAAATAGGGGGAAAAAAAGTCTCTGCCTAAATTTTTTTTTTTAAAAAGGCACTTGAGGACTTCCCTGGTGGAGCAGTGGTTAGGAATCCCCCTGCCAATGCAGGGGACGTGGGTTCGAGCCCTGGTCCGGGAAAATCCCACATGCCACGGAGCAAAAAATCCTGTGCGCCACAACTACTGAGCCTGCAAGCCACAACTACTGAAGCCTGCACACCTAGAGCCTATGCTCCACGACAAGAGAAGCCACCACAATGAGACGCCCGTGCACCGCAACGAAGAGTAGCTCCGCTAGCCGCAACTAGAGAAAGCAACAAAGACCCAGCACAGCTATAAATAAATAAATAAATATTTTAAAAGGTACTTGAAATCATAATGCCAGGTTTTTGAAGATGTTTGGTTATCAAATAACCATTTACCTTTCCTATACAGACAACTAGTATTTTTTCAGCATTCACTATATATATATGTTAGTTACCATTATAAATTTTATGTATTAGTCAATCTTCACAACAACTCTATGAGGTAAATGCTGTCCTCATTTTACATATACAGAAACTGAGGCTCCAACAGGTTAACTAACATGTCTAAGGTCCCACAGTGGCAGGGTCAGAATTTGAAGTCACACTGTGTGACTCCAGAGCCTACATGTTTAATCACACTTAGGGTTGCCAGATAAAATACAGGATGCCAAGTTAAGTCTGAATTTCAGATAAACAAACCCCAAGTATTGTGTGGAACATATTTATACTAAAAATATATTCATTATTTATCTGAAATTCAGATTTAACTGGACATCTTGTATTTTTATTTGCTAAACCTAGCAACCCTAACCACATTATTTTGCCTTCTAAAAATGCATACATATGTCTGTATCTATGCGGGTTGCTTAATTTGTGGTTTACATATGCTTGAGTTTTGTTACAGAATAGGAAAAGATGTTAACTCATATCCACAAAGTTAGAGCAAGCCCTCTTGGGTTCCTTTACCCTCCATTTATTGAAGGCTGGGCTGGTCTGGGGCCAGTCTTATCCTTGATACGGCCGTTAAGTGCAAGCTTTTCTCTTTTGATAAGAGAAGACTTTACTTACTGTTGGCACATTCTGGCCTCCTGCCTATATTGAGCTCTCTCTTCAGTGGCCAGAAGTTTTCTGCCTGGTACTCATCCTTATCCAACCTCCTTGCTGCAGAAATCTTTGATTCTTTCTTGGAGTTTCAGAGCTGCATGGTTGAGTAGCTGCTTCCTCCCAAATGACAATGTTCACAGAAAGAAATGGAAAAGAATGAGCTGGCTTAGCAGAAAGGGACCTTGCATATAAAGTCTGCTGTATAAAACATATAAATAGGCAATCCACACACCACCAAACAAACACTCACGTTTATCAGTGTGTGTACTCTCCACTCTAATGTACATCATGCAGGGACTTCCCTGGCGGTCCAGTGGTTAAGACTCCAGGCTTCCACTGCAGGGGGCACAGGTTTGATCCCTGGTCAGGGAACTAAGATCCCGCATGCTGTGCAGCCAAAAAAAAAAAAAAAAAGTTCTCCTTGGAAATAGAAACTGTTTTTAATGGCCACTTAGAAGACAAATATATTGTCCCTAGATCACACAATGCATTAAAAAAAAATAAAGGACTTCTGAATTAGCTTATCTTTCAATAATGTGGATAATTGAAAAGTGACCATCCATTTACAGGCTTGGATGATTACAGAGTTACCTCTATAGTCAAGATTTTTTTTAATCTTTTAAACAGCATGAATTTTTATGAACTTAAAATAAAATAATAATGATAGATAATATTTATGATAACATAAAACCAACATTTTGCCATTAAGTGCCAGGTTCTAAAAACAGTATTTTTTCTTTTTGCAGTACGTGGGCCTCTACTGTTGTGGCCTCTCCCGTTGGCAGAGCACAGGCTCCGGATGCACAGGCTCAGCGGCCATGGCTCACGGGCCCAGCCGCTCTGCGGCATGTGGGATCTTCCCGGACCGGGGCACGAACCCGTGTCCCTTGCATCGGCAGGCGGACTCTCAACCACTGCACCACCAGGGAAGCCCTAAAAACAGTATTTTATATGCCTGATTGTTAAAATTTTTACCAAAACCCTATGATATTTTGTACTTTTAGTAGTACGATATCACAAAAAAGAACGCTGAGGCTGAAAGGGGTTAAGTAGTTTGCCCAAGGTGGCACAGTTGGTAAGTGGCTAAACCTGCATTTAAACATATATAGGACTTCCCTGGTGACGCAGTGGTTAAGAATCCACCTGCCAGAGCAGGAGACATGGGTTCGAACCCTGGTCCGGGAAGATCCCACATGCCGCGGAGCAACTAAGCCCGGGTGCCACAACTACTGAGCATGCACTCGAGGCCCCGCGAGCCACAACTACTGAGCCCACGTGCCACAACTACTGAAGCCCGCATGCCTAGAGCCCGTGCTCCGCAACAAGAGAAGCCAACGCAATGAGAAGACAGTGCACTGCAACAAAGAGTAGCCCCCACTCGCCGCAACTAGAGAATGCCCGCGCACAGCAACAGACCCAACACAGCCAGAAAAATAAAAAGTAAAAAAGTAAGTTAGGCATTAAAAACTAATAATAAAAAATTTAAAAATAAACCTACATAGTCTCACTCCAAAGACCATATGCTTAATTACTGAGCAATAATGCCTCCACAGCATAAGATCGGTAGATACAGCTTCTGTGGTGAAAAAGAAGTTTTTAAAAATTTTCCGATCTGTTGCTGACCCTTTCACTCCAAAGGCATGAAGTGCTTTCTTTCTGAAAAAGTAAGGAATATCCAGGCGGAAAAGAAGGTGGGTGGCAAATAGCTAAAGTGGTTAGTATTAATTTAGATGATTAAATTCCTAGAAATGCAACCTACCAAGACTGAATCATGAAGAAACAGAAAATCTGAACAGACCATTTACCAGTAATGAAATCAAATCAGTAATCAAAAGCCTCCAACAAACAAAAGTCCAGGACCAGATGGCTTCACTGGTGAATTCTACCAAACATTCGAAGAACCAATCCTTCAACAAAATAAAAAGGGAACCCATTGAATGGAAGAAAATATTTGCAAATTATATATCTGGTAAGGGGTTAGTATCTAAAATATATAAAGAACTCAAACAACTTAATAGCAAAAAACCAACAACCTGAATAAAAAATGGGCGGAAGATCTGAATAGACATTTTCCCAAAGATATACAGATGGCCAACACAAACATGAAAAGGTGTTCAACAACAGTAATTACGCAAATCAAAACTACAATGAGCTATCATGTCACACCTGTTAGAATAGCTATTAAAGACAACAAATAACAAGTGTTGTGGGGAAAAGGGAACCCTCATGCACAGTTGGTAGGGTTATAAATTGGTGAAGCCACTATGGAAAACGGTATGGAGGTTCCTCAAAAAATTAAAAATAGAACTACCATATGATGCAGCAATTCCACTTCTTGATATTTATCTGAAGAAAATTAAAAACTAACTTGAAAAGATTTATGGACCCCCATGTTTGTTGCAGCATTATTCACAATAGCCAAGACATGGAAGCATCCTAAGTGTCCACCGATGGATGAATCGATAAAGAAAATCTGGTGTATGTATATAAAATGGAACATTATTCAGCTGTAAAAAGGAAATCTTGCCATTTGTGACATGTGGATGGACCTTGAGGGCATTATGCTATGTGAGATATGTGAGGGAAAGGCAAATACTGTATGATCTCTCTTATACTTGGAATCTAAAAAAACAAAAAAACAAACAAGCTCATAGATATCTAGAACAGATTGGTGATTGCCAGATGTGGGAGATGGAGGGGGTGAGAGAAATGGGTGAAGGGGGTCAAAAGGTTAAAAAGAATTAGATGTTGTCTGACTACTATACAGTTTATACCTCATGTGACTCACTACACAAGCTGGGCAACACCTGCACTGGTCTATACCCTGCTCAAGTAGACAGGTCTACTGACCACTCACTTGTATGTCACAGCAATATAAGTAGCCACAAAAGATTCTAAATTCTTACTGTCATTTTCTGTACTTATCTTAAGGTCAACTGGGGCTATAGTCTGAATGTTTGTGTCCACCCCCGCATTCATATGTTGAAATCCTAATTCCCAAAGATGATGGTATTAGGAGGTGGGCACCTGGGAGGTACTTATGTCATGAGGATAGAGCCCTCATGAATGGGATTAGTGCCCTTATAAAACACATGCCAGAGAGATCCCTAGTCCCTCTCACCAGGTGAGGACACAGCAAGAAGGTGCTGCTACGAATCAGAAAGAAGGCCCTAACCAGAACATGAGCATGCTGGCATTGCGATCTCAGTTTCAGCCTCCAGAACCGTGAGAAATATATTTCTGTTGTTTATAAGCTACCCAGTCTGTGATATTTTGTTATAGCAGCCCCAATGAACTACAACAATTGGTATGAAACAATTCTATGGACCAGAACCAGTCTGTGGACCACACTTTGAACAGCACTAATATAGAAAAGATCAGCTTAGCACATAACTAAAATATACAAATATGCTAATGATTTAGATGGTTGGCTATACTCTCTCTCCCTCCCTCACCCACTGTCCCCCCTCACTCTCTCTCAACAACACGCACGCACACACACACACTCACACACACACACACACACACACACACACTCCTGAAATATTTATTGAGAACCTACTATATGCCTGGTACTTTTCTAGGCTCTGGGAATACAGTAATGAACAAAACAGATCAAGTGCCTGTCCTCAGGGAACTTACGTTCTAATCCAACCAATGTTTTGACACCAAAAGTTCTGGGTTCCAGCTCAAGATCTTGCCAGTTAACAGCTCTGTGCTTCTGTACAATTCATGTAATCCCCCTGAACAAGTTTTCCCTAGTGCAAAATAAGCCTGATACCTACCTTAATGACATTGCTGGTAGGATTAAATTAGGTACTGTGGAAACATTTTGAAAACTTTAAAGTTATATACCAACGTCAGGTCAGTTTTACCACGTGTCCTTCTTGAAGCCAAGGACCATATCTTTCCTGTCTTTGTATCCCGGGCAACAAGCATAACTGCTTGGCAAGTAACAAACACTCAGTTAAGGTTTGCTGAATAAATAGATGTTAAGGTCCTATACATCTGAGTTACGTTTTTTGTGTAAAATGTTATAACTGCTCTTCAAATCCTTAAAACCACTGCACCAACAGGAAAAGTATATTTGGCACTGCAGAGCATGGCACATGTAATCCTATTCTTGGGTTACAGGTTTCTAAGAGTCCGAGGCCTAAAAATGTATATTCTGAACACTTATTAGATGGAAACCTCTTTTTATGGATTTGTATCACCATCTGAACGCTTCTTAAAGGTCTTTTCCATAAATTGACCCTAGGAGTAGCTATGCTGGTCCTGCCAGTTCTAAGCATGCCCTTGCTCTCTAGGGTTATGAGCTAGAACTGAGCTGTAAAAGTACCCTGTAAAAGTTGGGAAGCGTTTGGAAGAAACTCTCAGCAAATGGTAACATGAAAAGAAATATAGTCAGGTTGCTTCTTTTCAAAAATTGGAATCTCATATTAGTTTTGTTTTTAATTTTAAGGTCAGCTTATTAAGTTCAATGATGAAAGCTATCAGAATATTTTCCTGAAAATGATTTTTTCTTAGAAAAAGAGAAAGGAAAATTACCACCTTCTCAGCATAGCCACAGATGCTGTGGCAGTCAGACCTCTCTGTGGATGGGGGCAGCCCATCAGTTGGTCAGGTCACTCTCAGGGTCAGCAGGATTGTAGTCTGGATCATCCTCACTCTCCTCCAGATCCTGGAACAAAGAACCATCTACCTCCACATTGTTTCTAGCATCCTCCAAGAACTGGATATCAGATGTGTCAAAATTATGCTCTGTTTCAAATGGCTGTTTCCCACTTTACTTTTTCCTGCTTGTTCTTCCTCTTTCATTCATTTCTTTTTAATTTCCAAGAATTCTGCATCAAACTTGGCCTTCCAACTTAAGAAATTCTCAAGTGTAACAGGAGTACTTCTTGGCTTCTTCTGCTTCTTTTTCTTTTTGTTTCTCCCAGGGTATACAGACATTCTCTTTCAGGGTTAGAGATATTACTCTTGGAGGCAGAGAGAGGCACAAATGCTCTTGTAGAACTCAATGCAGTGGCTAGTTGAGGAGTACCTCATATATATAAGGTGCAAGACTGACACTGAAGGGGCACTAACACAATTAGAGTGATCTGCAAGGAGGAATATTTTGTAACGGAAATGCCATGAATACATAAAATACATAACAAGGCAACATATAAGTGCCACAGGTAATGTAAAAACAGAAACTGTAGGGAATTCCCTGGCGGTCCAGTGGTTAGGACTTGGTGCTTTCACTGCTGGGGTCCAGGTTCAATCCCTGGTCAGGGAACTAGGATCTCCACAAGCCGTGCAGCGCAGCCAAAAAAAACCAAACCAAAACAAACAAAAAACCCCACAGAAACTGTATTTCAGAGGAGATGAAAAATCAGAAAAGTTTCCAGGGGGGATTCCCTGTCGGTCCAGTGGTTAAGACTCCACGCTTCCACTGCAGGGGACGCGGGTGTGACCCCTGGTCCGGGAACCAAGATCCCACATGTCACATGCGGCACCCACCCCCATCCTGCCAAAAAAGAAAAGTTTCCAGATATAAACTGCTATGCAAGACAGGCCTTCGAGAATTTCAACAAATTTGGGGCCTAGAGGCAATTGTCTCTGTTCCAAGCAAAGACAATTTAGGCAAACGTGTTGACTGCTTTGTAAAAAGTTGGTAGAAATTATGGCAAGCAGTTCAATTTTGCTTGAGAACCAACTCTATATTATGTAAAGGGGCAGTGCAGGGTAAGGCTGGAAAAGGGGAATGGAGACATATAACTGGACAAATGCCAGATTAAGCAGTTTTACCTAATTTGACAGGGAAAATAATTTTTAAAATAGGGTTGGAGCTGTGATCTGGTCACTGCTTTAGGGAGATGGCTCTGGAAAGAACACAAAATGTATTGAAGGGAAAGCAACCAAACAGGAGACCAAATAGGAAACTACAACAAAAGTCTAGAGAAGAGGTAATCAGTACCTGACCTAGGGCTGTGGCAATGGTGATAGAGAGGAGGGGGCAGATGGAAGAGACATTGGGTAGGAAAGGTCTATACGTGTCTGTTCAATATGGTAGCCCCCAGCCACATGTGGCTATTTAAATCTAATTTAAATACCCTAAAGTTAAATAAAATTTAAAATCTAGTTCCTCAATCAATGCTTGATAGCCACATGTGACTATTGTATTAAATATACAGCTAAAGAACATTACCATCACAGCAGAATGTTCTGTTGGACGGTGCTGATCGATATACTTTGAGGACCAATTGGGTACAGGAATGGGGAAGATGGATTAAAGGTGGCTGAGCTTTGGCGGATGAGTAACTGAGAAAGACAGTGCCAAGAGCAGGAAAGGGGAAGTAAGGAGGAAAGATGTCGTTTAGTTTCTGTCAAACACCAGCCAGGACAAAGCATCTACACAAATGCTCAGGTGAGTAGAGCAGGGCATGAGCGGGCTCTCCCAAGCCTTGTCAAGCCACATGATTCCCTGTCCTCCAACTTCCCCTTCCCTGCAGTATTGAGTTGGCTTATCCCCTATTGCGCTCAGTTTCTCCCCAGCTAGGGCGGCTCCCTCAACCTCCCCCAGATCAGCGGCTCACAAGAACTGTGACAAGGCAGGAGCCCAAGAGCCTAATGTTTCCTCTGCTCCGAGGCGCCTGCCTGGATCCTCATTTCTCACAGATACCTTCGCTTCCTCTCTCCCAACTGCCTCACTCACCCTTCCCTATGCTCAATCCTTGGAAAGTCCCCTTGATCCCACTTATTTGACTGCTTCCTCTTGAACTCTTCTCTCCTACAAGAACCACGAAACCATTACCCCACCGCTTTTTTACTTGCCCTCTCTTCCCTCTCAGCTTAGATTCTAAGGTTTATCACTATAACCACTTCCTGGCTTGTACCCCTCCCCCCTCTAATGACTTTCATCAGCAAAACCCAGCCCTGGCCAAATCCACCTCTCCTTCAACCCCGCAAGCAAAGGAATGTGGCTGGATAAAAACCACACAACCTTGCTGAGTGGTCTCACTTTAGATACAGGACCACTGACTCAAGAGGGCCCTCAGCCTTGTCCATACTACACTTCTCCAGTAACTCTTCCACTCTGAGGGAATTCCTTCTCACCTTCTCCTATCTCCTTAAATAGCCAACAGCTCCACCCCACTCACAGCTTTCTATTGCTTAGAATAAAAGAAAGCTCACAGCCCTAATCTACCTCATCAAACCCACTGAGGCAACCGCACAACAAAGAATATTCGGTGCAAACTGGGAAAAGGTGCACACAGACTGTGTGTGCGCGCGCGCGCGCACACGTGTGTGTGTGTGTGTGTGTGTGTGTGTGTGTGTGTGTGTGTGTGTGTGTGTGTGTGTGTGTGTGATGTGGAGGATTTGCTAAAAGGCACCACCTCTGCAGTTGGAGCAATTAGAAAAGGTGCCCCTTCCTGCAGGTTGATTTGGCCTCAAACTTGGTTGGCAGAACAGGGGCTGGATTTCAGCTTCCACCTGCCTCCTGCATGTCAGTGGCCTGAACAGGCTACCAAATGTACTACCTGACCTACCTGCATTTGCACCCACGGACTTTGCCTCCTCTCCAAAAAGAGTGTGTGAACATACTGTCCTTGCTCCTATCCAAGGCCAACTCCTCCACTTCTACACTAGGTCTCATTGTTTCTTACCTACTGGAGGACAAGCTTTCTCCAGCTGTCTCCTCTTATCTTCTGCGTCATCACCTTTACCTCTCTAAAGGTTCATTCCAGAATACCAACATAAGGAAACATCCCCCATCTTTAAAATACCTTCCCTTAATCCCAAGTACTCCTCTCTCTCCCTCGTTCTTTACAGCAAAGCTCCTCAAGAGCTGTTTAGACTTGCTATAAACACTTTCTCTTCCTCACTTCCCATCTCTTGTTCACACTAATCAGACTTTCTGCCCAATGACTCTGTTGAAACTGCTTTCGTCAGGGACATCAGCAACCTTCATCAGGTCAAATGCAGTGTTCAAACTCTCAGTCCTCATCTTACTTATTTCAACGGTATTTGATAAGACTGATCACTCCCACCTTCCTGAAACAATTCTCTTATCTTCCAACACTCCACCCTCTCCTGGTGTTCCTCCTACCTGGTAGCTCCTTCTCCTCTTCTACAGAATTTCCAAAGGTTGAAGTTTATCTTCCTCCTCCCCTCTAGCTACTCTCCCTCCTAAGTGATTTTACGTAGACCTAAGGCTTTAAAAAGCATCTATGTGCCGATGACTCCCAAATTCATATGTTCAGACTCATATATCCATCCAACTGTTTTGCATCTCTACTTGGATGTAGAACAAGCACCTTATGCAACATGTGCAAAACAGAATTCCTGATTTCCCCCACCTCAGATTTTTTTCTTTTTTAAATCTTCCCCATCTCATTAAATAGTATCACCATTAACCTATCCTTTACGCCCTGAACCTAAGTATCATTCATGATTTTTTGTTCCTTCACACACTCTCTGCCAAATCCATTCCAAATCTAAATGTATCTGAATACATCCCGAAACATCCCTTCTCACCCCTTTTCTGCTGCCATCCTAGTCCAAGCTACCATAAACAGCTTCCTTACTGGTCTCCCTGAGGACATTTGTGCTTCCCTGTTGTGTATTTTACACACATTAGCAAGAGTAGCTTTTTCAAATGTGAATCAGATGCGGTCACTCCTCTGCTCACCCTCCCATGGCTTTCTGTTGCTCTTATTAACAGCCCATAAGCCTCCATAGGATCTGACCTCTTCCCCACCTCTCTCAGCCTAACTACTACTGCTCTCTGGCTAACTGACTACACTCAGCCATACTGGCCTTTTGTTGGTCCTGCAACATGCCAAGCTATTCCCGCTTCTGAGTTTATGGCTGATGTTCTTTCAGCTTGGAAAGACCCCCCTACCCCTCTCCTCCCGAGGTATTTGCTAGGCTCACCCCTTTATATCATACATGTATGTGCTCAAAGGTCTCCTCTGAGGGGCAATACCTGGCCATCTATAAAGTCATCCCATTCCTGGCTTTATATTTCTTCACACAATATCACTTTCCGAAATTTTTGTTAACTTGTTTGTTGTGTCTCCTCCCACTAGAATGCAAGCTCCACGGGGCCTTTGCTTGCCAAAGGCATTATTCCCTGCACTTAGGACAGTGCCTAGCACCTACTATATGCTCAATTAGTACTTATCAAATGGTTGCATTCCCTCCAAAATTCTATTCTCCTGAATCTTCAGACCCTTCCTCATTTCCTTTCCAGCCTCCCACACCACCACCCCGCGCAAGGCAAAGCTGTAACTCCCCACTCTTTCCTCTGCGTTCTTAGCTCTTCCACCGCCTTCCAGCGCGGCCCCTTTAAGCGGACTCCGGAAAGCCGCGGGGTAGGCGGGGCCGAAACCTCGCCGACACTGACTCGGAGGGGCGGGGCGGAACTAGGGGGGCGGGGCCTGCGTGCTGCGTGACCAGAGGGAGCAGGGGGCGCGGGTCGGCCGAGCCCGGGCTGAGGCGGCTCCTGTCGCCGGTCAGCCCCTGGCTCCCCCTTCTTTCTCCGCGTTCCCTCGGTGTCCGGGGCGGCGGCCCGGGGGCCTGGCCGGCGGGAGGGGCCAGGGCTCGGGGAGGCCCGGCCGCTGCCGCCCGGGGCCAGAGCCAGCCACGCCCGCGGACCGAGCCGGTCGACTGTGGTTGGGCCTGCGGGAGAGGGACGGGAGGGGCCCGGGCCGGGTGTGGGAGAGAAAGAGGACATTGTGTCCCCCACCCTCCAACTCCCTGAGGTGTCATGGCACAAGCCCATTTCCCTCGCCATCTCCCCGGACATAGTGCCCTCGCCCCTCGCTGCCTGAGAGAGGTAGAAGATTAGACATCGCTGCATTTTTTTTCTTCTTGCTTGTCCCCAGACTAGGGTCAGATCTTCTTTCAAACGCAGCTCACCCTTTGGGGGGCACGCGTAGAAGGGGGTTGCAGGATTGGGTGAATTTTCTGTCCTCCCTCGGCTCCTTGGAGAGGTGCGGGTAGACGGGAGCGGTGTCCTTTCTCTGTTCCCTTGTTAGGGTTCGGGATCTCCCGTTCCTTCCTTCATTCCCCCAGTGCACAGGGCTGACATCTCTACACCCCACTCCACCTCTCAGCTCCTTTCCCGCCCTCTCTCCCCCACGTCTTCCGTAGCATGCCATGTGTTCGCTTTTTCAGCGTTGCCTTTCTTGGATCTCTGCTTTTTCCCTGAATTTTGTTAGGGAAGAGGTCACTGTGTGATTCTTCTTGTCTTCCTTCAAACGGGGACTGGTAGGAGTGTCTTTTGCCCCCTCGTTCAGGAAGTTAAGGACAGTGTCTTCGGATAAATTGTGTAATTTACTGCTATAGGGGAAAGATGAGGGGAAGACATCAACTCACAGGGCTAAGAACCAGTTTAGGGGACCTTTTGACCTCTTGGAAAAAGAACTAGCGTTGAGGAGTTAATGTATTCCGTTTTGGGAGGGAAGATCGTTTTGTCACTGCTTTGAAGGGAGGTGGCTATAAGAAGGAAGGGAGGTTATTGGGTCACAGTCGTACAGGTGGCCACAGTTTTCTGCTTCCTGGGTGTGAGATAATGATTTTTCCTGTTTTTATCACAGTAAAAATGAAGGATCAGCTCTTAGTTTTAACGTGGGGCTCCTACCTTCAAAAGCATGCTGAAAGGGCAGTCTCAGAAGGGATGCTGCTGGAAACAGGATTTGGAAACTTTATTTTGGTTTCCTGTCAGAGTGTGTGGGGGTGGGCACACGTGTGTGTAGTTTTTCTTTTCCTTTGATGTAACTGATACCTGTGATATTTTGCCATAATAAGCACTAAATCAGGCCCTGAGCCCCTGTCTGTCTTTATTATGATTTCCTATAACACTTCCTGTTTGAAATTATATTTGTGTTGGTTGAAATTCTTTTTAGTCTGGTGTTTCAGTGAATCTTGTTTACTCCGCATTTTGAATTATGTACTACAAAATATACTTAAGTGTAAGGTACTGAGGATCACACCGTGCCCACTGGCACATGGTAGGCACTTGGTATTTCTTGAATGAATTGTTTGATTACAAAGATGTGTCTAAGTTTTACATATCATCTATCTTTTTGAGAGGTAGCTCAAATTAGAAGATGGCATTTCACTTCCAATATACAAAATACTAATTATTAACCTTTTCTGGGCCACTGACACCTTTGAGAATATAGTGAAATATACGTATAGACTCTCTCCTCAAGAAAGAAGTAATAGACATTTATGCACAAAATTTCACATTCAGTTTCAGGGACCCTCTGAAACCAACCATGGGTGCTTGTCTTAAATGTAAACTGGAATCCTGAGTATTATTCAGTTCCATATTAAAACTGTTCAAATACCTTTGTTCACCTTCTGTGTGACCTCAGGAATGATAGTGTCTGCCCTTACAGACTAAACTTTGGGTCTTTGGGAACAAGATTTAAGAGTGATTGTTATTACAATTTTATGTGGAAAAGTTCTCATTAATAACTTTTACCAATAATTTTGAACTAGTAATTAAAAAAAATTTTTTTTTTTTTGCGGTACGGGCCTCTCACTGCTGTGGCCTCTCCCGTTGCGGAGCACAGGCTCCGGACGCGCAGGCTCAGTGGCCATGGCTCACGGGCCCAGCCGCTCCGCGGCATGTGGGATGTGGGATGTGGGATCTTCCCAGACGGGGCACGAACCCGTGTCCCCTGCATCGGCAGGCGGACTCTCAACCACTGCGCCACCAGGGAAGCCCCTGAGCTAGTAATTTTAAACAAATGGCTTTGAAGGAAATAAGATTGTTATAGTCACTTTTGACAGCTTAAAATCATAATCACGACTGACTTATGATTTTTATTGTGCAAACTCCTTAGCAATATGATCAGCCCTTGAAAATGTTCATAGATCATTTTTCCTGTTCTCTTCCAAGCTTGTTTATATGCATGGTTTTTCATGTAGTTAATAATTATTGTACAATTATCAACATCCAGTATTAATCTGACAAGTGCTTTTTAAATACCTATTAAAACAAAGTCCTTGCTGTCATAGAGCTTATATACTAATCAGGAGAGGTGGGCCATAACCAGATAAATATAGAATAAGTCAGATGATAAGAGGTATGCAGAAGAGTAAAGTAGGGTAAGAGGATAAAGAGAAACAGTAGCAAGGAAGGGTAGTCAGGGAAGACATGAGTGAGGGATATATGCTCTCTTGGGGAAGAAGGTTACAGGCAGAGAGGACTGTTAAGTGCAAAGACTGCTCAGTCTTTGCCTTGGCCTTTTGGAGAAGGCCAGTAAGCAAGAGGGAAAGTGAGAGAGCTTGAGGTTAAAGAAGTAGCCGAGGCCACTATAAAGCCTTTTAGGCAATGGTCAGAACTTTGGATTTTACTTTGAATGAGATGGGAAACCACTGGAGGATTTCGAGTAGAAGAGAGACCTGTTCTGACTTACGTTTGTGGGAAATGTTCTGGCTGCTGTGTGGAAATCAACTTGGAGAGGGGGGTGGGAGTAGAAGCAGGAAGACCTTAGGAGGTTAATCTTCATTTTAAACCTTTTTCCGTGGTTGCAAAATAGTCCATCTACCTGCTCTTGGGCATAGTTTCCTTTTCCCCCTATTGAAAATAACAATGAAATGAACACTTCTGTGTATGCAACATTTTCTTTCTTTTCGAATATTTCCTTGGAATTGATTTCTAGAAGTACTGCTGAATCAAAGTATATAAATATACTTGTCTTCTTGGTGTGTCTATTAATTCCTTCAGAGAGTAGATTGTACTAGTTAAAAGTGACAGTTGTTGGTCTTAAGTTTCATGCAGTGTCACTTGCATTGAATATTATTATTTAATACTTTAAAAAATAATTTGAGTTATAAAAAAGAGACCTTTTAGATTGTTAGATTGAATTTTCCAGTAGCTCACATGAGTTCATTAGTTAGCTCACCTCTCTCTTTAACATTTGACAGCAGCGTGCTAACTGTTGGGGATACATAGTTGAATTAGAAAGGGTCTCTGCCCTCAGGGAGTTTTACATAATGTGATAGTTAAATAACTTCAGATCTTGCCAGTGTTTACTGATACTCAAGAACTTTGTTAGTATATGGTTGATGATCTTTTATATAGAATGGACATTCCAATCAAGCACCTAATTTTTCATATTGATAATTCTTTTTTTTTTGCAAAGGGATTTTTAAATGGCATCTGCAATTTGTTTAATTTCTGTTTTGTATGTCTTTAGAATCATACATCTCTGATAGCCCCATGTTTTGTTCTTTGCAGTAAATTACACAACTAGTACTTGGTTGAGGACTTTCACAGTTGAATTTTTAAATTGTTGTAATTCTTTATGTTATTCAAAACACAGAGACTGTTGTTTCTGTTAAATAAGGTCAGCACTGCATCTTTGAAATTTTATTTAGATTATAAAGGAGGATGATACCAGTCTGTTTTGATAGAGTCATACCACTGGGCATCTACATGGCTTGATTTGGCATGAGCGGAAACTCCAATATCTATGAATTGAGTGGGTTGAACTAATAGAGTTACCTGCAAGCACCTAGCACTGTGTCTGACACAAGCTAGGGACTCAGTAAATGTTCATTGAACCTCAGATAACCTCTAAGCTCCCAGTTCTAAAATTCTCTTATTTTAGAAGGTCAATAAAAATATCTTGTATAAAGCATTTATATCTTAATGTTGTGGTGAGTTTAAAATTGTGAACATAAACTTACTTCCTCCTAATGTTCCTTTCAGATTGAACTCATCAGTTTTAAAAAGAGTTATGGCATATTGCCAAGTATTTTCTGCTCGTTCCCATGTCATATACTGCTGCATGACTTAATGCCAAATTCATATCTTATGGAAATGATTAATGTTAAAAATAAAGATATTTAAGCTTTCTTATGGTACTGAGACAGATGAAACATCCATTTTTTCCCCTTTTTTCTGTGTGTGAAATTTGAACCTATAAACTTACCATGATGTTTTGATCAGTTAAGCAGTTCAGCAGAGAACTATGCCATTCTGTCATTTTTGCTTGAAAATAGGCCTTTTAGAGGTAGAAGGTACAGGTATGCACCGATAGAAAAAGGAAATTGTGTATGATGATTAAGGTGGAATTGAAATAAGAAATAGTATACTTTTATAAGTGGAATGTCTTAGGACTAGATATGTTCTATGAAATTAATTTCAATCATTAGACTAATGGCTTTTTTTTTTTAAGTTAGATGACTTACTTAGGCTATATAAATTTAGGTTAGATAAATCTGGAAAAGATTTCTTTGCATATCCAGTTTTCCCAGAGATAGAGATAAGTTTCCTATCTTCAGCATATTTATTTAGTTCACATTGATAGAGAGTGGTTCAAAGTGTAGAATGGTAAAACTAACCAAATTTGGAATTAAATATGTAATTCTGTGTTTGGTTTCAGAATATATTTATATTAGGCCATATCTCATAAGGATAGAGGAATGTACTAAACACATAACTGATAAAAGACACTGTTGGATTAATTAAAACTTAAGTTGATTTACTTCAAATTCACAAGTATACATGTATACCTATAACACGCATGGTTGTTTGCAATGCTGTGTTATACTCACTCATTTTGGTTGTAAGAAATAACTTTGCTTAGGCTAGAACTGTGGCTTAGTTATCAATGACAAAAGTGTAAAGTTGGAGAGACACAGAGAACTGGGTACAACTGTTTCTTTGGACAAAGCCCAAATGCCGCTTGTAAGATTCTAAGTTAGTAGTAGTAAGAATTCTCTCTTATTGCAGACTGAACATTTCAGATCTGTCAGATGTGTGATCCGGAGAGTAAATTCATTCACTCTGTTTTCAGTGATATTTTTAAATTCATTTATAAATAGGATCATTCTGTTCTAGACATGTTGGCTGTTTTATAGGACATTAAGCAAGCAACCATAACTTAATTATTTTAGCAGCTGACATTTAACACTAATCTTTGGGTTTTTTGTAGTTTTCAGTATCTATTCCAAATCACTGATGTCTTTTGAACTACCTTATTTATTCATTTATTTGGCTGAACCGGGTCTTAGTTGCGGCATGTGGGCTCTTTTAGTTGCAGTATGCAGGCTCTTAGTTGCATCATGCGGGATCTAGTTCCCTGACCAGGGATTGAAGCCGGACCCCCTGCATTGGGAGCTCACAGTCTTAACTACTGGACCACCAGGGAAGTTCCTGCACTACCTTTTTTTAAATTTATTTTTTAAATTTATTTATTTTTGGCTGCATTGGGTCTTTGTTGCTGTGTGCAGGCTTTCTCTAGTTGTGGCGAGCAGGGGCTGCTCTTCGTTGCGGTGCGCGGGCTTCTCATTGCGGGGGCTTCTCTTGTTGCGGAGCACAGGCTCTAGACGCGGGGGCTTCAGTAGCTGTGGCAAGCGGGCTCAGTAGTTGTGGCTCGTGGGCTCTAGAGTGCAGGCTCAGTAGT
>NW_020175191.1:186085-205355 GCF_003031525.2 Neophocaena asiaeorientalis asiaeorientalis
TGGCTCGTGGACTCTAGAGCGCAGGCTCAGTAGTTGTGGCGCACGGGCTTAGTTGCTCCGTGGCATGTGAGATCTTCCCGGACCAGGGCTCGAACCTGTGTCCCCTGCATTGGCAGGCGGATTCTTAACCACTGTGCCACCAGGGAAGCCCCCTGAACTACCTTTTAAACTCTAGCTGTGAAAATATTGCATAACTTGATTATTAGATTTCAGATTCAGTCATTGAACAGAAGTTTGGGTGACCCAGTATTTGGCAGTTTGACAGAAACTGAGATGTGAGCCTGTAGTTTCTACTCTAAGTATATAGTCGATATATATATAGTCTAGTAATTTATTTTGTTTCCCAGAACCTGACATATGTCTTTTAAATAAATGTTGTATTTTCATGGTTGAGTAAAAATAGAATGATACTCATTTTCTAAGTAAAATCTATGTGATATTTTAATTCTCTCTTAGTTGCTGAACAACTATTTCTGTGGTCTTATTTTCTAACAGCTTTTTAGTAGAAATTATCTCTGGGTGATAGGTTTATGGGTAATCTTCAACTTCTTCTTTACATTTATTTTCTTTTCAGAATTTGCCACAATGGAACATGAATTAGTTTAAACAAGAAAAAAATGTTTTAAACAAGAAAAAAATTAGAGCAAACCAGTTTCCCATTGGTTAAAGTGCAGTAAAATAATAATTGCTTGCTCAACCGCCTATTTTACTTCCGTCAAAGGTCTTTTCTTTCCTTTTTTTTTTCCAAATTGCTTTTCCGCATATATGCCACATTGTAGGGAAGTTTTTTCCTGGTTCAGCTAACAGTTTTAATTCTATGTTTAATGTGAGAAGTTTTGGATTTTTTTTTCTTTTGAAGAAAAGCTTAATATTTTTTCTACACTGATTAAAATCAACCTGTGCCACTAAAGTTAACTGTCCAATAGAACAGAAATGTGCGTATAGAGAAAATGCATTTGTGTGCGTTTTTAGTGAATGTTGTTGGTAGCTTGCCAGCTTTATTTTCAAGTTCCTCCCAGACCTGTGATGTGCTTATAAGGCAACAACGGTATATTTAGTTAATTTGCAAAATGAGAATACTTTTTCTGGTTTTTCCATTTTGCATGTTTTGAGTTAGGGTGAATTGGACATTTATTATTCTCAACAGGCATACGGTAAAACAGTTCGTTTAACTGTGGTGCTTTCTGTTGGAGCATTGGCTGACTTTTAGATAGTGAGCCTTGTGCAGTTTCATGAGTACTACTGAGTTTTGGATAACATTCTTTACACAATCTGAAAGTACCCCGGAGCCTAATAGAAGCTGGAAACAAAACAAATTTGATGTTTTCTTTGCAGTAGGAAGTGTAGTTTCTAGTACAAGAAATATGCCCTTGTTAGGTTCAGGACCATTTTCAGGGGTTATAACTGTTTGAACATTTTTTTCTCGTTTAAACTAATTCATGCTGCATTGTGGCAAATTTTGAAAGGACATAAATGTAAAGAAGAAATTGAAGATTACCCATAAACCTGTCACCCAGAGATAATTTCTACTAACATTTTTCTAGTTCTTTCCTCACGTGTACAGATTCTTTTAATTTTTAAAAAAATTGGAATTATATTTCTATACATACAGTTTCGCTCCTACTTTTTTCTCTGAACAAGGTATTGTTCTCCTAGTGTGGGACTCTTAGGTTGATCTTTATAATACTACTATTTTAGATAACACTGGGGCAAACATTTTTGTACATTTATCTTTGATTGCATCTCTGTTTTTTTTTTCTTCCTTTAGGGTAGATTCCCAGAAGTGGGATAACTGGATCAGAGGGTGGTTACCCTGTGTATAAGAGTGTGTGTCTCACTGCACCTTCAATGGCATTGAGTAGGTCAGTTTTTACAATCTTTGCCAATTTGATAGATATCTGTTACAATTCTTGGGTGGTAATCACAAAATCCTCATATTATTAATAATCTGTAAAACCATCAGCGTGTATGATTATTAATTTGCAGTCATCTTTGAAAAAGTTGGTTGGAATGATTTTCTTTGAAAATATTTTAGGTAAAAGTAATCTTTGTAACAAAAAAGATATTCCTTGACATTGCAAGTTGAGTATTGTTCTTATATTGGAAAGAAATAGCATTTTAGTCTTCTCTCTTTACTAAAATAACAAACATGAGAAAGCTTATTTTATAGTATGCAATAAGTAGAACTATAATGTAAAACTAAATTGTTACAGATAGATGAGAGGGATTAGTCACATGATTCAGACTTAAAAAAAAAAAAAACACCACACAACTTAGTGTTTAGAGCAATGGCTGTAGAGGTAAGCAGCCTGTGTTCAAATCCTTGCTTTCCCACTTACTAAGTATATCATTTGAGGCAACTTACTGAGTGTACAATTTCAGGTAACCTACTAAATATATAATTTGATGTTTCTGAGCTTTGGGTTTCTCATCTTTAAAAGGAGAATAAATAATAATACCTACTTTATAGGATTGTTGAGAGGATTAGAAATACTGTTTAAGACTGCTGAGCACATAGTAGGCGTTTAATAAAAGCTGGCAGTTGTTGGGTTTGGAAGTTTTGGGCCAGTTTTGTAGGGTGGGGCAGGACATATCTTTCGTGTGTCCTTATTTACATAAATAAATGCAGAGATGCAAAGGGGCCTTGAGCAGTGGCAGCTGGAAGGGAGTGGTAGACATTCTTTGTGGTAGGTGAGGCATAAGCCAAGATAGAAAGTTCAGGACAAGTTGGAGGACAGGAGATTGATTTGACGGAAGCCTAGGCGTGTATAATTAGAAAATAATGGCAATAAGGGCATAGAGATTGATTGGGACTAGACTTTGGAAGTCATTGAATGCTAGGTTGAGAAGTATAGGCTTTATGTGGGAGCACAAGAAGTTTTGATATGAGGAAAATGATCCGATCAGAGCATTCATCTTTTGGAAGATGAATCTAGCTACAGAGTACAGAATGAATTGAGGAAGAAAGAGACTGAAGATAAGGAGACTGGTTTAAACACATAGGTAAGGCAAGATCTGAGGGTTTAACGGAAAACAAGAGGGAAGGTTTTGGGGGGAGTTGCTAGGAGTCACTGTTGTGAAGATCTCTGGATCTTCAAGTATACCCAGTTTGGAGATGAAGTTCAAAAGAAAGAGTCTGAGTCTATTGAATAGGTTACATGGAATTAGGTAACCTCTGAGAGAAGATAAGACTCAGTGTGTACACTTTGGTTGTTGCTACCTTTTTTAAAAAAATTGAAGGGTAAAAGATTCCTGTTTTTCATCAATAAAAATCATGTTTATGCTATTTCTTTGACAAATGTATAGTCTCCTGTAGAAATTTACTTATCTAACATTTTGAGTTCTTAGCTAACAGGGAATCTCACTTTTAGACATTGTATTTCTGAAGGTATTATCTTAAAATACTTCACTATAAGGTGAAATTCTTCTCTGTGTGGTTTTTCCAGCTTTTGTGAATGCACCTGGACTTTAGAAACATCAGCTTTGTGAGCAGAAGTGATGAAAAGTGCAGTATAGACTTCTTGTTAAGCAGCTTAGCATGTTGAAGGCAGTAAAATATGGAGCAATAAAAAATAGGAAACTGAGGATGTGCTCTTTAGAAAAAATATCACTTTCAGTACTTCTCTCTTAATTTCTTAAGTTAAAAAAAAATGAGTTAGCAAATGCCATTCTTAGTCATTCTGGTACCTGGTTCTAGCTCCACGCTAATTGTACTTTCCACTTGGCTGAATAACATGTAAGCAAGTTAGCCTAAAGATTTATATTAATATTTCTTTTTGACTGATAAGTAAACTCACATGAGCTGTGAATTATCTGCTTGCTGTCTTCCTTTTATGTTACCAGTTGAAAAAAGAAGCAACCCCTAATTTTTAAAAAATAAATACAGCTTTGTGACACATGTAAGGTGTTTGCATTTTTTAAACCATTGAGTTTTATACCTTTCTTAATGTTTCTTTTAGGTTTCAAATATTTTCTAAACTCAGAAATAAAGTCTTTATTATTATTTTTATTCACATCCCTCCCCTTTAAGAGTATCCTTGAAAATATTTTTAAATTAATAAGCAAATGTAGCACATAGTATTGAGGATTGTATATGTGTTATTTTTTTTACAAACACTGTTTTTTTAATGTGAAACTGCAAAAGCCCAGATCTGGTCAACTGAGTGTTATTTCATTTACTAGAGACCTCAGATATTCAAAACAGGGATTTAATGTCTCAAACTATGAGATTCCAGTTGAGTCTATTTGAATTGATTTGAAGATATTCCTGTTGATCAACAGAAATCAGAACTACAATTCATTCCCTAGGACTGATGACTCTTACCCTTCCCTCCTTCTCCCCAAGCATAGCTGAGAACAGAATCTTCCCTGATTTGGGCCATGCTGGCACTGTCACTATGATGTCAGATATAGCCTTCCCAGTCTGTACTTCTTACATTCTTCGAAGCCTACTTGCTTCTTGGCAGCAAAAATAAGTTATTAGATTGAGTGGCTAGCAGCTCATGGTATACTATTATAAGAAAATTCACAATTTTAAATGTCAGTTAGACCTCAATAAAGCTAAAATTAAAAAAAGAAAATTTATTCAATTTTTACATGAGGCGACATATGAGGTATGTGAAACATGAGTAGACTTTCATATTTTTCTATCCCAAAAGATTGAAATAAGAGAAAATAAAGCCCACTGGTTGAATAGATTATTGTGTACATTTTTCTTACTCTTTTTTCATTGAAGAACATTTTTTCTTACTCCTTTTGAATAAGCAATTTCGAATGCTAAATGTAAGTTCTTGACTAAGAAATCAGAGTCCTTCCCCAAAATAATCTTAAGCAGTTTGTCTAGTTAGCCAACAAATATTTATTGAGTGATTATTGGGTACCTGGTGCTATTTTAGGAACTGAAGATAGGGCAGTGAATAGACTGCTCTCTGGAGTTCTTTATACCTGTGGGGTTTGGTGATTGTGGAGAGAAACAGTAAACAAACAAATAAGGGAACAGATAATTTCAGAGGTCACAAATGCTATGAAGAAGCTGTAACAGGAAGAAATGATAGTGATGGAAGGGTTTAGAATGAGTGTTGAGGAAAAATTCCCTGATGATATTAATCTGACACCTGAATGACAAAAAGCCAGACATGTGACGATCTGCAAGAAGAGTGAACCGGACAAGAGGGCCAGTTGGTGCAAAAGCCCTAAACTGGGAAGCAGCTAGTCATGATTGAGAAGGCCATTGTGGTAAGCTGAGGGAAGACTGGTAGATGAAGTTAGCAAGGGACAGATCACAGAAGTCTATGGTGAAGGGTTTGGATTTTGTTCTTATAAATACAAAGGGAAGACGCAGGATATCACTACCTACCTTTATGGATAAATATGTGTAACTTTTGAATTTGAAGATGGTGTTACTAATGATACTGGCTTAAAACAAATCTGTAGGGTAACCAGTAGTTTTTCCAGACATAGAAAATCACCAATTTATGGTACATAAATTATGTTTTTCCAGGGGTCTGCAGAAATAAGAGTGAATTCTTTTTAGTATTGCAAAGAGCCTAGTGAAAATTGTGTGTTTGCTCTCAATAGATTTATACAGGTGAAATATTATGTATATTTGCTTTGACCAATAATTATATTGACTCAAATCTTTGAGGCTAATTACCACATTATCATTATCCTACATTGTGGTGATTTGCAGGCTGTTCATGAAATAAAACATTGTGCTTACACCTCAGAAACCCAGCATTGAGTTTCATTAGTTTTTATGTCTGACAGTTTGAGAGTTCTAATTAGCCATTATAACTGATTAATAAAACGTGAGTGCATTTGATACACAAAAGTCTTTAAAGACATGGAATCTGTGGAGAATAAAGGATTTTTCATAGTTAGGTTGAGAACCACAGATAAATGTCCCAATCTCTAGAGGGACTTATAGGGAAAAAGGAACTAGTATTTTTTGGGGGGAAGGTAAACCCTTACATCACATTTCATCTGCACAGCAAATCTGTGAAATAGGTATAGTTCATTTTTTGCAGATGATGAAACCCAAGGTAATTATATAATGTATGAAAATTCACAAACTTTTTTTTTTAAGTCTTTTTTCCTTTTATTTTTGGCTGTGCTGGGTCTTCGTTGCTGCTCATGGGCTTTCTCTAGTTGTGACGAGCAGGAGCTACTCTTCGTTGTGGTGTGCGGGCTTCTCATTGAGGTGGCTTCTCTTGTTGCAGAGCACGGGCTCTAGGTGCTCGGGCTTCGGTAGTTGCAACACACAGGCTCAGTAGTAGTGGCACGCAGGCCCTAGAGTGCACGGGCTTCAGTAGTTGTGGTGCGCGGGTTCGGTAGTTGTGGCACACGGGCTTAGTTGCTCTGCGACGTGTGGGATCTTCCGGGCGAGGGCTTGAACCCGTGTCCCCCGCATTGGCAGGCGGATTCTTAACCACTGCGCCACCAGGGAAGTCCACAGACTCAATTGTAGAGGTTAGTGCTGACTGCAAACTTTTAGAGGAAAGGACTGCTGCAGTACAAAGCACAAAATAAATGATCAGTAAATATTTGTGTTTTGCTTGCATGCAAACATGAATGAATGAATGAGTGTATGAATGAATGAGTAGGTGAATGACGGAAGACTGCCTCTATCCCTCTAATCGTTTCTTCAGTGCAGCACACCCTTTTTCTTCTATTAGATGAGTCTCAAAAACTCTTCAGAAATAATTGACTTCACCTATCTTTTTTCTCTGCAAAATTCCTCCCCCCATGTAGCTTAAATTACTTAAAATAAATCACACAGTAAAAATTCTAAGGAGGGAAATAAAGACCAGAAACTCAGAAAGTATAATTTTCACTAAGATTTTAGCTACCTGAGTAGTCCCTAATGTTTTCAGCTTCAAAAGAAATCTGCTTTAGACCCTTGCACTCACATTCAAGATATCATCTTATATTGGTTCTGCTTCTATCTCTTAAATTGTTTATAATTGTTTAAAATTTTACTGTAGTTTTTTGAAGTGAGGTGGCGGAACAACAGTAATCAAAATGTTTATGTAGCCAACATTAGGTGTCCACGTAATCTCTAACTGCTTCAGTGTGTGGGGGTGTTTATTTCTGTCTTCTATTAGTACACCATAGTGTATGATTTATTGTTCAGAAACATGAACTGATAATTCCGGGGCATTTAATCGTTAGTAGGGTTAAAAACATACATAATGGGGATTTTTTTTCCTTGACTGATGTTAATACTCAGGCAGAATAGCAGTATGAGATCTCTCTAAACTTCATATTTATAGTTTCTAATCCTTCAAATGAATTAATATCTTTTTTTATATAAATTTATTTATTAATTTTTTTTTTTTTGGCTGAGTTGGGTCTTTGTTGCTACACGCGGGCTTTCTCTAGTTGTGGTGAGCGGGGGCTACTCTTCATTGCAGTGCGCAGGCTTCTCATTGCGGTGGCTTCTCTTGTTGCGGAGCACGGGCTCTAGGCACACGGGCTTCGGTAGTTGTGGCGCAGGGGCTTCAGTAGTTGTGGCTTGCAGGCTCTAGAGCACAGGCTCAGTAGTTGTGGCGCACGGGCTTAGTTGCTCTGCGGCATGTGAGATCTTCCCGGACCAGGGCTCGAACCAGTGTTAACCTGCATTGGCAGGCGGATTCTTAACCACTGCACCACTAGGGAAGGCCCCAAATGAATTAATATCTTAATAAATTAAGTTTAGAGTACTTTTAAATGAATACTTAATATGAATGGATACCTAAGAGATGAAAATAGATGCAGATAATCGAGAGATTGAAAGAAACTATTTTAGTGGAAGGTTGCAAAAGGGAAGGGATTATAATACAGGATTTACCATAAGGAAATGGATGACACGTGGAAGTTGCTATGCTAGACTGTGAAAAGAAATTTATCTTCACCAAAAGAGAAATGAAATTGATGAAATGAGGGCTAAAAGGAGATAAATAACATTGAAGGGTAGAAAGAACACTTTAGGTTAGATATGGTGGCCTACAGGGACCTTCTGACAGGATATGATGAATCTCATCATTTGTGGCAGTATCACTACTTCATGAAGGATGGGATCTGTCTTGTTGATTTGTGTTCAAAGTACGATAAACCTAGACAGAATGAAGAGCGTTGTTTTTGTGAAGAAGGAACATATTTTTAAATTTGTCTCTAGCTGTCTGTGACTAAGGTTATAATATGACGGGTCTATAAAAGATAACTTCGGGTGATATTTGGTTCTTGGTATCCTCAAAGTGCTTTTTTTGTTTTTTGGGGTTTTGGGGGCTAGATTTCTGTATGACAGCTTTCAACTGCTCAACGGTTGTATGCTGCTGCTCTTTATTCTAATCATATAATCAGTTTAGTAATGACATACGTAACCCCCTGGCATGAGATTTTCATGCTTCAGAAAATTGTTTTGCATATAAAGTACAAGTATCAATTTGCCCTGTTGATGTGTATATCTAAAAGTTGATGTAAGTGACACTTTTATAAATTTAATTATTTAAGAATATTAGATTAATTTAAGAAAAACCATGGGCAAGTCAGTTGGAAGGTGAATCTTATGTCTTCAGACCCACCTTTATTTGTTTAGATCTTCAGATATTAGGTTATTTTGATGTTGTGTCTTTTACATCCAGATGATAAGTCTGGAACTTAAAAAAAAGTTCCTGTGCCTTTTGAATATTGAGTTTCACACTTGGGACAAACTCCATTGTAAGACATTCTTTTGAATTTTAAATAAATGTTTGGTAACTTCTCACTAGTAGTCAAATGTCATAATTTTTACTTTAAAATATGACAGCATTATAACTCAAGTACAGTTGAAACTATGGGTAGGAGGGTTTTAGGTGATGTAGTCATTCTCTTATTTCCATTATGCTTTAGACTTGTACTACTGTCATCAATAGAACAAGCTTGAGATTGTGTCACCACTCAGTGCCATCTGCTTGTGTGTGTATGTAAGCAGTAGGCCTTAATACTGGGTATAAAGAATCATTGCTTTGTGGTGTTCCATACTGGCTGTGCTTAGGTTCAACGGTACTGGGTTGAGCTTGTGTCTATAGTGAATTGTCACATTTTTGATCTTTTGCAGCTATAACATTTCCATAACCATGTATTTAATGTCTTCTGTGTGTTGATGTGCTGAAGATGGACATGTGAAGTTTTTTAGTAGTACAAAGAGAATGCCTATTTAATCAGTAAAATTTTTCAATGATTTTTTTTTTTAAAGCATTCAAATACTTGCAAAAGAGAGATGGCTCTATATGAAGGACCAACCATCCTCTCTCCACCTTGTGGTTAATTTTCACAGTATAAGAAACTATTTTTTTTAGTCCTATAAGCCAAAGTGTTTTGTAGAAAATCAATCATGTAATTGCTTTTGTCTGCACCATTTAAAGAAATGCTCTATTGTTAAGAGAGAAAAAGTTGATTAACAATGTTTATATAGTATGATTTCAATTCTTATTTTTTACAAGTTTCTATTCATATGTAGAATATAGGCAAAAAGGAAACATCAGTAGGATCAAAGTTGTTATCGTGAAGTTGGGATTACAGGTGATTTTTATTTTCCTTTTTAAATTTAAACTTTTTTCTGAATTTTATACACTGTTCATATATATATTTTATAATTAGAAAATGAAGGTTCTAAGGTGAGTTCATTATAGAATATGAAATTAAATTTAATAAAGCTTTTATAGATGAAGATTCTTTGGGGATAAAATGAGTTAAAGGCTTTACAGATGAATTAAACAAATGCATTCCTGAGATGGAATTATATATAATGACAAAATCTGTACTTTAAAACAAAAACAAGCAAAATTAAGTTCGTTTTCTTGGTGTAGCAAGTGAGAGAAATGGGAAAAGTGTACTATTGATATCATGACTTGGAAAACTTTTGATTCTTCTAACTCAGGTTTGCCTCAGTTACATTCATTTGTATACTGTTTTATAGATAATTGTTTAATTAAAAGATATAAATGTATTTATATAAATGATATGCCAAATCTCACATTGAATATTTGGTTATTTGATACTGTTATTTGTGGTCAGCAGGCAAAACACTATGAAAGTTTGTATATAGTATCTACTAGCTGTGACTTCACCTTTTTATTTCCCAGTTGTTTTCATCTGTAAAATGGAAAAAGACATGTTTGAGGATTGAATAAGTATGCCTGGCGTACAAAAAGCACTTAAATATCATTGCTGCCGCTATTATTACTACCACCAAAAGTTGGCATCGATGTCTATAAGAAACTGGAGAAGATCACTAGGAACTGAAGCAACGTCTTAATCTTTTGTGTCCATTTTGACTAACCCAGTGTATTCTCTTTTAGTTAAGTGGGACTACTACCTGTACACTTAGGTAGATTCATTATTTATGTACACAGTAAATCTTGGCATTTGTGGTTTAACATTTTAAACCCAGAGTCTTTAACATGGGAGGTTTGTAATTTGGGGTAGGCAGAATTTTGAATCTTGCATATTTCAAGGCTGACATGCCAAACACGTTTATTAACTAGCGAATTGAATGTAGCTGACAGCATCCCAGTTATTATTACCTAACAGTGACTTTTGTTCCCTACTTGTTTAATTTTCATCATGGGATTAAAAACTTGTGTTTCTTTGTGAATGATGCCCTGAGAAGGCCAGTAGTTAATACTGGATTTTGCAGATATAACTGAAGTGAGTTTATTTTAGTGGCAAAATTTATGAATTTTGCTTATTTCTTTTATATTCTTCACAGTGCCTTGTACCCAGTAGAAATAATGGATAATAGGGTGTGTTTGATAGTTTGTGAAGAAATTTGAATCTCCAGGTTCCTTAAAGGAAAGGGAGGAAGTTAGCAGGAATTCCTAGATTTCCGGGCTTTTAGGTTATTTTTATTTTTATCACTTAAGTCCATAATTTAAAAAATTTCTTAGACCAGATTAAAATATATATCTGTCTGGATTTCATATTTCCGTGGAGTGGTATGATGATATAAGTGTGCCTCATTTAATAAAAGCTACTAGTCCCATCCATAGATATGTTGATTTTATTATCTGCAGTAGGGCCTAGGAATCTGTAGTTAACTTTGCCAGTGGATCCCAGATAATTCTGATGCAGTACTTTTTCAATTTCTTACTCTGTGTTTTCATTTTAGTATTATTGTTTTTTAAATCTGTATTGTATTTTTAAAGCCTTAGGACTATAGGAATAAACTTTATATTTAATAATGAAAATTAATGTTATGTCTTAACTTTAAGTAGTTCAATGTGCATATATTACTTATTCAGACCCAAGTAATACCAAGTTCATTGTAGAAAAAATGAGAGTACCAATGAGGCAGTGTTTCTCAGCCTTTTTATTATTATCACTTGCTCCCCTCACTCCAGTCTTTATATATATATTTTTCTAATCATCCCCCAATGAAATTTTAATACCACAGGTATTATCCTGTATATTTGTTTATTTATTGTACATTAATCTGTGCTTTGTACACTAAAAGAGTTAAGATTTTTTTACCTCCTTAGGAGCAATATTGCCCCTGTTGAGAATGAATACAATAAGCTAAAAGAAAAATCACTCTTAGTTTTACCTCCCAGTCTGTTAACATTTTGGTATACTTCTTGCCCAGTGGTTTTCAGTGCATATCTATTTTCCTTCAGAAAATGAGATTGGATGCATAATAGTTCATGCTCCCTTTAAAAAAAATATTGTGAAATTTTTGTGAAAATGAATATATTTTATATTATATCTAATGGATAAATAATATCAATAGGTGTATTCTGTTATGTGAATTTGCAGTCATTTTTAAAAATTATTCCCTATAGTTTTCAATTTTTTTTTTTTTTTTTTTTTGGTTGCACCAGGTCTTAGTTGCGACAGGTGGGCTCCTTAGTTAAGGCTCAAGGGCTCCTTAGTTGTGGCACATGGGCTCCTTAGTTGTGGCATGTGGGATCTAGTTCCCTGGCCAGGGATCGAACCTGGGCCCCCTGCATCTGGAGCGCAGTCTTAACCACTGTGCCACCAGGGAACTCCCTCAATTTTTTATTATAAAAGCTCTGCTATGAATATCATTGTAGTTGATGACTTTTTCCAGGCATTCTAAATTATTTCCTAAGGATGAATTCCAAGAAGCAGAATTATTTTATTCTGTATATCTTAATATTTCGATATGTGTAAATTATCGAAAGTCCCTTTCCCCAAGGACAACCACTATTAATGTGAATATTTGTCCAGCGTTTTCCTGCGTATATTCTAACATAAGTAGTTTTATAAACCTGTATCTATCTTTTTTTTAAATTTATTTTATTTTTAAAAATGTATTTATTTTTGGCTGCACCACACCACGTTTGGGATCCTGGTTCCCCCACCAGGGATTGAACCTGCGCCCCCTGCATTGGAAGCACAGAGTCCCAACCACTAGACCACCAGGGAAGTCCCTATCTTTCTTTTAAAAAAGAATAATAGACTGAACTTTAACTATGGCAAATTGCTTTTTTGCCCAAGGCGTTTTGGTCGTCTTTTCATATCACTATATGTAATTTAACCCATTTCTTTTTAGCAGTGTTCTACTGAACTGATGTACATTTATCCATTCTTTTATTGGAGGGCCTTTTGTTTCCTGGGTTTTTTTTCTTTTTGTTTTTGGCATACATCTTTGTTTGCTTGTGTTTTTCTGTATCATAAATTCCCATTTATGGTGGAATTGCCGGGTCATTTAAGAATTGGAATTGCATTATATGCTTGAGTCTCTTTTTAGGCTTTCACTTCTTTTTCATTCCTTTACATGCCTACTCTGATGTTGGTACTAGATTTTCATTACTGTACTTTATAGTGTTGTACTTTTATATCTGGAAATATAAAAAGTTCTGTTAAGTAGGCAGATGTGCTTTTGTATATTTTTCAGATTACAAGTTACAGTTTAAGTTTGGCTAGATTTTGTTTCTTTGTTTTTTTAAGACACAAGTATTGATATATGTATTTTAACTAGATTGGAATAATACAAATTTTTGAGGATTGACATTTTTAGGCTTGAGAACTTTAAGTGCCTGGCAGTAATTCAGAACTCTATAAGTACTTCTGAGTTGCAAAGTAGACAAACAAGTTGTTGAGCTGTGAGTTCTATGGAAATACTTGGAACCACAACATTTCTGTCCAGTATGCCTTTTAAGCTTTGGTTTTTTGATTGAAGTATCTTGAATATATACTCTTTGCTATCTAACTTTTATTCCTTTTAAAAGGAGATATATTCTCTCTCTCTTTGTACATTTTTGGTAATGTATTTATTTTAGATATCTCATAATATGCTTTTTCTGCTTATTTTTACAGAGTTCCTTTATATTATTGTCTTTAGAGTTATTCATACATTTTTCTGAGGTTTAGAGTTCATAAAGTTCAAAATATATGAGAATAGATCTATTAAACGTTGCAGAAGAATTATGCTTTGGTTTTCTTTTTTTTTAATAAATTTATTTTATTTATTTATTTTTGGCTGTGTTGGGTCTTTGTTGCTGCGCACGGGCTTTCTTTAGTTGCGGCAAGTGGGGGCTACTCTTCCTTGTGGTGCGTGGGCTTCTCATTGCGATGGCTTCTCTTGTTGTGGAGCATGGGCTCTAGGCGTGCAGGCTTCAATAGTTGTGGCACGCGGGCTCAGTAGTTGTGGTGCACGGGCTTAGTTGCTCCGCGGCATGTGAGATCTTTCAGGACCAGGGCTTGAACCCGTGTCCCCTGCATTGGCAGGCAGATTCTTAACCACTGCGCCACCAGGGAAGCCCCTATGCTTTGGTTTTGAAAGTAGAAGTGTTTTTAGGCTTTTTTTTGTTTTGTTTTGTTTTGTTTTTGTGGTACGCGGGCCTCTCACTGCTGTGGCCTCTCCCGTTGCGGAGCACAGGCTCCGGATGTGCAGGTTCGGCGGCCATAGCTCACAGGTCCAGCCACTCCGCGGCATGTGGGATCCTCCTGGACCGGGGCGTGAACCCATGTCCCCTGCATCGGCAGGCGGACTCTCAACCACTGCGCCACCAGGGAAGCCCCTAGGCTTTTTTTTTAAGGCACTAATTTTTTTCTGAGACAGTTTCTCCTTTAAATTTAAACTTAACTGCTCACACCATTACTAAAATCTTTAAATGTTGATTCTGACCCTACTTACTATGATTCTATCTATGACCTAACTTTTTTCTTAAGACACTTTTGTTTTTTAATTTTATTTATGTATTTGTTTTTGGCTGTACTGCATGGCTTGTGAGATCTTAGTTCCTGGACCAGGGATTGAACCTGTGCCCTTGGCAGTGAAAGCATGGGGTCTAACCACTGGATCGCCAGGGAACTCCCTAAGACACACTTTTGAGTGAGACTTTCAAATGCTCTTAGTGTTCTGGAAGACTTAGTTTACCTTTGTAATGAAAAATCTCTCCTGAGAGTACTGTGTTCACCCAGGTTAAAAACTAATCATAATAAATAGAATAAATGATATTCAGTACCTAGGCAATTGGGACAGGACTGTTTTCTAAGAGTAGACTCTCTTGGAGTTGAGTTGTTACCACAGCTAGCTTAGGCTCATTACAGAGGCTCACATTGCTTTGGGTCATGGTTCTTCATCTAGCCAAGTGAAAAACCAACCATCTTCCCTTGTGGTATGGTCTTTCTTGCGAGTTATGTTTAAAAAATGGACATCTCAAATGTGATTTTTGTCTCTTGAGGCTTACCGTTTAACTAGGTTTGAGATTTTATTCTTTGGTGCAAACTTTAACTTAAACACTTTGTTAATGTACACGAAGCTGAATCTTTTACTCAGACTCACAGTAGCAAGCAAATGACAAGCCATGCTTGAGCATTAACTCACTATGGCTTACACATTTGCCTGAGCCTGTGTGATTGCTTGGATACTGTCTTAACCACCCCCATTGCCTACTTTCTTTTCTGAAGCCTGAAGCCATATTAAAAACTTCAGATTCATTTAAATGAATTGTCCATATAAGGAGGATATTTGATTTTAGCTAAACATAATGTGAGATCATTATAAATGATTATAAAAACTAGAATGTATAATAGACATTTGTGTTTGTAAAACTTTGAAATATTTCCATTTTATTTTTTATTATTTAAAATATTTCCCCTCATGTTTAAGTATTTTGATTAGTACCAGTAAAACTTCAGTTAGTAATAGTCATTTGGTAGAAAAGATTCTTTAATAGATTTGTTAGAATATACATCTCTGCTGCATGTAAAGGTTGGGGAGATTTTATGTCTTGCGCTCTGACAAAAAGTAAACTGCTTTCTAGGAAGGTATCAAGTAATTTTTACTAGCTCTTTACGTAATTATTTTGGTATTCAAAGTATAATTAAAGTAATCCTTGAACATCCTTTTAGCCATACTGTTTTTAAAAAATTAATTATTTTTAATTAAACAAGTAATACATTATAAAAAGAAATACATGTGACAAAAATACAGATTGAGTAAAAAATACAGATAAGGCAAAAATAAGTTATCAGTTCGCTATGTATCTTACAGAAATTTCTTGTGTAAACATATATACATGTATATGTAAAAATATTTAGTTTTGTTTTTATACCTGCTTTTTTTTTTTAAGGTTTTAGGTGTAGAGTTGAGACATGAAGACTAGAAATGCACTTTACTAGCATGCTGTGGTACTAAATGAAAATTCCATTCTTGGAAGATAAGTTTGTCAAGTTTCCCCATCTCTACCTTTGCCCCTCCCCTCACCTGTATTCTTTTCTTTTGATCACACTCTCCTTGAAAGGAGAGAAATATACTGTGGTAGGTCTCAACCCAGGATTGGCTGTATATTAGGATTAACTGAGGAGTTTTAAGAAATATCCACATCACAGCTCCACCATCCAGATTCTTACTTAATTGATCATGATGAGGCAAGACATGTGGAAGGAGAACATGCTTTATCTTAGCCTTCGTTATTGAATGAAGCTTGCCTGAGCTTCTGAGTTCAAGTGTGGTTTGGGGGAGGCACTGATTGAATCCAGTGGGGCATCTTCCTGAGTTTTCTGTCTTCAAGCAGGAAGATAGGCATAGGTCTTTGTCATCCCTCAAGTTCTCTGAGGAATACACTGCCACAAACTTCTTCATTTATTCCATTGTTGGTTCATCTACAAAGTTTGTAATACTTTAAGGAAAACCAACATCATTAATGCTGTGCAGATTAGACAGACAAGAAGATGAGTGATAAAGCAGTATGATGTTGTGGTTAACCACACAGATGCTAGAGGCAGTCTAGGCAAACAGCCTGGGTTGTAATCCTGGTTCTGTAGTTTATGTCTGTTGCACTTGGGCAGGTTTGTTTTAGCCTCTCTGCCTCATCTATAAAATCAAGATAATGGTCTCCACCTCATAAGAATGTTGTAAGGATTAAAAATATTAATATGTGTAAAGTGCTCCAAACAGTGTTTTGTACATACATGGTGAGGATTCAAAGAATAATAGCTACAATTAATTTATTCCTTTTCTTGTATCCTCCTTTCTAACATTTCCTCCCCTTTGTTACCCATTCCTCCTGAAGATAGGTTAATGCTTTTCTTTGATAAACTAGATTGGGGTCAGCAAACTTTTCTCTAAAGAGACAGATAATAAACATTTTAGGTTTTTAGGGTCATGTTGTCTGTGTTGCAATATTCAGTTCTACTGTTGTAGGGCAAAAGCAGCCATAGACCATATGTAAACAGATGTGCATGGCTGTGTCCACTTTATTTATGAACACTGAAATTTGAATTTCATATAATTTTCACATATCACAAAGTACTGGTTTTCTTTTGATTTAAAAAAAATTATTTAAGAATTTGAAAAACATTCTTAGTTTATAGGCCACACAAAAACAGGCAGTGGACTGGATTTGGCCTATGGGTTATAGTTTCCTGATCCCTGAACTAGATTAAAGGAACCTGAACATTCTGACAGCTGTTTTAGACACCCTTTCTTTCTTAAGGATGCCATCATTCTTTAATTTCCCTGTACTTTGGAGGAATCAAGAAAATTAGTTTTATTGCCAGTAGGTTTAGAATTTAAAAATTCTGCTCACAGCTTTGATCTTAAACTATTAGCGCATGTGTCAAACAGTGAAATCTTTGTGGACTCTCTTTCTCAAACAGTGACATATATAACTGTACTGGGCTTTCTTTGGTTGCAAGCAACAGAAACAGACTTTGTCTTGTTCTCAGCACCAGTATACAGCAGATGTTTGTATTAGTCAGGTTTCTCCAGAGAAACAGACCAGTAGGATTACAACGTGTGCGTGCGCACACACGCATTATACATATACACATACATTTTGTGTGTGTGTGTAAAAATAAAGAGGTTTATTTCAAGGAACTGGCGTCTATGGTTGTGGGGGCTGGCAAGTCCAAATCTATAGGGCAGACCAGCTGGAAGCTTTGGCAGAAATTCTCACGACGGAATTTCTTCTTTAGTGAAACCTCATTTTTGCCCTTACGGGCTTTCAGTTGGTTAAAGGAGGCCTCCTCACATTATTAGTAATCTCCTTTACTTGATGTTAACAACAGTTACATAATACCTTCACGGCAGCACCATACCTTCACAGCAGCATCTAGATTAGTGTTTGTTTGAATAACTGGCTACTATAGCCTAACCAGGTTGACACATACAGCTAACCATCACATAGTTCAATAAATACTTTTCCAATAAAAGGATGAACAAATGGCTGAAATGGTTAATTTAAGCAGCAAAAAAGATATTTATATGATGGATGTTGAATAACAGAATTTACGTAAGAAAAAAGTATGCAGGCCTCAGGAAACCCCAAGAAGAACCAGGACAGTTTGCAGGGATCAGGACCTAGGTAGCAGCAATGAACAACAGTGTCTTCAGTAGTGTACCACAGTCAGAATGAATCAGCTCTAACCATTTTCCACCTTCACATCATTGTGCTCAAGATTCAGCATCATAAGAAATTCAGCCTAATTGGCATCCCTCGACATCCCTTGGTACGAAATCTCCCTTGCCTAGTCGGGGTTGGAATACTTCGATTGACGTTCCCACCAAAACTACTGTGCGGGAAACAGGTTATTTCCCCACAGAGTGTCAGGATAACCAAAAGAAGAGGAAGGGATACTAGACACGCAAAAATAACCTTAAATGTGAGGAGGGACAACTTTATCCACTGAATGGGACTTGAGGGGAAAAGATGATAGTGACTGGACTTGGTAAGTTTATCGGTGAGGGGAGGGAATGAGAGAGGAAGTAGAGCAGAGATTGGTAAAAGGATTGATATGCGGTACTGAGGGCCCAGGTGAGATTTCATATCAGAAATTTGTAGTAGTGACATCACTTACATGATGGTATTTTCTCCAGCAATGAAGAGAGATTTTAAGATTCATTCATGGTTGATGTTACTGGCTGATTTGGGGGGAAAGAGGAATACATGACACAGAGGGTGCTGGGCAAAGAATAACTCAGACAAAAATGGTGATGATGATAAAGAGCAAACACTTCTAGAGTCCTTACTCTGTGCTAGGCTCAGTTATAAGTTTGCTTTAAAGATGCTAACTCATTTACTCAGAATAACCCTGTGAAGTAGGCACTGTTTTCCCCGTGATGAAACTGAGGCACAGAGAGGTTAAGACATTACCTGATATGACAGTGTTCACAGGTTCAAAGTCTGTGCTTAGCTGCTATTAAGTTACACTGATGATCACTCTTGGAATCCAGGTTTAGGAGGGAAGGAAAGATGATAGTGTGTGAGATGACGAAGGGATCACAGTGTCAGAAGTTTCAGCGAAGTGGAAAAAATGCTGTGGGGGTTTCCTCAAAACACACACACACACATACATGCACACACACACACGCACATATGATTATACCAGGCCAGGTACTGAAAAAAAGGATATTTATTTAGACAGTTACCAATAATTCTTAATAATGAGTAGCTTTTTTCATGAGTCATATTTGGACTGCACAATAGTTTTTGCTCCATTTTTGTGTGCTAATAGTAAGATATTCTTGTAAAAGTCAGCCTCTCTGTTTCCTTTTGTATGCTCCACCACCTAGTTTTGACAGAACCCTAGTAAATGACCAGATTTTTTCTACTCTTTCTCTTTCCTCTCATAACATTAACTTGGCAGACTTTTTCATTTTTGTCTGTTTGTATCCACTAGTATACTTCTGCCTATTTAGTAGGGGAGCTCTGCCAGTTAGAGCTAGAGGTGGTTTTTTTCTGATTTGGAAAGACAGCATGTGTCTCTCTGTCTTTTAAGTTCTCCATGATATTTCCTTTTTTTTTTTTTTTTTTTTTAAACTTGGGGCTTATTTTTAAAA
>NW_020175191.1:205374-247672 GCF_003031525.2 Neophocaena asiaeorientalis asiaeorientalis
TGGTGCCTAATTTGTAAATAAATTTCAGCAAATGTAGACTTATAGAATTAAAAAATGAATGCATCCCTTAGAGTGGAGCATCTTCTCAACACAGAACCAGTTTGCTTTTTTGAGAAGTGTTTGGCTTTTTCCAACAGTTTTTGTTACCTACAGACTATATAATTGATAAGTTAATCAAGCCAACACTTTGAGAAATGGGATTATAGTATTTTTTTCTTGTTAAATTTGGGTAACTGGCTTTATCTTCCTTTATCTTTCATTGTCTCATTTTTAGCAGATAAACATAATAGGTATTTGTGGCATTAGCGACCATTGTAGTATTGTTTTTTTCTGTATCAATCTAGATAGTGAGGTAAGTTTGAGGTTTGCTCTGCTTGGTGTGCCTTACAGATTGATTCAGGCTAATATTTAAATTATTCGCTTCCAGCCAGTGAAAGGCACTGTTAGAAACAGGGCTCTAGATCTAAGATTGTAACTTCTGGAAAATTTAATTATAGATATTTAATTGTAGTGTCTCCCTTTGAACCCTGCCCCTCAAGGCTTTAGTAATACTTAAGGTGTCTCCGTATTCAGGTAGTTTTTGATTTGACTGTAAATACTTTCTCCCAGGTAACAAGCTTAGTCCAGAGATAGGCCTCAAAGTTAGCCCTTTATATGCTTGTAGAGAGAATTTTAATACTTATTTCTTATTGATTGATATCTTTCAACTAATATGAAGTTATTTAAATTGTTTTTTTATTATACTATAACAACAAAAGATTGTAGTAATTCATTTTTGAAGACCCTTGAGAATCATGTGAGTCCAAAAGTATTAGACTCAAACACAGTGTTAGGAGTTGGTGATTTATTTGTATGTAGAATTTTTCAAATTTCACAACTTGTATATGTTCTGACACTTTCATATATGACAAAGGATTAAGATAGGTCTAGATACTGAGAAATTTCTCCTTATCAATGTGAATGTGTACAGATGTTGTAAATAACATTATTAGTCTTTTAGTCTGTACTGTATTGAGAATTCTATTGTTCAGTGAAAATTGCTGGTATACTAGGTGTCTAGAACTAATTCTACATAGAAATTGCTGTATAATCATTATATTTTCAGGTATATATAGCAAAATCACTGTTCAGCTGTGATATAATTTCTCTTGTGGTATTTTGTGTGTGTGGTTGCTTAGAAATTTTATCATATATAATGGGAATATTTCTTTTTTTGACAATTTAAAGATTGTTCCCATACCCCTACATTTTGTTTTTGTAATTTTATTTTATTAAATGTTATTTCTTTGGCAACTCTTTTAATATCCTTAAATGTTTCCATGTTTGTGACCCTTCATCATTGCCCTTCAACATACTGATGTCAGGTGCAAGATTTGGGGTATTTTTTCCCCCCATACTATGTTCTTTAGATAAAAGAAAAATAAAATTCATTCAGATATGACTTTAAAAAAATTGATCAGAATTACTAACTTAAAAAAATTTTGATCAGAATTGCATTTTCAAGGAGACTCATAATATATTGGTTTCTGCAAACATGTAACCTCATTGTGTACCAGACCTTACATGATGTACATAGAAGTAAAAATGGGCTTAGGGAAAGTGGAGGTAAAGTTAGTTGGTTATGCTGATGGAAAGTGGGTGGGCTTGGGTTACAAATATTTCCTGGTGATCATTTCTGCCAACAGAATTTCAAATATTTAATGTACTCCTCCTCTGTAGCAAGTAATCTAGTGCATTTTCAACCACAGTGACTACAGATTTAAAGTCATTGGAATGGGCTTTCTTAAAAAGAATTCAGCCATTGTGAGGGACAAAACCTACTGAAACAAGGCTTAATTTTGAACTTAAAAAAATTAGAAGCCAATGTTAGAATGAGTATGTGTAGAATATGTTATCTCAACCCTTCACCCATCACCTTATTTTGTTATGTGGTCTTTTGGTCATTAACTACTTTTTATCAATTTTGAGTACTTGGATATGGAAAGAAAATGAGTTCAAGCACACATTTGGAAGTTTTGCCTTTTTCTTGGATTTCGATTTTGGTTTGCTTTTGCTATAGAAAATGAAGTCTGTTAAACACAGTTTATCTTACTTTAGGTTAAGAATGTGGGCGCTAGAGTCAGGTTGTCTGAGTTCTAATCCCTGCTATGCAGATTACTGTGAGCTTTGGTAAAATATTTTTCTTAGCCTCACTTTCTTTAGCTATAATATGAATAATAATAGTAGCCCTACTTTATGGTCATAAAAATCAAATGGTATGGTCTGTATAAAGTACTTAGCATGGAATGTTATATATTATCATTGCTTTATTATTCCTTCTTTTCTGCTGATCAAAACTTTACTGCTGATTCTGGCTTCATCTTTGAGGTTACTGTTTGGTTCCCATTGAATTTTTAGCAGGCAGCTTGCTATTTAAAGGAATATTTAGTACACTATTCCTTTTAGCTAGAATAAGCTAAAGATGCAAAAGAATGAATGTTGTCTTAGATTCCTAAGACCTGGGGAACTGGTCTGAATGCTTTTACGCATTTGGTTAACCTTTGTGCCATTCAGAATGTAAGACCAGTTTGTGCTGATTTCCAGTCTTCTTTTAGAAAGACTGAAAAAAAAGAATGACCATAGTATTCATTGATGTCATTTGGACGATTAGGAAAAATACTTGTTATACCTCTAAAGACCCAGAGAACTCTTGTTTATGCTTATTTCAGTAGTGAAAACTTGGTTTTGGCTTAGAATTCTTCTAACAATATATGAGTCATATTATTTGTAGGGTGCTTTTTATAAAATTTTATAAACTTTGTCTCATTTGATCGTCACAATTCTGTGGAAAAGGTAGGACAGATGGAATCACTCCTACTTTTAAAGATGAGAAATCTGTACTTGGAAGAAGTTCAGTGACTTCCAGAGATAAATAGCTAGTTGTCTGCTCTCTGATACTTTAGTTTTCATTCTGTGTCTGAGAGTTTCTATGTAGAATCAATTCCTTCTTTGAGATCAACTTATAATTTCCAGAATATAAAACTCAAATTGTTGAAATTACCGGATTTTCACATTTGCCAGAAGTATATACCTTTTGTTTTGTTTTGTTTTGTTTGCTCGTTTGTTTTTTGGCCAGTAATCAAGTTAGAGGAACAGATATCAAGTTCTGCCATAGTATATTAGTATAACTTTAATGTTATTTGTAGCTTTAGGATTTAGAGGTAGTTGAGTCAAAAGTATGCCCTTAAAATACATTTGGTGCTAGAAAGTTAATTGCCTCTAAATATAATTTTGATTCAAAGGGCATTTATAAAATTTTTTTTCTCTGATTCTTAGGCTATTCATAGTCAAGCTGCCCAATTTCAAAAGAAAAATTATGTTTTACTTTTAGTACTCATTTTAAAAACTAGCATGCTTTATTTATATTGTGTAAATACCTATGGGAAGATGCATATGTATTTTTTTAATTGGGGACATTCTTTGTGCAAGACGTTCAGTTCAAGTATTTTTAAAACCTCTGCTTTTGTATTTATGGGCTCTGTGCATATCACTGTGAAGCAACATAAAATAGTCCTTACCTTGCTTTCAACGGAAGTTGACATTGATAGGGAACGCCAGGCTAATTATGAAACAATCTGAGTAGAGGTTGCCAAACTATAGTCTGAGGCCCATTTTTGTTTGGCCCTCAAGCTAAGAATGGCTTTTGCTTTTGTTGTTTAAAAAACAAACAAAAACCAGAGGAGAATATGTAACATAGACCATCCCTGGCCCTCAAAGCATAAAACATTACTGTCTGGCCCTTTACAGAAAAAGCTTGGTGACGATGAATTAGAGGAATATGTCACATAAAATAAAATATAACCAGAGACATTAGGGGATGCAAATCAAAACCACAGTGAGATACCATTTCACACCCACTAGGATAGCTGTAATCAAAAAACGGGCGATAGCAACTGTTGACAAGGATGTGGTGAGAATGTAAAATGGTACAGCCACTGTAGAAAACAGTTTGGCAGTTCCTCAGTAAGTTAAACATAGAGTTACCATATGACCCAAGCAATTCCCTTCTAGGTATACACCCAAGAGAATTGTAAACAGGTTCACAATTAAAACTTGTGCAGTATGTTCATAACATTATTGGTCATAATAGCCAAAAAGTGAAAACAACTCAAATATCCATTGAATGGATAAACAAAATGTGGTGTAGCCATATAGTGTAATATTCAGCCTTAAAAAGAAATGGAGTACTGGTACATGCTACAACATGGATGAACCTTGAAAAACATTATAAGTGAAAGAAGCCAGACACAAAAGGTCACATATTCTGTTACTTCATTTATAGATATAACTAGAATAGTCAAATCCATAGAGACAGAAAGTAGATTAGTGGTTGCCCAAAGGCTAGGGGGAGGGGGAAATGGGAAAGTGACTGCTAATGGATATGGGGGTTTCTTTTTAGAGTGGTAAAAATGTTCTGGAATTAGATAGTGGTGATTGTTGTACAACCTTGTGAATGTAATTTAAACCACTGAATTATATACTTTAAAATAGTAAATTTTATAGTATGTGAATTATATCTCAACAAAAGAAAATGTAACCAGAGACTAAGTAGTTTTTATAAAAGAAGTAATGAGAGGTCAGGTAAAGAAGGCTACAGGCAGGAGTTAATGGATATAACTTTGAAGTTGGGGATTGAAATGCACCCTGAAGAGCCTGGAGGATTTGGATAGAAAAAGAGGAAGTGGGTATGGCATAACACCGTAAGGGGTATAAACCAAGGTATTTGTGTTACACAGAAGAGGAAGAAGTGGCTAGACTAAGAGGGAAAAAGACAAACTGAGTCTCTTGTTTTCATGGGGCTTCTAAACGTGCTTATTTAACTGATTTGGGATCATTCTTTGTGCTGTCATTTTCATGGAATAAATTGTATATTCTTCTAGCCTGAGACAGACTTTTTTTTTCCAGCCAGAAAGCAAAAGCCTAAGGGCTGTCTCCATGGTACTTTTAACAGGTTACTGTAAGGATTTTAGTTCCCAGTATATATGTTGAAGAATTTGCCATCATCTCTTTTGTTTTATTAAGTCATACAAAGTATCTATCTGATTTTTTTGTTGATATTCAGAACAAAAATCTTTGATAATAACTGTTCCTTATGCTTGCCACTTTACACTATAAAATTCATTCATGTGTATTGCCTCATTTAATCCTCTCACCACACCTATGAGATAAATGGTATCATTCCCATTTTAAATATGAAAGAGGCCATATAATAGAGTGATTAGGAGCGGGGATGGAGGCACTGGAGTCAGAAAGCCTAGATTCAAATCCTGGTTCTGCCGTTTACTAATTGTGTTTGAATTTTGATGAGTTATTTAACCTCTCTAGGTTATATGTTTTCTCTTGTGTAAAGTGGTAATTATAATATCATAGAGTTGTATTTAAATAAGTGACAAAAGTAAAATTCCTAGAGTCATGATTGGCACATAGTAAGCCCTCAAAAATACTGTTATTTATAGATCATGAGAGTTGAATGAGGTTAAGAAGTCCAAAGTCTTGTAGCTGATAAGTGGTAGAGCCAGCAGTTAATTACAGGTGTTCTAGATTCCAGTACCATTTTTCTAGTTGCTTTTACCAGATTTTATTATATACTTACTTATGTATTGCTCATACATTTATAAACCTTCATTTAAATGGTGACTAGATAATAAACCAGATATTAATAGTGCAAGAAACTTTCTAACTTCCTTACAACAGAACTTTAATTCCTAAACCAAGTCTTTTGCTTCAATCTGCTGATAGCCACTCCTTAGTAGTTATAAACCAAATTATGAAAAGGGAAAATGACAAAGGAAAATACAGATTTAACATAATTAACAAAAATTCACTTGAATATGATAAAATAAACAATTAAAAGTAAATAACACCTGCAGGGAAAACTTGCAGTAATCACAAGGGTGACTGTCCTTAATTAATAAACATACTAGACTGATAGATAGGAAAAATAACTTTTTTCAAAACGAATGAGAAAAGAATAGGCAGTTCGCAAAAGAAAGATGTGACTGACAAGTATTTGGAAAACAGTTTAACCTCATCAGTTAATCAAAGAAATTTAAACTAAAGCAGGGTAATACACCTCTGATGATATGATTAACAAAATAAGAACATTTAAATTGTAATAAGCAAATTTAAGTTGAAACTCTGTTATTAGGGTGTGGTAAAATGGGACCCCACATATTCTTTTTTTTTTTTGGCGGTACGTGGGCCTCTCACTGTTGTGGCCTCTCCCGTTGTGGAGCACAGGCTCCAGACGTGCAGGCTCAGCAGCCACGGCTCACGGGCCTAGCCGCTCCACGGCATGTGGGATCTTCCCAGACCGGGGCACGAACCCGTGTCCCTTGCATCGGCAGGCGGACTCTCAACCACTGCGCCACCAGGGCCGCCCCTCTTTTTTTCTTTTTTTGACCATGTGGGATCTTAGTTCCCCGACCAGGGATTGAACCCATCCATACCCCCTGCAGTGGAAGCTCCGAGTCCTAACCACTGGACCACCAGGGAATTCCCGAGACCCACATATTCTTGATATGGGAATGTAAATTGATAAAACTATTAATCTCCATGAAGAACCTTCAAAAAGTTCCTAACCTTAAATCTAGTAATGATCCATCTGAAAATGTAACCCAAAGAAAAAATAATAATTCTGGATTAAAATGTATGCATAGATTCATTGCAGGGTTATCTATTATAACAGAATGTTTGGACATATCCAACAAAAAGATAGTTAAATTATTGTACACTTATTGCAATATTATTTGATAAAGAGTTATTAAAAATTTCAGTGACCTTGGAAAAAGATGATGAGATAACGAATGTTTGGGAGGTGGAGGGAAGAAGGATTCAAAATTGCAGCCCTGTGCCCTCTAGTGTCAAGCAGTAAACCTAGTCTTGAGGATAGTTCATTGTGGACAAAGATTTACTAAGTAGCTCTTGAATGTTTGATGTACTGAACTTCTACCTGCTGTGGAAATAGTATAAAGAAAACCCCTTTTTAACCTAAATCCTCTTTGCCTTGTCTTAGTGACCACCCCATTTTTCTATTCTTTAAGTAAACTCCTCAGAAAAAATCGTCTAATGCTATTTCCAGTTTGTCATCTCTCAGTCTTTCTTGAACCCGCTCAGTCTTTTGGACCTAGGTTAGTCCACTGAAGTGAATTCATCAAGTCTCCAGTGACCTCCAGTGGTCAGTTCTCAGTCTTTATCTTACTTGACTTGTCAGCAGCATTAACAGTTAATCACTTCCTTTTTCTTTGAAATGTCTTCTTCTCTTTGTTCCAAGAAACCACATATTTGGTTTTACCCTTACCTAACTGGCTGCTGCGTCTGGTCTTCCTTTGCTGGCACCTCTGCCTATGATTTACTTTAAGTTAGTATGGTGAATTACATTATTTTAAAACTTGTGATAAAATACACATAAAACTTACCATTGTAACCATTTTTAAGTGTACAGTTTAGTAGCATTAAGTACATTTACATTTTTGTGAAACTGTTAACACCATCCATCTCCAGAATTTTTTTTCATCTTCCCAAACTGAAACTCCATACTTGTTAAACACTAACTCCCAATCTCCCCGCCCCTGGCAACCACCATTCTACTTTCTGTCTATGAGTTTAATTATTAACTACTGTAGGTACTTCATGAATGTGGAATCATACAGTATTTGTCCTTTTGTGACTGGCTTATTTCACTTATTATGTCCTCGAAGTTGATGCTTGTTGTAGCAGGTATCGCAATTTCCATTTAAAGCTGAATAATATTCCACTGTATGTACATACTTACACTTTGTTTATCCATTCATCTGTTGATGGACACTTGGGTTGCTTCCACTTTTGGCCTATTGTGAATAATGCTGCTGTGAACATGGATGTACTACAAATATGTGGTTGAATCCCTGCTTTCAGCTCTCTTGGGTATATGCCCAGAAGTGGAATTGCTAGATTATATGGTAATCGTATTTTTAATTTTTTTGAGGAATTGCCATACGTTTTTCCACATTCCCACCAGCAGTGCACAAAGGTTCTAATTTTTCCACGTCCTCACCAACACTTGTTATTTTCTGGTTTCTAAATTTGTTTTGTTTTGTTTTGTTTTGTTTTGTTAATAGCCATCCTAATGGATGTAAAGTGGTATTTCATTGTGGTTTTGATTTACATTTCCCTAATGATTAGTGATGTTGAGTATCTTTTCATGTGCTTATTGACCATTCGTGTATCTTCTTTGGAGAAGTGTCTATTCAAGTCCTTTGCTCATTTTGTTTGTGGTTTTTTTTTGTTGTCCTTGAGGTTTAACAGTTCTTTATTCTGAATATTAACCCCTTATCAGATATATGATTTACAAATATTTTCTCCCATTCCATCTGTTGCCATTTTACACCATTGGTTGTGTCCTTTGATGCACAGAAGTTTTAAATTTTGATGTAGTCCAGTTCATCTATTTTTGCTTTTGTTGCCTGTACTTTTTATGTAATATCCAAGAAATCATTGCCAAATCCAATGTCACGAAACTTTTCCCTATGTTTTCTTCTAAGGGTTCTATAGTTTTGCTCTTACGTTTATGTCTTTGATCCATTTTGAATTAATTTTTGTATATAGCGTAAGGTCAGGGTCCAGCTTAATTCTTTTGCATGTGAATATCCAGTTTTCCCAATAACATATGTTGAAAAGACTGCCCTTTCCTCATTGAATGGTGTTAATACCCTTGTCAGAAATCACTTTACCATTTATAAAAAGGTTTATTTCTGGGCTCTTATTCTACAAATTTTGATATGGTGTGTTTATTTTCATTCTATTGAAAATAGTAACTTCCCTTTTGATTTTTTTCCTTGAATCAAGGATTATTTAGAGGTATGTTATTATAGTTTCCAGATACTTGGGGATTTTCTTGATGTCTTTCTACTATTGATTCCAGCGTGATCAGAAAACATACACGTATGATTTAAATTTCTTTAAATTTACTGAGACTTATTTATAGTCCAGATTATGGTCTATCTTTTTAAATGTTCCATATGCCCTTAAAAATAATATATATTTTGTTGTTATTCATGAAATATTGTAAAAGTATCAGTTAGGTCCAACTGATTGGTGGTATTCAGTTCAGCTATGTCCTTTCTGATTTTCTGCCTGCTGTATCTATCAATTACTGATAAAGGGGTGTTGGAGTCTCTGGGTATAATGGTAGATTCATCCGTTTTTCCTTGTTGTTCATCTGTTTTCTTGTTGTTCTAGAGCCAGGCTCTAGAGCGCAGGCTCAGTAATTGTGGCACATGGGCTTAGTTGCTCTGCAGCATGTGGGATCTTCCCGGACCAGGGATCGAATCCGTGTCCCCTGCGTTGGCAGGCGGATTCTTAACCACTGCGCCACCAGGGAAGTCCCCAAAGTTTGTTTCTTGATCCACTCTGACAGTCTCTTTCTTTTAATTGGTGTATTTAGAGTTGATTTTTGACTAGCGATTTTTAATGTAGTTGGATTAATAGCTCCCATAGGTGTTACTGTTTTCTGTTCATTGCCCTTGTTTCCTTTTTGTCTTCTACTCTTTTTCTGCTACCTTCTGGTTTTAACTGAGCATTTTATATTATTTCATTTTTTCTTTTCTCTTACCATATCAATTATACTTTTTTTTTTTAGTGGTTGCACTTGAATTTGAAATATACATTTACCACTAATCCAAGCCCAGTGTCAGATAACACTATACCACTTCACAGATAATACAAGTACTTTATAACAGTTTCCAATTCCTAAAATCCCTTATAATGTGCTGTCATTCATTTTACTTATCCATAAACTATAATCATCTAATACATTATTGCTATTATTTAAAATTGTTGTCTGTTAGATCAATTAAGAATAAGAAAAATAAAAGATTTTATTTTACCTTCATATATTCATATTTAGGTCCAAGTCTCTGACTTAAATCATTTCCCTTCTTATAAAGAACTTCTTCTAATATTTCTTGCAGAGCAAATCTGTGGCAACAAATTCCACTGAATTTTTGTTTGAGAAAGTCTGTATTTCTCTGTCATCTGAAGGCTAACTTTGCTGGACTTGCAAAATTGTAGCGTGGTGGGGTTTTTTCTTTCAACAGTTAAATATTTCACTTCATTCTCTTATTTTTGTGTAATTTCTGAAGAGAAGTCTCAGGTAATTCTCATTCTTGCCCCTCTAGAAGTTGGGTGTTTTTTTCCCCCTCCGGCTTCTTTCAATATTTGTCTTTGATTTTCTGCAGTTTGAATATATTCCTAGGTGTAGATTTTTTGGTATTTATCCTGCTCAGTGTTCTCTGTTTGGCGTCTGTCTTCTGTTTATTATTTAGTAGCCTTTTTTCTCTCAACTCTTCACTCCTTTTGGCCCTATCTTTAAATATATCTGGAAGATAACTAATTCTTACCACTTCCACTGCTACTGCTTTGGTCCATATTGCCATCTTTTGGGTTTCATTTGCCTTCAAATAGTTCTCCCTGCCTCTGCCCTTGACCTCCTCCTTCCTTTCACCACACGACAGCTAGAGAGATCTGTCTAAAAGTTCAGTGGGAACTTGCCATCCTTTGATCAGAACCGTTCAGTGAGTTCCCATCTCATACCAAGTAAAAGCCAAAGTCCTTACTATGACCTAAAAGCCATCTTTAAGCTGTCTGTTTCATCACCTACCTTACCTCCTACTAATCTCATTACTTCCCTCCAATTAGGGTGCCATCATTTCTCTTTATAGAAGTCACTAGACATCTCAAGGTTTTTCGATTTCCTTTAGATGTCTGCATGACTCTGTTCTCTACTTACCATTGCCTTTAGGTCTTTACTTGAGTATCACTTTGTTTCAAACTACAAATCTTCCTGCCCTTTGAACTCCCTATACCCCCTTTCCTGCTTTATTTTTCTCCAGAACACTTTACCAACTGACCTGTGTCTGGCAGGAGAGAGTATGGCACAGTGGAGAAAATGGAATAAAAGCAGTTTGGCTGGAGCATTGAGAGCGAGAGGGAGAACATTGTGAAATGAAGCTAGAGTGGGAATTAGGGACCAAACTGTGCAGACTCTTGTAGGCCATGTTAACATTTTTTGGCTTTATCCTTAAGGGTAGTGGCAAATCACTGAAGTATCTTAACTGGAGGGATTTGGGAAGAGGGTCACTATCATGATTAAAAAAGTATTTTTATAAAGATCATTCTAGCTTCACTATGGGAAAAAGATTGGGGGGGTGAGGGGAATTAGATGTGAAGGGACCCAATGAGAGGCTATTGCAGTGATCTAGGTATAAACTTATGATAGCTTAGTCTACTGGGGGGGGGGGGGATGTCCATCCAAAAAAAGAATGTTTGGAACTGATTCTTATCAAGAAATCCATTTATAAACATGTGATCAGCAATTCATAACTCTTAATTGCTAAATTAAGATCTCCCATTTATAGAATCTCCATTTAGTTCCATTATGAGAAAATAAAAATCTCTCACCCAGTGTTACTCTTCTTGAAAACAAATCCTAGAAATTCTGTAAATCAATAGTCCCGTGTTTTTTTTGGTATATTTCTTAGCATTAGGCACAGAATCCAAGATCCCTGATTAAGTTTAATTCTCATTTAATGGCCAATTTTTAGACCTGATCAAATTGATTTGTCTCATGAAAGCAAGCTTTAAATAATTTTCTTATTACGTTTTTCTGACCTCCTCTCATCTCAAATATTAAGAACTTGATTAGAACTAAGATTGTCCTGAACAGGATATTTTAAAGACAAAGGTGTCTATGCCTGTATTATTTCTTTTCACAAAGCCAGTAACCTCTGGCAACAGGAACCTTCAGAGTTTTTGAGAATCAGGAACTCATGACTATCTGGCCATGCTAAGATAGATTTGAAGTTCGTAAAGCAAACAGGTTAATAAACTAGGGTCCTAGCAGTAGTTTTCTAATGTGGCAGTGTTTTCATCAAACCAAAATATTGATCCTCTGTTTTCACTTTAGGAGGGGAAAGCATTTAACTTCTCCCATGTTCTAAGCATTTTATAGGTACCTAAAATATGTTATATTTAATTATCAGGAACCAGTGAGGTATCTTAATCCAGCTTTGTTTTGTTAATAAGGAAATTACATATTAACAAATAACTTGCCCAGGCTCACACAGGGATCCAGGTACACCAGGGGTTCCTTTCGATCAGGGGTTGTTAGTTTGGGTTCCTCAGTCTCCACTTCTCCCTATGTGTTTACATTTTCAAAGAACTGATGACCCTTCAATTCAATAAGGTTCAGAATAAATAAATTTTATTATGCTGCCTCCTGATTTGGGGTTCCTAATCTGACAGTACTATCCACTCTTGTCTTACATTACCTTTCCACAATTCTCAAAATATTGATACCAGTAACACTGTAGTTACAGTAGTAAAGCAGTGATAGTAGTAGTAGTTGTTTTTTATACAGGCACTGTGCTAAGAGCTGTGTATGCATTATCTCACTTGGTGTTCACAGCAAAGTTGCTGAACTATGTCCCTTACTTTAAGACTAACCCTCTCTATGTCTCAAGTCCCAAGCCCCATTCCTTGCCCTCCTAACTGGACTCCCTGCTCCAGTTTCTCATTCCCTTTGTTCCTACATCCACAGTTCTCATAAAAGTTTGTGGGTTTTTTTCTTTTTTTTCCCTCAAATTATCTATTCAAAAACCCTAGGTGACTTTCCTCCTCTGACAGGAAAGTTTCAAGTTCTTTGGCTGTCATACAGGGACTTTGGTAGCTTGCTAGCCTGCTTACTGTTTAAACCACATCTGTACTCATTCCTTTCCCCGTACCTTTCCCCCAAGCTTTCACTGTAAATGCTCAAGCCACCTAGACTTTTTCGTAATAGTTTTTTTTAAATTAGACTTTTCATTCTCTTGAATCTGTGTGTTTTTTCCATGGAATTCCATGTCTGTAATACTCCTACCCCACTCCCCTTCCTCTGCCTGACCTTCAAGAAATATATGTAAGGCATACAGTGAAAAATCTCCCTTCCTTCCTTGTCCCCTCATTCCTCAGTTTCGTTCGAAAGGTATTCTATGTGTATTCAAGTTTCTATGCACATATATGAGTAGAGGCAAGTTAGCATGTTAGAGTGTGAACTCAGGAACCAGGCTGCCAAAGTTTGAATTGTGGATTCTCTTCCTAGATGTGTGGTTTGGGCAAATTTCTAGTACCTACCTCATAAGATTTTTGTGAGGATTTCTCACAGCAGTGCCTGGCATGTGGTAAGCTCTCAGTAAACGTATGCTATTAATATTGTTTGTTATTGTTACGTAACAAAGCATAATACATTGAAAGAGAATGGCATTTAACATCAAGATAGGTTTGAGTATAGCTGCCTGGTTACTTTGCCCCTAAGTCATTTAACTCAAGTTAAACCTTGGATGGTTTCCTTATCTTTATAGTGGGGGAAATCATATACAGTTTTGATTTTGGTGAACTAAAATATATAAAGGAAAGAGCTTTGTACGTGATAAAATGCTATGTAGAGGTTAGTTGCTATTGGTCACATCATTTTACTTTTCCTTCCAGGAAGGATCTCAGCATTTCAGTTGGTTATAAGAAGTGAAGTAGTCTTTAAGAATAAAGATTTCAGAAATTTGTGACAGGTATGCTGTTTTGCTTTAGAAATTATTTTAGATTCATACTTTTTCATTAGCTATGGCTTGCTTTAGTGTTAGTCTTAAATTTTTAAATTATGATTATATAATTTATGTGACAGTGCCCTTAAGGGGCTAAAGTTAAATACCTCTTTTTGTGGAAATGTATCCATCAGGATTCTAGAATTGATATACTTTGCATAAATTAGTAAACTTATTAATTTAGTAAGCCTTTTAAGGAAAAAAAATTGTCAACATAGAAAGTATTAGTCACAGCCTATAAAATTTTCTTCATGGTTTACAAATGTTTTATTTGCCTGAGATGATAAAGATTGCTAAAGAATATTCATCTTACTAAGTAGATTGTACTACATATAAAAAGCAGTCTGCTTTGATGTTGTTTTTGATGATTTACTCTGTTGCTAAAAAAGAATAGGTGCTCACTTTTTTTTTTTTTTTACAACTCATGGAGCACATGTCCTTCTCAAAGGCACAGAGTAAGGAATACTTTTGGATAATGTGATAGTCTCCCGTCTTCTATTTGATAGAGGCATTCCCAATATTCAGCATTTAGGAGGAAAAGTTGTAGACAGAGGTTAGTAAGTGGTAGAGCAGGGTTCTAGTCAGGCAGTATGGATCATAAGTTCAGGCTTTTAAACATTTTACTATAATGCTGTGAGAAACAGAATGAGATTATGAACAATTACCAATAGCTTTGACAAAATAATAAAAGAACTTCTGGAAATGAAAAATATAAATAAAATTTTTTTAATTCAATAGATAGGTTTAACAATAGATTAGAATTCATGAGCTGGAAGATGACCTGAAAAATAAATTAACCAAAATAAAGAGGCACAGATGGACAACATGTAAGAGAAGAAATGAGAATTAGAAAATTGGGGCAGAAATTGCTAGATTTCCTTGATTTCTTTCTCCTTTTAAGCAATAACTGTATTAGTTGGATGCTTTGCTATACAGCTACAGCTTCCATTTCATTGCCTTTCTGATAGTGAGATTTGACTCTGTGTTAAAGTTTCAGCAATTTGGATGCAAGTGGAAGTTATGTGTGCGTAGGTTTTAGCCTTACGGTTTATGCCTATAAGAGGAATGAGATACTCCATTTCCCACCTCCTTCTTCCTTCCCATAGACTGGAATGTGGACACAGTGATGAACTATTTTTAGCTAGGTAGAAGAGGGCAATACTATAAGGATGACAGAGCAGCAACAAGATGTAAGAGCTTAGCTCTCTCAGACTGCTAAGCTGCCAAACCAGCCCTGGACTGTCCCTTTCTACTGTCATGTGGGAGAGAAAAATACCTTGAATTTTGTTCAGGCAATTGTAGAGTCTCTTGTTGCATCAGCCTAGTCTTGTATTAGTCTTAACTAATACAGGAAGAGCATGAGAAGATCTACCAGTTATCAAAGCAGAATATAGATGTGAAGAAAAGTCAAGTAAAAATAATATTTGAGGAGTTTATAATTGAGAATTTCTAAAATTGCAAATGGCACAAATTCAAAAAGTCAAATCCTAAACAGGAGAGAAAAAACTAAACCTAAACACTTCATAGTTAAATTTGCATATAGTCAGGGACCTTAAAAATAGCCAGAGGGATGGGCTTCTGGTGGCGCAGTGGTTAAGAATCCTCCTGCCAATGCAGGGGACATGGCTCCGAGCCCTGGTCAGGGAAGATCCCACATGCTGCGGAGCAACGAAGCCCATGCGCCACGACTACTCAGCCTGCGCTCTAGAGCCCACGAGCCACAACTACTGAAGCCCGCACGCCTAGAGCCCGTGCTTCACAATAAGAGAAGCCACCGCAACGAGAAGCCCGTGCACCGCAATGAGAAGCCCATGCACCGCAACAAAGAGAAGCCCCCACTCGCTGCAACTAGAGAAAGCCTGCGCACAGCAACAAAGACCCAATACAGCCAAAAATTAAATGAATAAAATAAATAAATAGCCAGAGGGAGAAGACGGATTACCTTCAAAATATCTACTATTAGACTGGTTTATTGAAAGGAAAAACTTGAAATCAGAAGAAAAGAATAACTACAGTGTGCTGAAAAGAAATAACTATTAAAGCTAAAATACCTTTCAAGAGTGTAGGTACATAATAAAGTTTTCAGAAAAATTAAAACAGATTTTTATCTCCAGTAGAATATCATTAAGACAAATTCAGAAAGATACACTTTAGGTAGAAGGAAAAAGATCTCTGATGGAGGCTCTGAGATATTTGTTGGAAAAGAAGAAAGGCTGAAAATTAACGAGCCAGGAATTCAATCTAAATTAGAAACAGGACAGAATAAAGAAAGGAAGGAAATAATAGACATAAAAGTAGAAATAAAGAAATATAAAACAAGTGAACAATGAAGGATCAACATAGCTGAAGTTGATTCTTAGAAAAAGACTAATAGAGATAGAGTTAACAAATCTGGTAAGATTGATCAAAAGAGAGAGAAGCCATAATAAACAATAAGTATGAAAAGGAGATGTAACTACAGATGCTACAGAGATTATTATAAAAGAAAAATGTACTCACTAATACATTTTTTAAGGAATAATTTCAAATGGTAGGTTATTGCATGAGTTATCATAATAGTATAATAAGCCTTTCAAGACCACTTGTCAAATTTGCCAAAAATTTTTACTCCTGAAAAAGTAAGATGGTTGGATTAAATGTTTTAATCCTTTACCTGAATTCTTAGAGAATGTCAAGGGTACAATGAATGGGATAACTGCCTCAGTCATAATTTACTAAAGGTTTTAGTAAAAATTTGTTTGGGGATAATTGATGGGTCAATGTCTTCTAAAGCAGTAGAATTTGTGTTCCTTTTATGATACATAAAGAAGAAGTAGGGAAGTGTCATTTAGTAAGGAAATGTAAGAACCTAAGAAATTGTGGCAACCTTGTGCTTTTAAAAGTTTTTTTTTTTTAAAGTTTAGATACGTGTACCAAAAAGTGATGGCACAATACTGAAAATGATCTATAATTTAGTGTTTTCTTTTCTTTCTTTCTCTTTTAAAAAAATATTGTCACCAGCCCAGTAGTTCATATTCACACTGTTCTATTGATTTAAACAGTGTGCTTAGAGAAGATGTTGACTTACGGGGACAAGTGCCTTATTTTCTGGAGGAGCAGTAGAAATAGTAGTGGTAACCTCTGTGGATAGGCACTCTGAAGCACACCAGTGCATAAGAAAGTCCTAGGCTGACGGACATCTGTGGGCCTGGAGAGCAGCTGGTACAGATTACAGCAAGCTCCAGGAAGGATTTTTTTTTTGCGGGGTGGAGGGTGGGGAGAAGGGAATGAAATTCATAGATTATCTGGCAGGTTTGTGTGGAAAATATGTTGGTAGACAATTCCAGAATAAACACAAGTTATATGAAAAAGGAAATGTAATCTTAATATATTACTTTGCTGTGTGTTATTTAAGAGAGCTAAAATTCTCATCTACCATAAGAGCAATATGTAAAACTAAAAACCAAGAGATAGTAGTATGAATATCTTATTTAGAAGTATGGAGAGCACTCAAAGAAAGAGCTAGAAGTTTGAAGTAGGTTAAGGGGATATAGTTACTGCTCTTTTTTGTTATAAGCCTTTTTGTAATGCCTGCTAGTAGTACTAATTAGCATATATTACTTTTAGTTTAAGAGAGTGTAAGACCTAAAGCTTTTGGGTAGGAGACAGAATGATTACAGAATTTGAAACTATCATCTGAAAAATGAAATAGGACTGCTTGTTGAAAAAGAAGATATGGCAGGTGGAATAACTGTCTTCAAATATTTGAAGGAGCGTAGACTGGAAGAGGAATTCCCTTTTTTCTGTTTGGCATTAGAGACAGAGACCCAGTAAGTGGCCACTACAAAGAAACAGCAATGTAAAGAACGTTCTAACAATTAGGTTATCCAGAAGTGGAATGGACTGTTTTGTGAGCATAGAATTCAAAGGGCTAGATGACCATATCTGGAGATGTTTTTAGAGTGAATTACCACAAAAGAAACACTTACTATGGTTCAGGCATTCTGTTGTTAAATACTGACTTCAGTATTTTAAACAAGAAAAGACAAAACCAGCTATTGATATAACATGTTATAGGATTTGCTACATGTAAATTAAATGTATTATTTTCTAAGTTTGTCATCATAGTCTTCATAGAATAAGCTTTTATCATTTGTGGTTTGCAAATGATACCTTTCTTTCCTGTTGTTTATTTTTCATATTCTGACTCTGGTTGAGTTGGTCAAGTTTTCTTTGCTCGTTTTTCCTCTAGTGATTTTTAAGTTACATGATTTAGTTGTTGACATTACATTTTTCACGTGTTTAGATTTATATTTTTTTAATGTATAGAAAAAGAGAGATTCAGTATCTTTATGCTTTTCCCAAGAAGAGAAAACCTTTAACATGCCTTTCTTCCTGTCTCCTCCCAAACAAAAAGGTTGAGATAATCAGTTTTATTTCCAGATTTTTATACATATTTTACAGTGATAATTAGATACCTAACTATAATTTTTCCTGATTTATTTGCTTGGCATATTTCTTGTTCTTACACCTTTCTGTTTCTTGAATCATTTTCCTTTTTTGTGTTGGAGTACCAACTCCAATAATTTTTTTTTTAACATCTTTATTGGAGTATAATTGCTTTACAATGGTGTGTTAGTTTCTGCTGTATCACAAAGTGAATCAGCTATATGTATACATATATCCCCATATCCCCTCCCTCTTGTATCTCCTTCCCACCCTCCCTAACCCACCCCTCTAGGTGGTCACAGAGCAGAGCTGATCTCCCTGTGCTATGCAGCTGCTTCCCACTAGCTATCTATTTTACATTTGGTAGTGTGTATATGTCCATGCCACTCTCTCACTTCATCCCAGCTTACCCTTCCCCCTCCCCATATCCTCAAGTCCAATCTCTACATCTGCATCTTTATTCCTGCCTTGCCCCTAGGTTCTTCAGAACCATTTTTTTTTTATTCCACATATATGTGTTAGCATATGGTATTTGTTTTTCTAGTAATTTTTGATATGTATTTTTATTATCATTTAGTTCTAATTATTTACTTTCCATCTTGATTTCTTCTTTGACCCATGTATTATTTAGAATTATGTTGTTTAACTTACATTTTGAGATTATGTATATTTTTGTACCGGTTCCTAGTTTAATTGTATTGTAGTTAGAATGTACGCTTTGTATGATTTCAGTCCTTTGAAATTTGTTGAGACCTGATTTATGGCCCAGCATTGTCTGTTCTAGTAAATAATCCGTGTGCAGTTTAGAAAAATGTGTAGTCTGCAGTTGTTGGGTGTGGTGTTCTATATATGTCTACTGGAGTAAGTTGATTTGTTATTTGGTCAAATCTTTTACATATCCGTACTGATTTTTATCTTCCTTTTCTATCAGATACTGTTATGTTAAAATCTAATCATGATTGTGTATTTGACTAGTTTTTCCTTTAGTTCTGTCAACTTCTGCCGTATGTATTTTGTCTTGTATTTTAATTTTTCCTATTGAACGTTTACTCGCGTAATTAGTGATATTTGGATTGTCCGTTATTTTCAATTCGTCCATCTCTTCTTTGTTCCTTCCTTTTTTTCCTTTATTCCTTCTGTTTTTAGTTATCAAATCATTCAAAATGTAGTGGCTTAAAACAACCTGATGTTTCTTGAGTATGGAATTAGGGAGTGGCTCAGCTAGGTAGATCTGGCCTAAGGTCTCTCCTCTGGGTGTTACAGTCAAATGGTGGCTGTCTGGGATCATCTTCTACACTCACAGGTCTGGGAGGACTCAGAGCTGGGGTTCCTCCAGCAAATTTGTCCCATCTCTGTGGTCTCTCCAAAGTGGCAGCTTCAGGGCAGCCTTACAGCCTGGGCCCAAAGGCATGGCTGCAAAGAGAAAGATCCAGGAGGAAATTCTGGCACCCTTTCTAGCTTCAGAAGTCAGACAACACCACTTTTGCTATATTTTATTAAATCTGCCCATATTCAAGGGGAGAGGAATATGTTTTTCTCTAGAAGTTTTTTAGGGTGAGATTTATCCTTCTTACCTCTTTCACACTTTCCATCTCCCCATCCTTTTGTTCTTCTCTGTTTGGGTGGGTTCAGTATATTGGTTCACTAACCTGCTTTTTTCAGCTGTATCCATTTTTCTCTTCAGCCCATCTACTGAACTTTTCTTTGATGCTCATATTTTTATTTTCTAGGTTTCCAAAGTGTCTTTTACATAGATTTAATAACTTCACAGGTTTCTTTAAGGATATTACATTTATTTTACAGCGTTTTATAGGCCCTCTTAACTCTGTTTTCTTTGGTTTTTGTTCTTCTGTTTGTTGAATTTATTGCCTCTGTCAAGATGTTTTCCTCAAATCTGTGATTAATTGTCTGCTCTTTTTGAGAATCCCTACTGGCCTCTTCTATTTACAGGAGCTTACCTTCTTTCATTTGGGAAGGGGTAGGAAGTGCTATTGGGCTGAGTATACCTGGTTTTAGAGTGTGAAGACTAATTTATAAACTTCATTTATAAGTACATTATGTCTGATCACTTTATCCCTATGTACATCCTCTCCCCAAAATACTAATCTTGAGAAGAATAAGAGGAGAAGGTATCAAGGAAGATATTCTCTCAATGAGATAATGTGATTTTATGTTACAAAAACAGTTGATGTTGCATTATTATGTACTATGAGGAACGTTGTTCTTTATTTTAGAAACTCAAGTCTTACCATCATTTCCATATTTATTCACCACCATCCCCACCCATCCCCAACATGTTGTAGTCAGTTATCACATTTAAAATATTCACAGCTTCTGTAAATATTTAAATATAACCAACAGTATAACTGCTTGTTAAGCTTCAGTGTTCCTTAATGTAAAAAATTTTTTCTCCAAAATTTCTTGTCACAACTAAATTTCCTTTAATGAATTTTGTTTCATAGGTTCAGTTGTGCAGGAGAAACTATTTCACCTTTTAATTAGTTTAAATATTTAAAAACAGAAACAACAAAGTTGGGGTCTATTTGCATCACAAAGAAATCAAGTTGTTAACTTTATGAAATTTAGAAGTAGTTTTGCTGAAGTTCGAAGAGTGAAAAAATGTTATAACTTAGACCATAGTGTTAGGGATTCAAGATTGACTTAAAATGTAAACATAGTGTAATGTTTATTCTTGTCCTCCTTATTTGTCAGGGAATCTTAACCAGAGTGAGAAATTTTCTGGTGCTGTGTTGGGAGTGCACGGCACAAGAGATTTCCATAAAAAGGCATGGGATTTGCTTGGAAGAACATAGTAGTTTTCTAACTTGGCAGTAATGAGTTAGAACTAACCCCCTTTAAAAAGAAAATATTAATCTACATTATTCCTCATTGGGTATTTGTATGTGTTTTCTTATCTGAGCTATATTATTCTTGTATCTGCATTTGTGCATATGTATATACATTTATAATCCATGGTACTTGTTAGGTGTAAAGAAAATAATTTTCTATCATACAGTATGTATGAAAAATGATTTTGGAAGTCGACTCTCTTACCCCTCGAGTTGAGTAACAGGGGACAAATATCTTGTTCTTACAGAGTACCCAAAATAATTTGGCAATCTCTGAGTGCTTTTCCCCAAATTCTGTTGCCCTAGGAGGCAATTTGGGGAGCATAAATAAGCCTTACTATATTAGGATTCCCTCTCGAAAGGTACACATTTTTAGATGAGAGAGGTGATGAATTCATATCTTGTTAAAATGACAGCAGTCCTCAGACTAAGAATCACTGGGGGCCTCGAAAAGGGGTTAAGGATATGGGGATCTGTCTGGTTGAAAGAACCTTGAACATTATACTTCCAGTTCCCTTCCCTTTCTTGTGCTATTACTGTAATATATTTTACTTCTGTGTATGTTGTAAACCCTGTGGTACATTGTTATTTTTGCTTTAAGAGGCCAAAAAAGTCTTGTAGATTTACTCTCACCATTTCTGGTACTTTTTATTTCTTTAGTAATGTCATTTCTTTTTCTTTTTTTAAAATTAATTAATTATTTATTTATTTTTGGCTGCATTGGGTGTTTGTTGCTGCGCACGGGCTTTCTCTAGTTGTGGCACGCGGGGGCTACTCTTCGTTGTATACTGACTTCTCGTTGTGGTGGCTTCTCTTGTGTGGAGCACAGGCTCTAGGCACGCAGGCTTCAGTAGTTGTGGCACACAGGCTCAGTAGTTGTGGTGCACGGGCTTAGTTGCTCCGCAGCATGTGGGGTCTTCCCGGACCAGAGCTCGAACCCATGTCCCCTGCATAGGCAGGTGGATTCTTAACCGCTGTGCCACCAGGGAAGCCCCAATTGTCATTTCTTTATGTAGATCCACATTTCCATCTGTTATCATTTTCTTCCACCTGAAGAATTTTTTTTGCTTTTTTTAAAGTGCAGGTTGGTGAACTTATTTCTTCCCCCAGCTTTTCTTTCTTTTTTTGGATCTGAAAAAAAAAAATTATTTCACTTTCATTTTTGAAGGATACATTCATTGTATTTAGCATTCTAGGTTGACCATATTTTTCTTTAAGCATTTGGAAGATGTATTTTCTTCTGTCTTGCATAGCTTCTAGAGAAAGTCTATATATTTTCTTAACTTTGTTCCTCTGTGGCTAAACTTTTTCCTTTAGCTTCTTGTAAGATTTTCTCTCTTTGACAGTTTTTCAGGAATTTGATTATTGTGCCTTGTGCTTTTCTTTGTATTTATACTAAGGAGAGGGCTCATTGAGTTTCTTGGATCTATGGATTTATAGTTTTTATCAAATTTTGAGAGTATTTTATTATTCAACCCCACCCCCACCCCATTCCAGTTACACACATACACTTGATAGCTGTGGTTTTCCTCTTTCTTCTTTTATTTTTCTTCTTCCTTTTCTTTTCTCTCTCCCTCTCCTTCCATCTCCCCACTCTTTACCTTCCACATCAACTTTTTTCTATCTTCATCTCAGTTCCTCTGAAATTTCCTTCTGCAGTATTTAATATAATGTTAATCCCATCTGGTTATGTTTCCATTTCAGGTACTGTTTTTGAACACTAGAAGTTCATTTTGGTTCTTTTATGTCTACCGTTTCTCTCCTCATATTTTCATTAAATCCTTGAGCATATTTATCATTGCAGTTTTAGAGTCCTCATTGGCTAATTCCATTATATCACTTCTGGGTCTGTTTCAGTTGACTCATTCCACCCTAGTTTCAGGTCATATTTTCTTTCTTTCTTATGTGTCTATTAATTTTTATTGGATGCTGTGGACATTGAAAATTTTATATTGTTGAATGGTGGAATTTTTTTTTCTTTAAAAAAATCTTGGACTTGTTCTGACAGGCAGTTGTTGTCTATGGATTGACTCAATCCTTTTGAGGCTTATTTTTAAGCCTTTTTAGGAAGTATGTAGAGTATTTTTTACTCTAGGGTTTGTTTACTCCTGTACTAAGTATGAATATTCTGGGGTTTCAAGTGAATTGCCTATTTTTCAACAAAGAAGACTCTTCTGGTCAGAATGTCAATATTTCCCAGCACTCTGGGAATTGCTCAGCTTACAGATTCCTATTTATTCTTTGCCTTACCTCATGGAGTTTCATCCTGCATGCCTGGCTTAGTGTTTGGCCGCAGACTCAGGTGGACCCCTGTGCAGATTTCTGGAGTTTTCTGTGCATAACTCCCACTTCTCTGGTAACTTCTCTGCTTGAGTTTTTTCTCCCTGCATCACAATCTGAAAAGTACCTCTAGGCAGAAAGCCAGGGCAGGTGTAGGTCTCACTTCATTTCCTTCCCACCTCTCAGAGATCACAGTGCTATACTGCTTATTGTCCAACCATGTCTTGCAAACAGTTGTTTCATATATTTTGTTTGGTGTTTTAGCTGTTTATTGTGGGATGGAAAGTTCATTCCTATTTACACCATCATGGTCATTGGAAATTCTTTTGTATCTTTTTAAGATAATCATGGAGATAAAAAATAAAGTTTATATTTATTCCCCCCCCCCGTCCCAGCAATTTGGGCCTTATGAAATAAACCAGCAGTACCTACCTACAGAGTTTCAACAATTTCATCTACATTTTCCCATTTGTATCATAATAATATTTGAGGTAACAGTTTATGTGGTTCACCAATAATACAATAATGAACAAAACAATATAGAATTACATATGATATTTTAAGCAAATAAAATAGCATTTTCATTATATTCAAGCTCATGAGTGAACTTTTCAAAAAAGTATGTAAGTTTAAGTGATAGCTTCGTAAAGAGTTGGGCTCGTGATTGTAGCTATAACTACTAGTTTTAATCATCTTATTTTCTGACCAAATACGAAGTAACATGAACAGGCTAATGATTGATGACTAGTCAAAGATAATCTGTAATGAACTAAAATGCCTGGCAGTGGTCCTGTAAATTTATATTAAAATATTCATGGTTTTGTTGTATACCTCTGTCTTCCTCTTGATAGTTTTAAGAGAAAAAACAAACAAAAAACAAAATGTCATGTTATTTCATGTAACAGTTGTACATTCTTAGGCTATTCTTAGCATGTTTATTAATCTTTGATTTTTTTTTTCCCCAGATTGTCAGTATTTAAAAAGACCACATCATGCGTGAGTACAAGCTAGTGGTCCTTGGTTCAGGAGGCGTGGGGAAGTCTGCTCTGGTAAGTTAGCCACCTAACTATAATTAATTAATATAATACAAGAAGAACGGTGATATTTTCTTGCTTTACAACTTCTAGTGGCTCAAGAGAAAAGGTGGCAGTATGTTTTATATGCCTAATACCTGGCCTACCAGGGTACAAGGACTCATTCAGTAACCATGGATGTGTAGTTTTATAATGGTGGCTCATTCATTCTTTCATTTATCAAATATTTATTGGCTACCTATTTTATGTTAAGCACTAGTGTTTGTGATTCAAAGAGGAATAAAAATTGTTTTCATTGTTAAGGAACTTACATTCTAGTGTGGGGGACTGATTATTACGAGTACCAGTGGAGTAAATCCTACCCTACCCCCATCCCAGACTTAAGTGGAATAAAGGTCATTTTTTTGTACACATGCTGTATTTATTTAGGAAGTGTTCATTGAGCTTCTATAACGTCAGACTCTAAAGTTACAACAGTGAACAAAAACAGTCACAGTCTCCCTCACAGAGCTTACATTATAGTGGAGGAGATGTAATAGATGCACAATTAATCAAGGAACTACTTGATTATAATTGTGAGAGAGATACTTTGAAAGAAAAGTATATATTGTTAAGAGACCTCTATGACAAGGGAACCTAAATTAGCATTTGAACAACTGAGAAGGGTCACAGTTGCTGGGATAGGAGTGAACCGGGAAGAAAGTAGAGGGAAATGAGGTGAGAGATAAGCAGGGGCCAGATCATGACTTGAAGACCATGTAAGAACTTGGAATTTATTCCTAATGACAATGAGAAGCTGTTGAAGGTAGGGTTTTTGGAGGGTGGTGGTGGTGACAGAATTGGATATATGTTTTAAAGAGAGCACTTTGTTCTATCAAGAGTAATTTAGAAGACAGGCAGAGAAGATGTGGGAAACAAGTTGGGAGTTAATGCAATACACCACATTATTGTTTGTGGAAGCTTATATTAGCAGTGAAGAAGAAAAAAGTAGATGTTTTGAGAGTTAAATAGGAGGTAGAATTGACAATTAGTGCTAGATTGATATGGGGACTAGGAGAGAAGGAGCTGTCGAGGGTGACTCCCAAATTTCACAGTCAAGCTACTGATTTTATGAATGGACCATTAAAGAAGTAGAAGGAAAGCACTGGAGAATGAGCAGATTTGAGAGTGAAAATCAAGAGTCATGTCAAATGTCATGTGCTTGTGAGATGTTCAAGTAAATACATCAAATAACATCACATCCTCAAGACAATAGCTTAAAAGAGAGACTTGTGGTATGATTTGGGTTGCCATGAATATATCTATGGTTTTTATTTTATGGGAATTATGTTACTGTTAGGAGTGTAATTTAGTACCTCTGTGGTGAATGTTTGCGAGTATCTGTTATTTTATTATTTTTTTAATTTTTAAAAATTTTTTAACATCTTTATTAAAGTATAATTGCTTTACAATGGTGTGTCAGTTTCTGCTTTATAACAAAGTGAATCAGTTATACATATACATATGTCCCCATATCTCTTCCCTCTTGGTGTCCGTTATTTTAAATGCATGTAACTTTCAATTCAGCAAGTCCCTTTCTGGAAATGTATCCCACACATAAGTTCACATATACAAAATGACATGGTCAAGGCTGTCTATTACAACATTCTTTACAGTGGCAAGAGTTTGGAAACAACCTAAATGTCTACCAGTAGGGGCTAAATAAGTTTTTAATATGTATCTTGAGTAGCATCCTATAAACCATTAAAAAGAATGCAGCAGCTCTGTATATACTGATAATTAATGATATCTAAGCTGTATTACTTAGGAGGAAAAAGATACTAAGCAGTGTAGAGGACCATATGTGTTTTATAAGAAAGGAAGAATGAGCGGGGAGATATTATAAAAGAACAGAGGCTATTTTTGCAAGGTTCAATAAGCTGCAGATAACATATCAATTACTTCCTTGGGAGTGGAATTGGAAAAGATGGTAAATAGAATTAGTTACCATTACATATGTTTTTGTGTCTTTTGCATTTTGTCCTACGTCCATGAATTACCTTTTTAAAATAAATAAATTAATTTAAAATCCATAGGAATTAATGAGGTTGTCTAGGGAGAGACTAGAGAGAGAAGAGAACTCAGGACTGGGCTCTGAGTACCTCTCAACATTTAAAGAGTAGGTAGGATTGGAGGATCCAGCATAGAAGAATGTATCTTGTACTTGAATGTACATAATGTACCTTTACTTGACTGCTCAGAAGTCATAGCATAGTAGCTGGATGTGATGAAAGCAGCTACAGTAAGGTGATGATACCATAACCATCCTGGGGTGGGTTGAAGAGTAAATGAGAGCTGAGGAAATGGAACCACCATTATAGATAGCTGAAGAAGTTTACTATATTCAAATTAGTCTATTTAATTCAAGCTAAAATAGTGTATAAAATATTCCTCTGGCTAATTGAAGTGTGAATGACCTCAGTCCACATTCTTACCCTTGCTTTTAGGCAGTGATGTACCAGACACCGTTCTAAAGCTATCTAGGAAATATTTCACAACCATCTTCTGTACTTCTTTTCATTTACTGAATGGTAAAATACCTAGTTTCTCATCTTTGCTTATAGAAATTTTAGAGATAAAAGTAGATAATCTGAAAAAGATGAGTAGGTAATGTTTTCCTATGCAAAGAGTAAGGCTTTGGAATCAGGAAGGCATATGTTTGAATCTCAGCTGGCAAATCAGAAAAATAACTACTTCTGGGGTGAATATGAAATTTGAATGTGATTATAAATTTAATAAACTCAATAAATTTTAATTCCCTCTTCTGTTTTCCCCCACAACTAGAAAGACTGTTCAAGACTTTTTAAAATTTACAACCTTTTGTCTCTCTCCTTTGAGGGTATGAGATAAAACTTGCTATAGATACATAGAGGGGTAATAGGAGTTTAAATACTGATAAATTTTCACGTTTTAGTAAATTAGAATCCATGTCCTTATTTGTATCCTGGTAGTATTTTAAAACTTAATATAGTCATTATTTAACAGTGTAATGTCAGCAGCAGCATTGATGACAGTTTTTAACATGACCACCTCCTTTCATAAGTGTACTCTTAATTATGAATGTATCCTTATATTGAAAATTAATGACACTTCACATTTGCATGTTTACACAGAGTTTTCATATAATTACATTTAACCTTTACCACTTGGCGAAGTTAAGTAACATTTAAGAGGGGCTGATTTTTCTTTTAAGTCCTTAACTTTTGTCTGCTTTTTTTAAATTTCTAGACAGTTCAATTTGTTCAGGGAATTTTTGTTGAAAAATATGACCCAACGATAGAAGATTCCTACAGAAAGGTAAAATATGAAACTTGTATACACATGCTTACAAGTAGTTTCTTATGACTTTAAAACTTGATCCATGGAATTGCTTTTTTGAAAATAGTTTTGAGAAATGATACAGATGTTCTGTATTTGTTTTTAAAAGTTTCACCAAGACAAAATACTTTTCGTAGAACACTGCTTATTAGCTATAGAGAGCTCCATGTTCTGTTACTGATTAGTAATCTGTTCTTTAATGTACACATTTTCCTGGTGGGAATTCTTTTAATGTAGAAAAATTGCATATAAATAGGTATATTTTTGATTACTCTTTTTGTGAACTAAAATTAAGAACACTTTATGCTTGAAGTTATACAGTAACTGAAAGTTATTTTTGTTTAGTTGTATAATAACTTAAAAAATATTTCTCCTTTAAACTGTAAAAAGTTAAAGAGTTGGATTCTGTAACACTAGAACACCAAGAGTAAAATTGCTAACTGTGGACTTTGCATGATAATGCTGTGTTGATACAGGAAGGTTCATTGATTCTCACAAATGTACTGCTCTGATGCAGGATGCTGATAGTGGGGAAGGCTAGCAGGGAGCAGGAAAAGGGTGTATGGGAACTCTGTACTTTCTGCTCAGTGTTGCTGTGAACCAAAAGCTGCTTTCTAAAAAATAAAGCTTATTTAAAAGGAAAAAAAATTTTAATAGTTGGTCTTGACAAAAAATACTATTTTATTTAACTATAAGACTAGCTAGAATTGTGGAGAATTTTCATGATTTTATTTCCCAAGTATGTTATGGGGGGGAAGAGACAGTGTTGTAAGAAAGCCTAGTAACCAACGATATACCCCACTGCCCCCCAAAAAGATTAACCTGCCTTTCAACAAATAAGAAAGGGTTGCTTTGGTAGCTGTTTTAGAATTTACCTTTAAATAGTGCTATAACTTTTGCTGAATTAAGTTCATCAAGCCTACTGGCAGAGCAGTTTCATTATCTGTAAATTGGAAACAAAATTGTGATATATATTGAGAAACTACAGACCTGATTCACTGTTCATTGAACATGCCCATTCACAGATTGTGCAGGTTGTTATCATATTTGTCCCGTAAGTGGTAGACAGTGAGTTTGTAGATCCACCTGTGGTGCTCCTCATCAATTCCTGATCTGACAGAGAAGCAGAGTTTAAAATAGTCCTTAGGTTAATATGTTTATTTTTAGAAGACCATGTTGCATTACTGAAATTTCCCCCAAATAAGTTGCTGGTTAAAGCTTTAACTACAAACGGAGATCTGTACCTTGAATACTGAAGCACTTTTCTTAATCCCTTCTTTATTAAACATTTTCCTCACAGCTAATAGTTGATACTTTCTTTAGGACAACCTTCTCTTCTATAAAGCCCTGGGAAAGTAGAATTCAGTATATGAAATTTCACCTTATACACACAGCTTTTCCAAAGAAGTACCTTTTTTTAAAGTCTTGAGAACTCTATAGGTTCAGTGTTATTGTGTTCCCTTTGTCTCTTAAGAATTTCCTTTGTATTAGATTTGGGCATATTTTAGTAAAACTTTGACAACTTGGATCTGGTAAGTTGGCAAAGTTTTCTTTACCCCCCAGATATTGGCTGTTTTGAGCTGCTTTTGTGCTTTGTTTTGAAGATAATATAAATATACATACTTTATACATTTTTTTTCCGTTAGAACTATATCTGTTTGTTGCAGTTTTTCTTAAATTGCAGAATATGACCATTGGCTTCTAATAATAACAGCAATCATTATTCAGAGTTTATAGTGGTCAGAAAAATATCTAAACTCAGGATTAACAGTCCTAGCTTCTGTATTATTAATAGAATGTGTTTGAGACCTCCTGTTCTTTACTGTAGTGCCAACTTGGTCTCCACCAATACAGCAAACTGCTAGAGAAAGGCTTTGTAGTTGTTAATAAGGACTTTGAGTGAAGAGGTGGGAGGAAAACAGACTGACATTTTGATGTTACATTTTCATCCCCCTCCACCCCCCACCCCCCTGCCCTGACCCTAACAGCAAGTTGAAGTAGACTGCCAACAGTGTATGCTCGAAATCCTGGATACAGCAGGAACAGTAAGGATGTTTTCTCTTTTTTTGGCGGGGGTGGGGTGGGTGGACAGATTTTCATTTGTGAACAGTGTATGGTCACCTGAATGATTTCTGTGAGTAAAAGCATTTGTTCTGATTAAGAACGTTAAGTCTCTAAATGTAGGGCTTCCTAAATTTTCTTATGTGTGTGAAACTATCTATGATGTACTTAATGCCCACATATCACTATTAAATTGTATGTTGTGCTCACCTACAGAATCTGTGTGTTGAGTTTCTTTTCCCTGTATTGAGGTAAGGATTATGCTCTTAGTGCTTTAAACGAACAAACAAAAGGAAAGTATTTTAAACACAGAATTTTAGTTAAAATAGGTATTTCTCTGGGTTTAAATAAGACTAACTCTTGACACCATGGTCATTCATTTATTTAAAAAACTTTTTTTGCTTTTTGTTAGCATTTTAACATCTCAGGGGACTGGTGACAGATACGTGTGTTCTGACAAAAATCTTTAGGATTATTTTGATCCTCGTTTTTCACATGCTTAAATGAGTGTAATGACGTTTAGTACATTATAGGGTGCTTATAATGATCAAATGAGATAGTGATTATAAATCACTTGGCACAAAATGTCTTTTATATAGTATGAGCTCTGTGTATTTGCTTTTATTTTCATTGTCTTCATTTGTCCTCACCTTTTTAATTGTTTAATTAATTAATGATGGTTTTATTCTGCCACAATTATACTACCACAAAAAATGCACACATTAAATGATTTTCTTTTCTTTTTTTTTTCTCCATATATGTAGACTTTACCTATTAGGCAATTCCTAGCTTTAAAATGGATGGTATTCTTAAATGTTTTAAGTTGTTTTAAAATTCAGCACAAATATTCCCCCTATAATTTTATAAATGGTAAGAAAGCTTCAGATCAAAAAAAAACTTAAGCAGACTGGAGCAATTAGAGTACAAATTATACCGTATTTTTCTATTCTTTTGTGGGAAAATGGATCTTGATTCCAGCAGGAAGCTTTGGATCACTGGAACGCCTTCTTTCTTATATCAGCTGAATTGAGACCTCCCCCTCTTGCCACTTCGTCCAACCCCCAAATTTCCTAGCTTCGGAATCAGCAATAATTGTCCTTTGTTCCCAAAGACCCCAACAGTTAAAAAAAAAATACTTTCTATTTCTTCCTTTCACAGCCTCCACAAGTGTGAGGGCATTGTTTCTTCCTCCTCTTGTCCAAATTAAAATTTTCCCCTTCTGCAGAGATCTTCCGCTTGTGCTCTCAAATACCTTGTATTTCTACCATCCTAGCACTCAGCATGCTGTGTTGTAATTTTCTGTTTACTTCTCTGTCCCCAGTGCCTTGCATAACGTTTGGAAAGTAGTTGATGCTCTTTGATCTTGTTCTAGATCACTCCTTACTCCTTGAGGATTTTTGCTTACTTTCTCCAACACTGCTTTAGTCCGAATTCTTGGTGATTTTAGTATCCAAATAGAATCTTTACAGGTAATATAGATGATCCAGTAGCTTGGCCTCTCAGTTCCTTGACCTCCACCCTGCTTCAGTCATTCATGCCCATGTTCTTTACCCTAGACTAATGATTACCAGTAACATAATACCATCTTAAATCTCATTTTCAAGTGTCCTACTCTCTACTAACCATCTCTTGTTTCTCCATCTCGCTTCCTTTCATACCTTTCAACCTGACTGTAATCTGCAGTCTGTTAAATCTAACATCTTTGATTTTCTATCATATCCTCAACCCCCTCTTTATACAGCTTCAAGTCCATGGTCTGTCATTCATAATCAATCCCTCGGATATATCCTCAACCTTCTTGACTTTTCAGCAACCTTTGACTCAGTAGATCATTATCCTTACCTGTAAAAATTTTATTCATTTGACTTCTAGGAAACAACACTTGCTTGCTTTTCTCCCTGTATGATTCGTTACTCCTAAGTCTCCTTTCCTGATTTGTCTTCATTTCCCCAACCTCTTAATGTTGGGAGGGCCTCAGGGTTCAGTACTTGGCCTTCTCTTTTCCAAAACCACTACCTTGGACATCACCTTTTGTAGCACCAAAATAATTAAAATCTGTATATAAAAAGGAACTATATGCAGTTTTTCTAAATCACACAGAAACAAATTAAAGTGGTTAAGATTTCCGTTCTAATTCTGTAGTTGTTTCTAGTCATGTACATAGGGGACAGGAACATTCATGTCAAATTTTCCAGAAACCGTGTATCACGTCTTATGTTTCCTGTCATGATAACATGTAATAAAGAATTCAGGGCTTCCCTGGTGGCGCAGTGGTTACGAATCTGCCTGCCAATGCAGGGGACACAGGTTTGAGCCCTGGTCCAGGAAGATCCCACATGCTGCGGAGCAACTAAGCCTGTGCACTACAACTACTGAGCCTGCTTTCTGGAGCCCGCGAGCCACAACTACTGAGCCTGTGTACTGCAACTACTGAAGCCCGTGTGCCTAGAGCCCGTGCTCCGCAACAAGAGAAGCCACCGCAATAAGAAGCCCGCGCACCACAACAAAGAGTAGCCCCCGCTCGCCGCAACTAGAGAAAGCCCACATGCAGCAACGAAGACCCAACGCGGCCAAAAAATATTTATATATACATACATACATACATTAAAAAAAAATTCAGTAGCTCACTTGTGATTATTCTGATTTAAATTGTTTCAATACATTTAAGAAGTCATATTTATAATTGCATATTTTTTATTATAGGAGCAATTTACAGCGATGAGAGATTTGTATATGAAGAATGGCCAAGGGTTTGCACTAGTATATTCTATTACAGCTCAGTCCACATTTAATGACTTACAAGACCTGAGGGAACAGATTTTACGGGTTAAGGACACAGAAGATGTAAGTATTTCTCTCTATATGTAGCATACTGCCATCTCTCTGTGGCCAAATAAAAAGTGTCCATTTTCTCTCTCAGTAGAGGATTTAGAGGGTGTTTACCATGCGCCTAAGAGCCCTGGTGACCAAAAACGTTTTTAAGCTTTCTAAATTTACCTACAGATAATATGCTGAGATGATTAGAAAAGAAGGACACGTATGTAAAGTTCTTCTTTCTCTACTGCACTTATGACCTACATAGTGCTATGTGGGTCATAAGTGGAGTGGAGAAAGAAGAATCAAAGAGTACTTGGTAGAAGAAGGGGGACTCCAGTTGGGCTTGGAAAGTTGGTAGTTATGTCAGAAAAAGTGTTCAGAGAACATTATTAAGAACCGTAATGCTGTGTTCCTATTTCTAAAATTCTGTTGGTACAGTTTTTACTTAGTTTTTTCCTTTGAATTATGTTAAAGATTTTAATTAACTTACATTTTTATATTGTTTTTGTTTTAGAATTCTTTTTTTAATGTTAATTTTTTATTGTGGTAAAATATACTGTTTTAGAATTCTTGTCTTATTTGATGAATAGCATCATTGTTGTTTTGCCTTTTTGCAAAGATTAAATGTATATTTTACGTTTGTTTGTCTCAGTTTTGAGCTACAGAAAGTTCCTTTTTCAAAAGTTGTATAAATTAGGATATAAAATTTCATTTGTACCTTCTTTTCTGTTTTTGTGTGTTCTCTCTCATTATTAATGGGAACATAGGCACCTGCTTAAGACCTCAACTTTGGGTAATACTGTAGGCGGGAGGAATTTGCACCATATGACTCATGACCAACCATAACCTAATGAATAGTTCTCTTTCTTCCCATGACTAATTCATCTAAGAGAGTTCTCTTTTCATAGGCAATTACATGCAAATCACTGAATTCTGGTAATGTTAATCTCTTTATCCCATGTAATAAACTAAAGATTGAGTTGTAGATGAAGACATAGCTACTCAGTGGCTGTATTTCTATTCTTTTCCTTAATATCTCACCTAAGCTAGTCTTCAGATCTAGATGTCAGTTGTAGAAGTAAAACTTATTAACGTGTTGGTCTTGCCGCTGCTATTGGCATTTTTTAGTCCTGTGAAATGAGGCACTTAAAACACACCAAGACAATGAGTATTGCAGGAGGTTCCTTTTCCTTCAGATTTTTCTACTTGGAATTCAGCCATTAGCATTAGTCCACCTGAGCATTTTGGGATTATAGTCTTAAAATAATTTAGCAGATCAGTGTTGTAGAATCTCGTCCATATTTTTTCTGTCTCTTCCCCCTCCATTTTCCCCCCAACGCACGTACGTACACCTTTTTTTAAGCACTTGTTGAAGATTATAGTCCTAACTAACACATTTCAGTTGGTGGCTGGTAGTTGCTTACTTATAAAAGGCTGAGTAACAAGTATGTTAGGGCTTATTATATGATTTTTTCCTTCTCGCAGGTTCCAATGATTTTGGTTGGTAATAAATGTGACCTGGAAGATGAGCGAGTAGTTGGCAAAGAACAGGGTCAGAATTTAGCAAGACAGTGGTGTAACTGTGCCTTTTTAGAATCTTCTGCAAAGTCGAAGATCAACGTTAATGAGGTAAACTACAGCTGCTAGGCAGCACAAATAAGTGCCTTTTTAGTTTCCTTTCTTTCAAGTTAACAGCCAAAAACATTTTTTTAAAAAGAAAAAGTGGTGTTCTTTTAAGTAGTCTTTTGTCTATCAATTTATGGAAAACACTAAGTAATTCCTAGAAACCATATTCCTTCTCTTATATGAAATCACTTTGTTGGCTGTGATGAGGACACTTATATTTACCTTGCTGGCAAAGAGGTGGTTTAAGTTAAAGAATATGTTTTTTAAAGTCCTGCTAAGCCTCTAAATGATAAGCCAGAAAGTGGTGTGTGAAAATTGTCACATCACCCTTGTATTATAACAATTACCTATACAGATGTGTGTAAAAAGGTTGTAAAGTCAAGTAGAAAAATAAAAAAATAGAAGTAGTTACTGTAATGAACTTACGTTGTACAGAAAGATATCGTGGAATTTGGTGTTTTGAGTCCTGCTTCCCTTTGGTGCATGACTCAAAGGGAAGAATCTGTGTGAGTGTGGATGGATACAGAACTATAATTCACTCGGTCTTTTAGGCCTGATACAGCAGGTTGCACAAGGCTTTTTTTGTCCGTGACTTAACTACTCCACTATCCTGAGAACATAGCTGGGGACAGGAATGCTTAACAAGTAAGCTTGCCTGCCTGGATGTAAAGGGCCAATAGTTTACTGGATCCCTAAAAGATTAGTGCAATCCCCAACTGCGACCACTACATCCAAGCAAAATCTTAAGAGTTTCCTTTGCTTTTTGTTAATTTTAACATAAGCCTTTTTTTTTCTTAAAAAAAAAAAAAAAAGCCAAATAGGCTTCTTTCCTTTCCCAGTAGTACAGAAGTCTTCATTTGCCAGTGTGCTTGCCATTTGTAGCATCACAGATAATCAGTCAGAGTTCAGCACACTTACAACATAGATGAGAGTTAAGACTGGTTTAGGTTATCAGAGTCCTCTGGTGTGTTTTTGCTTATGATTCCTCTCTGGCCTTTGGTTCTTTTGGTCACTTTTCCTTCACTGATATTATGGTTGTAGACTATTATTTGACTTTTTAAATGACCAAATTACTTTAAACGTGTGGCACGAAGAAAATTTAAGGTTGTGGGACTTCACTGGTGGCGAGGTGGTTAAGAACCCGCCGGCCAATGCAGGGGACACGGGTTCGAGCCCCAGTCCGGGAAGATCCCACATGCCGCAGAGCAGCTGAGCCCACGCACCCACGCCCTAGAGCCCGTGCTCCACAGCAAAGAGAAGCCACCGTAATGAGAAGCCCGCGCACCACAATGAAGACCCAACGCAGCCATAAATAAACAAGTTTTACAAATAATAAGTCAAAGCTTGTCTTTCAGGTAAAACCAGTTTTAATAAATAAAAATAAGAAATTCATAAATTTTATTTATTCAGCAAATATTCATTGTGTTCTTATGTTCCACTGTGTTAGGCACCAGGGTAACAGTCATTTAGACAGACACTGTTCTTGCCCTCAAGAAGTTTACATCCTAATGGGGAACAAGTCCTGCTGAGATCTTCAACAACAGTTATTTGTAATTCACTGCCAAGTAAATGAAAGGAAGTATGAAATGCTTCCAGTTTCAACTTTCTCTGTTGTGGAGTTACAGTTTCATAGATGTTATCCTGAAAAACATGGCTGATCATAAAATGTTGATTTTTGGTTTAGTCTCCCCCATACCACCACCAAAAAAGAAAAGAGAGAGAACTTTAAGGTAAAACACATAAACACATGAGGTAAAACAATGAGCTTGGCTAGGGGAGTAGTAGTGCACGGTCACCATCTGCAGGATGATTGGCCTTAGAGATATAGTTCCTGCTGTCCTGTGATCACCCTCACTGGTACTCGACCACCAAGTTCATAGGGCTCGGCTGAGGTTGAGTTGGGCCAGGGTCCAGTGAGCACAGTGGACCGGAGGTATTCCTTACCTTTCAAGCATTACCTGTTTGTGGGAACTTACATGCTACTAGATCTCCCTCCTCTGGGTTTCAGTTTCCCATGCAGCAGAGGTACTTTTTCACAGTAGCCTCGTTGAAATCAACCATTGACATGAAGGTTTATAAAACAAAAATAGAAAAAAAAAATACAACAAAATGAAATACATTAGCTTCTTAAGGTTCTTTACTCTTTTGGAAAAGATACAAACTTTATGCTAGAAATTCTTGAGAGTGTAATAATTTCTTTCTTTTAATATTTCTCTCTTGATAGCCTAATAATCCAACTGTGGAGTTTTGGGGGTAGTTAATAGTTCCTCAGACAGCTAATGCCTTGAAAATATGTGTGTGATTTCTGAGTGCCTGAAGATAGAGAGATCATACTTTCACATGATTGAACTCTTGGACTCAAGTTTGAAATCATACAGGGACATCCTGCTTAACTAAATTGCCCTCTAATTCTCTACTATCTATATCAGATAATATATAATTTAAAAAAAAAAACTCTTGGGACTTCGCTGGAGGTCCAGTGGGTAAGACTCCATTCTCCCAATGCAGGGGGCCCAGGTTTGATTCCTGGTCGGGGAACTAGATCCCGCATGCACGCCGCAAGAAAGAAGTCCGCATGCCTCAACTTAAAAAAAAGGTCCCACATGCTGCAACGAAGATCCCACGTGCCACAGCTAAGACACGGCACAGCCAAAATAAATAAATAAGTAAAAATAAATATATTTTTTTAAAACTCATCATTTTTGTTGTGTTTTGAAAGTAGTACATAGTTGTATCAGAATCACATCAGTCTTAATCAAGAATTAATTGTTCTTTGCTGATGCTGGAATAATAATTGGAATCAAAACATCCCGATTAAGGAATGATAGAGGGATTGAGAAATTATTCTGTGTTCCCTTTAGATTTTTCTGTAGTTCAGAAGGATGAGGAAGAACCTAGACTGAGGGCTTTCACCATATCTAACCAAATAACTATAGTTCGAACTTGCCCTCATCACTGCTGCTGTGAGGTAGGCACCGTTTGCCAAGGAAATCCTTAAGGGTAATACCACAAAACCAGTTACCATTTTGTTTAGTACCAGAAACCCATGGCTACCATGAAGAAACATGCTGTTTTGATTAATTTACTATTTTAGTTTATCCTTTTGTTATTTTTCACTTATAGATTATGCACTGAGGCTGGGGAACTAATGAGATTTTGTTTATGGCTTATGAACATTAAGTTCTTGAAGGGCTTTGGAGCTGTGAAACAGAAACTACCATTTTGTTCATAAACTCTTATGTTTTCAACTTTCTTAGAAATAAGATAATAGAATTAAATGGTTGAAAGAAAATGGGAGTGTGGGTAGGGTGGACCAGAAAGAAAAGAATATAAATGAATCAATAGCTTTGGGATAAATCTGTTTATCCCAAAGGGGGGTAAATGAAGGGGTCCCCCCTTCAACAGTTAATTTAGGCTTGTAATCTTAGGACCATTATTTTTTAAATTGAAGTATAGTTTGCTGTACAATATTATATGTTATAGGTGTACAGTGTAGTGATTCATAATTTTTAAAGGTTTTACTCCATTTATAGTTATTATAAAATATTGGCTATATTCCCCATGTTGTACAATATATCGTTGTAGCTTATTTTATACCTAATAGTTGGTACCTCTTAACCCCTACCCCTATATTGCCCCTCCCCCCTTCCTCTCCCCACTGGTAACCACTAGTTTGTTCTCTGTATCTGTGAGTCTGCTTCTTTTTTGTTATATTCACTAGTTTGTTGTATTTTTTAGATTGCACATATAAATGATATCACACAATATTTGTCTTTGACTTATTTCACTTAGCATAATGCCTTCTAAGTCCATCCATGTTGCTGCAAATGGCAAAATTTCGTTCTTTATAGCAGAGTAGTATTCCATTGTATATATACACCACATCTTCTTTATTCATTCATCTGTTGATGGACACTTCCATATCTTGGCAGTTGCAAATAATGCTGCTATGAACATTGGGGTGCATGTATCTTTTTAAAAAATATTTATTTATTTACTTCTTTACTTACTTACTTACTTACTTACTTTGGCTGCGCCAGGTCTTAGTTATGGCACTAGGGATCTTTTTTTTTTAGTTGCGTCATGCGGACCTCTTAGTTGCAGCATGCATGTGGGATCTAGTTCCTGACTAGGGATCGAACCCGGGCCCCCTGAATTGGGAGCATGGAGTGTTACCCACTGGACCACCAGAGAAGTCCCATGGGGTGCATGTATCTTTTCAAATTAGTGTTTTTGGGTATTTTTGGATATATACCCAGGAGTGGAATTGCTGGGTCATATGGTAGCTTTGTTTTTTGTTTTCTTGAGAAACCTCCATACTGTTTTCCACAGTGGCTGCACCAATTTACATTCCCACCAACAGTGTAGGAGGGTTCCCTTTTCTTCACATCTTCATCAACATTTGTTATTTGTGTTCTTTTTGATAATTGCCATTCTAACAGGTGTGAGGTGATATCTCATTGTGGTTTTGATTTGCATTTCCCTGATGATGAGCGATGTTGAGCATCTTTTTATGTGCCTGTTGGCCATCTGCATTTCTTCTTTGGAAAAATGTACATTTGGCAAAATATTACTAACTGGTGAATATGGGTGAAGAAAATACATAAGTTCTTGGTACCTGCAACTTTTCTGTAAGTTTGAACTTTTTAAAAAATAAAGCAAGTATAAAGATATAAGTGAAGCATTAACTATTCTCTTAATAATTAGGTTTTTGAAGAATCAAAGATTCCACTTCACTATCTTGTTTTTTTAACTAATTCTTTTTACTAATTTGTTATTGAATATCTCTAAGAGCAAGTGTATTTCCCTCATTGTAAGTAGGTAAGTTGTGCTTTACCCTGACTGAAAATCAGCTGAGGCTTCTTAGAAACCTGCTGTTAAAACAAAGCAGCAAAATAGAGATCCAAGAGCAGAATAGTATTTCACAGAATCAAGATTGTTTTGTGGAACAAGGTCTCAAATATTGGTTAAATAAGTACTTTTTCTTGTTTTTATTTAGATATTTTATGACCTGGTCAGACAGATAAATAGAAAAACACCAGTGGAAAAGAAGAAGCCTAAAAAGAAATCATGTCTGCTGCTTTAGACCCACAATAAGCAGCAGCTCTGAGCCAGGTAAGATGCTAAAAGCAGAGCAGATACCTTTCTCATCCTCTTATTTGGGGCTTTCCCCAACATTAACCACATCCCATTTCACCTCTTAGGGTATTTCCAGGCTTCTGTAATTTGTAAGTGTTTTATGTAACTTATAGATATGTTCATATACTGGATAATTTGTCTTTTTCTCCATGAGATTCTAAGCTGTCTGAGGGAGGGCAAGGATCATGTCTGTTTTACTCACCAGTACATCCCCAGTGCCTGGTACAGAATGGGTGTTCAAACAATAGTGGTTCAATGAATAGAAAGCCTTCCAAGGTCACACTGAAGTTCAAGCTGAATTGAAGTGGAACAGTGGTTTATCTGAAAATAAAAAAAATTTTTGATGAAATATTTCAAAGTGAGCACACATATATATCAGTAATAGTCATTCCTCCTCAGATGTAATCCCAGCCCTGATTCCTGACACAATGGATTAGTTTTGCCTCTCTTTGAACTTAACAGAAACAAAAACACTTAATGTGTTATTTTATGTGTGGCTTCTTTCACTCAAAAATGTTTTTGAGAATAATCCTTGTTGCATACAGCAGTAGTTTATTTTTATTGTATGACTATACTAGCAATATATTTATGTATTCTGCTGTTGATGGACATTTGGGTTCTTTCCAGGAACAAGTATGGTGCCTGTGCACTTTCTATTTTTTCTTTTTCTTTTTTTTTTTTTTGAGATGGTCATATGGTTTTTATTCTTCAATTTGTTAATATGGTGTATCACACTGATTGATTTGCATATATTGAAGAATCTTTGCATCCCTGGGATAAATCCCACTTGATCCTGGTGTATGATCCTTTTAATGTGCTGTTGGATTCTGTTTGCTAGTATTTTGTTGAGGATCTTTGCATCTATATTCATCAGTGATATTGGTCTGTAATTTTCTCTTTTTGTAGTATCTTTGTCTGGTTTTGGTATCAGGGTGATGGTGGCCTCATAGAATGAGTTTGGGAGTGTGCCTTCCTCTGCAATGTTTTGGGAGAGTTTGAGAAGGATGGGTGTTAGCTCTTCTTTAAATGTTTGATAGAAAAGGTGTAAGGTAAGATTGTTTATTTGAGACTCCTCTTGTTTCTTGAGGTAGGCTTGTATAGCTATAAACTTCCCTATCCTTGCCGGGTAGAGTAATCTTGGTTGTAGGTTCTTCCCTTTCATCACTTTAAGTATATCATGCCACTCCCTTCTGGCTTGTAGAGTTTCTGCTGAGAAATCAGCTGTGAACTTTATGGGAGTTCCCTTGTATATTATTTGTCATTGTTTCCCTGCTGCTTTCAATAATTTTTCTTTGTCTTTAATTTTTGCCAATTTGATTACTGTGTGTCTCGGCATGTTTCTCCTTGGGTTTATCCTGTATGGGAGTCACTGTGCTTTCTGGACTTGGTTGGCTATTTCCTTTCCCATGTTAGGGAAGTTTTTGACTATAATCTCTTCAAATATTTTCTCTGGTCCTTTCTCTCTCTCTTCTCCTTCTGGGACCCCTCCCTATAAAGCGAATGTTGTTGCATTTAATGTTGTCCCAGAGGTCTCTTAGGTTGTCTTCATTTCTTTTCATTCTTTTTTCTTTATTCTGTTCCACAGCAGTGAATTCCACCATTCTGTCTTCCAGGCACTTACCGTTCTTCTGCCTCAGTTATTGATTCCTTCTAGTGTAGTTTTCGTTTCAGTTATTGTATTGTTCATCTCTGTTTGTTTGTTCTTTAATTCTTCTAGGTCTTTGTTAAACATTTCTTGCATCTTCTCGATCTTTGCCTTCGTTCTTTTTCCGAGGTCCTGGATCATCTTCACTATCATTATTCTGAATTCTTTTTCTGGAAGGTTGCCTATCTCCACTTCATTTAGTTGTTTTTCTGGGGTTTTATCTTGTTCCTTCATCCGGTACATAGCCCTCTGCCTATTCATCCTGTCTATCTTTCTGTGAATGTGGTTTTTGTTCCACAGGCTTCAGGGTTGTAGTTCTTCTTGCTTCTGCTGTCTGCCCTGTGGTAGATGAAGCTGTCCTGTGCACTTTCTTGTACAAGTCTTTATGTACATGTGCATGCATTTCTGTTTGGTGTGTGTGTATGAATGAAATGGCCAGACTATACACTATATATGTGGTAGCTTTGGTGGATACTGCTAAGAAATTTTTCCAAGTAGTTGTACCAGTTTACACACCTACTAGCAGTTTACGAGTTCCACATCCTCCCCAGATTTGGTATTGTCAGTCTTTGTAACTTGAGACATTCTGCTGGATGTGTGTTGGTATGTCAGTGTAATTTTAGAAGTCATTTCCTCTCAGGTGTGGGTTGACTTCTTTCAAATGTTTCTTCTGTAGGTCTGTAGGTAGTAGTCAACTTTAAGTACCACTTAAGTTTTCATTAAGTGAACCCATTGGAGAGAAATTAGTGGCTGCATTGAAGCTGCCTATCACGTAAGCAACCAGGCCATGTGGGACCATTTGTTTTCCTTTAATTATATATTTAAATCCCCTGAACAGTTTTTACTTATGTTCATCAACTCTGTAAACATTACCATAAAAGAATACTTCCATGGAGTGGATTTATGATGTAATTTGATGCTAATTATGGGACTGTTACTAAACTGGGTCCGCTTAGTGGAAAGTTGGTTGTGCTAAAACTCTTGTAAGTCTCTTGGGTCTGTTTAGTAGATTACATCTTCTGGAGCATCAAATTAACTAATATGTGCTTCCTCAGAGATATGAATGAAACTCTCTTAGGGGAAACAACTGAGTAATTGTACCCGTTTTTGAAATGAAGTAGAGGGAAAATAGACAGAAAGGAGTAAAGGTCACAGATTGCCTCTGGATAGTGAGATTTTGGAAAAACAGCTTCTGGCCAAATGCTTGCTTAGGCTTTTAGTGAAATCTTGAGTCAGTAACTATAAATCATCAGCTCCTTGAAGGTGATTATTGTTAAAGTTGATAGTATTTGTGTTTCTTTAGGTAAGGGTACAAAGGTAGAAAAAAATGAGAACTCCAGTTCCTGTTCTGAAATGTATTTAACTCTTCTACAGTTAGTTGTCTGGCTTTTTTTTTTTTTTTTTTTTTTG
>NW_020175191.1:247788-272832 GCF_003031525.2 Neophocaena asiaeorientalis asiaeorientalis
TTTTTTTTTTTTTTTTTTTGGCTGCTTTGGTTCTTCGTTGCTGTGCATGGGCTTTCTCTACTTGCAGCGAGCGGGGGCTACTCTTCATTGCGGTGTGCGGGCTTCTCGTTGTGGTGGCTTCTCTTGTTGTGGAGCATGGGCTCTGGGCGTGTGGGCTTCAGTAGTTGTGGCACATGGGCTCAGTAGTTGTGGCTTGCAGGCTCTAGAGTGCGGGGCTCAGTAGTTGTGGTGCACAGGCTTCGTTGCTCCATGGCATGTAGGATCTTCCCGGACCCGGGCTTGAACCCGTGTCCCCTGCATCGGCAGGCAGATTCTTAACCACTGCACTACCAGGGAAGCCCCTGACTGGCTCATTTTTATCATTATCTTAGCTGACCTTCGTTTAATGTCCAGTTCTCAGAAAATGTCCTTTTAGCTTATGTCTAAAGGAAGAGGTGCCATCTCCTGGCCTGTTGGGAAAATTCATTCACATACACCCTACAGTGTCCTACTATGAGTTTTACCTTAGAGGAAAGGAATCTTGACCTAAATCTAGAAATAAGACTTTCATCCTGGTTGCATAAATTCTTAGGCTCTGATAGATAATTCAGCTTACAATATATTTAATGTTACCTGAGATCTCTGTGCATATTTTTGATAATACCAAATAATAGGTCACTTAGTAATCAGAATACTTTGCAGAGCATTTTGCTGTGATTATAGACTTGAAGTGCCATGTTGATCCCATTTAAGAAGTACTGAGATATGGAATAAATTTAAATAGCCACTATAAATGTTTTTAGTAAGAGTATGTGAACCTTAAGGGCAGCTTACCTAGGCCTAGCCATTAGGCAAAATCATACTGAAGCGTGTTAGTCTCTTTCTAATATGTCCTACTTTTGAAAACTGAGGAAAGAAATTCATCTTCAGGAAATTATTCCTTTAACCTAATTCTTTTCTGCTGAGCAGTAAACCTAACTTTGAGTCTTCTGCCCTTGAAAATGGGCATCAGCTCTTTCTGTATCATTTCTTCTTGTCCTAGCCTGAATTGGAATAGGTAACCCTAATATAAATAATCATAAAATGGTTGAATGAAGAATTTCCATTGGGAAGTTGATGCAGGCATGAGTTGTTTCCTTAGTGGAAAAGGAACCTTTAAAAATAAGATGATAATGGGGTAGAAATGAAATAATCACTGTTTTCCTCTTTACAGACAGGACTGCCAGATATATTGTGAAACACTAAGTGCAATAAAACTATTTTTTAAACATTTTTAAAGGGAGTTTAAAATAGCCTTGTTACTATATATGTTTAATATAATTTAGTTATCTAATAATGATCAGCCAAAATCATTATTTCTCTCTGTATTATTAGATATCTACTTATTTACTATCATCTTCTGACATCAAGGTTAACCATATATATCAGTATATATATATATATCTGTATCTGTTCAATGTTCTAGATTACAGGAATGAAGAACTGTTGCCTAATTGGAAAGTGCCAGCATTCCAGACTTCAAAAAATAAATCTGAAGAGGCTTCTCCTGTTTTATATATTATGTGAAGAATTTAGATCTTATATTGGTTTGCACAAGTTCCCTGGAGAAAAGAATTGCTCTGTGTATATCTCTTGGAAAATAAGACAATAGTATTTCTCCTTTGCAATAGCAGTTATAACAGATGTGAAAATAAATATACTTGACTCTAATATGATTATACAAAAGAGCATGGATGCATTTCAAATGTTAGATATTGCTACTATAATCAAATGATTTCATATTGACCTTTTTATCATGTTTCCTCCCTGTCAAGCACTAAAAAGTTGAACCATTATACTTTATATCTGTAATGATATAGATTATGAAAATTTCCCCTCAGACTCATTGCAGCAGATAACTTTTTTGAGTCATTGACTTCATTTTATATTTAAAAAATTATGAAATATCATTCTGTCATTATATTCTAATTAAAATTGTTTGTGCATAATGCTTTGGAAAAATGGGTCTTTTATAGAGAAAAAAACTGGGATAACTGATTTCTATGGCTTTCAAAGCTAAAATATATAATATACTAAACCACATCTAATATTGCTTCTTGTGTTTTACTGTCAGATTAAATTACAGCTTTTATGGATGATTAAATTTTAGTACATTTTCATTTGGTTTGTGTGTTTTTGTTATTGTTTATAGATTTAAGGCCTTTATTTTATAATGATCACATTGTTTTAAATGCAGCAGTAGCTCCTTCCTGGCTGGTACCTGCAGAACACTTGGCTTTAAACCCCTAAGTAAATGGTGATTTCTCTACAAACAGACCTCGCACTTTCTGTTCTATATATATTTATTCCTATTATACAGTAAAATACATCAGACTACATACAATAGTTTTGTATATTCTCTCTTGATCTTAAAGATTGTATCTTATTGAATAAAATATCCCACTGTGTATTATTTTTATATGTAAAAAGATAAGTTTAATACTGTATCAGGGTTTAACTTTTACTACTTCAAATCTTCCACAGGTTGTAATTTCAAGGGAATCATTTTGCCATTGTTAATTTGTTGAGTATAAGTCCACCAATGAAATGTTATGTAAATATTTTCAAGTTTGCTTTATAATAGATCGAAGAATCTAAGAGAAGTGGGTAAAAGTGAAAAAGCATATAAAGGATGTGTCAGTTGCTTTTTCTTCAACTGTATATGAAGTAGTATAGTGGTAGTCATATGGAAAAGATTGCTAAGTTAAATTTTTAGCTGGCTATATAGTGGTGCTTTTCCTTTCCTTCCCAGTTTTTTTTTTCTGTTTTTTACAAAAAGTGGGGCTTAAGTAGGACATGGACCTAGGGTGATATGACTTATGTACACCATAGAGGTAGAGCAAAACAGCTTGTTAGCCACTTAAGTGCTAGAGAAGGAAATAAACAAGCTTAGGAAACCCTGTGCCTTGTCCCTGAATGTTGAGGAGGAAACCAGTCCTAGAAAGTCTAAATCATTGCTCAGGGATCTAGATGCTGTCTCGTTGCAACTAGGTGTGAAGTAGTGTTCATGCCTTGTTGAGACTTCCTAGGAGTGTGGTCAGCCCCATCAGTTACTAAATTGAAATTTAAAGATCAGATTTCAAATGTAATCTCTGACCAACCTGAGAAAATGTTAAAATATTGTAAACAGAAAATTTGGAAATTGTATTCTTTTAAGTTTCTAATAAACTTAGTTACCTAATACTTACCTTCTACTGATTCAGTTATACATATGTCTGGGACTGAGGGGCCAAAAATCTCATAAATGCAATAAATTAAAAAAAAAAAATAAGTGAAGCATTAGGGCCAGTCTGTCCAGGTCAGTGTAGCATATTTTAAGGTCCTCTAAAGTCATTCTGCTTTGAAACGCACCTCTCAAACATTCCTTTGGACTTAAAATCATAGATAAACATCTCATAAGCGAGCAAACATTTCTAAATATTACCTGTTACATAGATTGTGTCATTATTTGCCAGATTAAGTAGGAATTATTTTAAATAAGAATAACTCCCAAGTTAAAGTCTGCTTGACTAGGAGCATAACTCGATGTCCTCTGTTTTAGGACATGGTAGGAAAAGACGACAGGTACTGGATTTCTTTGTTACATCTTACACAGTCTACTTGGGATAAAGGTAGAACTGTGAAGAAAAATGCCCTTGTGGCACACAGTGTGCAGAGCAGGACCAGCTGAATTCAGAGACATGCATTGTTATCTCAAAGAAGTCTGCCATTGCTGAGCAAGATGGAAAGGTATCCTGTCAGAAAGTGAGATAGGTGTGCTTTTATATTGTCCCTATGTGAAGTCCTTAGTCTTGGTTCCAGAGGGGAAGGTGCCTGAAAATACGATATATTTTTATAGCAGAAAAATCAAAAAGTCCTCAAGGATATTATATGAATCTCATATGGTGAATATTCAAGAACTGACACCATATCAGTATTTATGGCTATTTAAAGTGTATTAACTTTGGTTATATGAGTAATATCTAATTTAAAGGAGGCTTGATGTCACAGTCGGTAGTTTGCTTTTTTCCACTAGAATACGAACAAGTTTAATGGCTTCATAGTGTCCCCAAACAATCCTAGTTTTAGAAACTGTTAATACATAATCTATAATTTTACCCTCCACCAGGGGGAGCTTCAGTATCAGTTAACACTTCTACCTTTGAATTAAAAGTAGATATTCAAGCCATCTATTCTATAAATACTGTGTGCCTCACAAAGAGGTGTGAAGGCCCTCCCTCAAGAGTTTGCAATTTAATTGGGCAGAGAAGATATAAGAAATTCGTCAGAGATATGAATAGCATTGTAATTCATTGAACTGTGGCCACAGGGCAAATTCTCTTAGGAATGTTTAGAGAGAGATGGATATTGGTGTGTTTTTCTCTTCCCCTACAACTTTGAACGAACCTGTATTTGGCAGCTTGGTTTGCCATCATAGCTGGCTGCCTTTTACTCCTTGGTGAAACCGTGTGTGTCTTTGGAGTTAGAATGTACTTGGAAAAAGTCAATCCTTGGGAGGATACTGATCTTTATTACCAACTTTATGAACATAGGTTACTTGGTCTGAGGCTGTTTTTCTCCACATACGAACATTCTGCATTTTCTGGACCTGCCCAGTTTCAAATAGTTTGCCTCATTATCCTCATAGGTACATATATATTTGTCAGTTCACGTACCCGATTTTTGTTTTCAGGACTGAGGGACAGAAAGATACAAAGATTACCTCAGTATTTTCCTTTGTAAGCAATCATAGTAGAATGTTAGAGGGCGTAAAATACACTCATAAATATGTGTGTAGTGAAACCAAAGTGTGAAGAAATTGTCAGGTATTCGGAGGAGGAAAATAACTTGTAAAATAACCTTTTGTTTTGTTTGGGTCTTGTACTTATTTAAGGTGCTACTTAAATGTGTGTTAAAATAGCCCCTCTTGACTCAGCTCCAAACTTAAAAGGGCAGAGTGGTTTGGGTGCTTGTCCGGGATCTGGAAGGAGCCCATCTTGCCGGGGAGGAAATGAATGTGAGCTTTGAGGCAGTCTAACCACCCAGCTTTTAGCATTTCTATTCCCCAAAAATGTAAAAACATGCAAGTTATTCTTGAAAATGTAGCATAGACATTGCATTGAACATGGATTTTTCTTACTATAACTTCATCTTGGGTTTGTTTGTTGAATGTGTAGTGCACTTATTTAATGCCATACCTTGCTTAAATATTCTTGTTGAGAACAGCTGGAGACTTTGAACTGGGTGCCTAGTTCTGTTTTCTGGGAGGCAACATGGATTCTGTTTTGCAGACATCAACAAGAGCTTTAAAAGTGAATTGGGGATGCAAGTTCTTTGGCTTGTTAAGAAGCTTCCTGTGGTTCTGGGCCCAAGGTGTGACATACATTTCCTGCTAATCGCTTCTCTTAAGAAGGATGGGCTTGGCTGTTCGTTTGGAGGAAAAACCTTAATAAACCTTCCCATTTTAAGCAGTGATGTGACTCTTATTTTGAGCTGTTGTTTTCAGTGCATTTTTTTAAACTTAACCAAATGCAAGTTCTCGTGCCTACTTTTAACCATGTAAAAGTTTTTGTAAGGCTTACAGAGCAGAACAAGGCATGATCCTTATAGGCCTACCAGCAAATAGTGATTGTGCCTCTGCTGTGTGCCAGGTGCTGGCCTGCGTGTTGGGGCTACACCGGGGAATAATACAAACCAAAATCCCTGTGTGTGTGTGTGTGTGTGTGTGTGTGTGTGTGTGTGTGTGTGTGTGTGTGATGAGTACTACGCAGACGAGTTAAGCAGTGTAAAGGGGCAGGAGTGCTGGGCAGAAGGAATGTGGTGGTAGTGGGTCACAGGTTTAGGTTTCACTGAAGTTGCTCTTGCATAAATATTGGAAATATGTAGTCCATACGCCTGCCTGGGGGAAAGCACAGCCTTCCATGCAGTGGGAAGGGTCTGCAGATGCCATAAGGTGGACATATGCCTGGTGTGTTGAAGGATCAGCAAGGAGGCCAGTGTGTCTGGAGCAGAGGGATCAAGGAGGAGAGTAATAGGAGGTAACAGAGAGGTAGTGGGATGGGGGAAGACACTTCCTTCCTCATTTACTGAGTGGAATCCACAAAAGAGCTTTTGGCAGAGGATAAAACATGGTCTGACTCGGCCTACCATAAGGAGTACTATTTGAGAATAGCCTACAGAGGGCCCAGGATGGAAGCAGAGAGGCCAGTTAGGGTACTGAATAATCAAGTAGGGAAGTGGAGCCAACAGGAAATGCTGACACATGGGGAGAGAGAGAGAGAGAGAGAGTTAGTGTGTGTGTGTGAGAGAGAGAGAGAGAGAGTCAAAGATGAGTCCAAGATTTTTGGCCAGTAAGGTAGTGAAGATTATGACAGGAGTGGGTTTGGAAGGGGCAGAGGGAGGGGGTCAGGAGTTCGATTTTGAACATACTAAGTGTGAAAAGTGTGTCACATTCTAGAGTTGTACGATAGGTGGTTGGATATGAGTCTGGCATTCAGAGGAAGAGGTCTGGACAGGAGGCTTACATTTAATATTTAAGAACATGAAGCTGAATAGGATCACCAGGGTTGAGTATAGACAGAAGCGATCCAAGGATTCTGTCATGAGGTTGGGAGATGAAGAATTAGCAAAGAACACGGAGGTCACTGGTGACCTTGACGGGCTGTCAGTGGAGTGGTAGGGGACAGTGTCTGGAGTAGGTGTAGGAGAAAATGGAAAGAAAGACAGTGGAGATGTCAGGCATGGATTACAGTTGAGCTGGATGAAACAGTGCGTGTTTGTGTGCTAATAGTGGTCCACTGAGGAGGCATGTAAGGGAAGAAGCTGACCCAGATAGGAGCATGGGCGGCTACAGTGGCAGAAGGCAAACAGAATGTGGGATAGAAACTGGTAGGTTACAAAGAACTAATAAAAGGTACCATGAAGAAGTTTTAAACAAAGTAGCATGAGACAGAAGAGACAGATGCTTTCTGTTCTGGGAGATCTGAAATGCTTCCAGAGAGGGGAGTTGAACCAGGCTTTAAAGGGTGGAATTTTCAACAGGTGTTACAGGCAGATTGCAGGAAAAAGCAAGCGCAGGAAACAGGAACCAGGAGTGATCTAGTTTCAGTTGTTGTTAATGTGGAGAGAAGAGGCTGGAGCCCTATCATGACAGGCCTTGAAACAGCAACTAGTAGGTTGAGCTAAGCAAACAACAAGCGCATAGCATCATCTGGGTGACTTGGAGAGGACAGGGATGGGGGGATTTCAGAAGCGAAGAGGACTGGCAATTACGAGGTTATAAGGCCTACTCCCCACGGATTCTAGTGGTCTTCCCAGGCTTCATTCATATCGCACTTCATTTTTCCCTCTTTCTCTAATGACGATGATCTCTGAGGCTTATAGTTGTGATCATTCCCAAACAAAAGCTCCGTTTAGAAGGGAACCAGCATTAACACTTTGGCACTCAAAGATGTTAGGGAGGATTGAAGAGAAAAGTCATTTTTTGGCTCTGTATTCCTCTGCTTCACTTGACATAATTCTCCCCTCAGACCCTTTGGTACCTACAGGGTGGGTAATTAGTTCCCACCTTCACACCCTCCCAAGTTTTCCTTTCTTTACTGTTACTTCACAGCAGGAGACAGCAGCCCCTCTGGCCCTTCAGACCCTTCCTTTCCCTGGGGATCTACCATTTTGATTAAGAAGGCTCTTTTCCTTAATCCACTCCTATTGGGTAGGTGCCAACTTTCCCACCAAGACCCCGTCATTCAGGCCTTCCCTTGCGGGTGAAAGCCAAGCCACAAGCCGCACTTCTGTAGCCCCCGTCTCCCTTGCCCTTTGCATCACTAGTATCTCTCTAGTTGGGTGGGTTGGGGAGCTTGAAGGAGCCGCCGGCATTAAGTGATGCTAAGCGTGCAGTCTTCCCATTATGGAGAGTAGGACTTGGAATTGTGGGACTAGGCGCTGGGGCCTGCCTGCCTTCCCTGGGAGGGGATACATTTAATGGAGAAGTTTAAAGGAGATATTTGATCCCTATGTTCCCTGTAGGGTCCCGAAGCCAAGACCAGGAGCTTTGGAATTCTTCGGGCCTTTGAAATCACTGATACAGTCCCCTAACCCCTTATTTTCTGGAATATAAATTGACTTACTTGAACAGATGCTTGGAACCTCAGATCGGGGATTCTAACACCTGCTTGAGTCAGTCTGCCCGGTGCTCCCTGTGATGAGGAGGAAGCTCCCTAGGCCTGATCCCTAGGCAGTGCACGTAGGAGGCTTTGAGTGACTACTTGGTGGCCGTCCGGGATGAAGTCACGCCTTGGCACTTCTGCCTGAGGAGCAGAGTCTATGCAGGGATTTCAGTTGCTGTACTTGAACACCATTTGGAGGAACCTCCAAATGTTGCTACTTCTTGCTTTTAGAAAACTTTTTATGCCTGATACCCTCCCCTTTCCCACCACTTCTACACAAACGACTGATACGCATGCTGCCTTGCTGGGAGACAATGTCTGGAGTGTGGCCAGTAGTGGGGCTGGAGGGAGGGAAGGCGCTGAGCACCCAGCTCTCAACTTCCTTCCCCCTTGCCCCACCCTGACCCTCCACAATTACAATGGGGCAAGCAGAATCTAGCAGACTCGATGTCCCCAGCAGGGGCGGGGATCCCTGGCAAAGCAGGTTAAGAAAAACTCCTACGGTAGGGTAAGTCTGGGGCCAGATGTTGTTGCCAGAAAGGACAAGGAGATGAGCCAGGTCAGGACGACCTGTTGAGAGGGAGCAAGTAGAAGGGGATAAAACTTGGAGGCTGGGGTAAAAGCGATGTCCTCCAGGATGGAAAGAGGGAGCCACTGGGATTGAGCAGGCATGGAAGAGAAGTGGCTGCGGTCATCTGCAGGACCTGAGCTCTGGGCGGCTGGATGACAGCATGGCAGGGGCAGGGAGCTGGGTGGGAGGGGGAGGGGGAGGGCCAGGGCTCCTCAGACAGCCCGTTTTACAGTAGAATTGGCCTGGAAAGCTAGGGTGGAGACGCCAAAGCAACGGGCCAGGGACAGAGGGCACCACACAACAGTTTGGGGAGGGGGGCTCAGGATGGGGAGTTTACTCTCTTGAAAGTGATGTTGGCCCCAGCTCCCCTCTCCTGGGGAGTGGAGTGAGAAGTGGGCCTGGGGAGGCAGCTGAGGGGCCTTGACTGCTGGTCTTGCCTAAAGCAGGAGATGCAGGAGCCGGGCTCAGCAGAGGGTTCACCCTGAGGAGTGGAGGTCACGTCGAGAGCCCTGTGCTCCACGGTGCTGGAGGTACAGGAGTGGTGGGAGGGGAGTTGCTAGGGTGGCTTACAAAGTAAGTCCTGTGGTTGGGTACAGGCTCAGATAAAGTCCCTGGGGAGGGCTTCGCAGAGGAGATGCCCTCTAAACTGCAGACTGAAAGGTACGTTAACAGGTCAGCCGGTCAGAGGCAGCGGGGAAACAGCAATGCAAAGACCTAGAGGCATAGAAACCCCAAGCTTGGAGCAAAGTGCTCACCTCCCTGGAGCGTCAAGTTGGAGGGTGGGATGTGCCCAGAAGTAAGGCTGAGAAAGTCCATTGGGGTCTGTTGGGAAGGACTGGGCCTCCAGACACCCACGGAAGACAGGCCCAATGAGGAGGAAGTCACAGGATCTCGAAGACACTTCCTTCACCTCCTCTGTCCTCCCAGAGCCCAGGCAGCATTTCCTTGCAGCTGCGGGCTCCAGCCTCCGGTCGGTTGGCAGGGGGAGGTGAGGAAGGGGCCTGACAGGGAGGCACAGGAGGAAAGGGAAAGCAGCCAGGGGAGTAACATGTGCAGAGCGGGGGAAACAGGGAAACAAAACCTGATTCTTCCCTTGGATGGGGGCACCTCCCCCCAAAAACCAGGTGGCATCTGCTGTGCCTGAACCTGCCCCCCGCCCCCCGACCCCGGCCAGTGGGAAGAACTAGGGGGCAGGGTGGAGAGCCCAGAGCTGGGTCGTGGTGGGCTTCTGCCGGAGGTGCAGAGCACGCAGGAGGGCATTTTTGGCAGTGATTCCTATGCCCCCAGAACAGGGCGGCTGTCTTGAGGGATGGGTCCAGAGGGGCGTACAGGGAATGGATTCAGTGGAGTGGAAGCCAGGGAGCGGAAGCGCGGCAGCTGTGGCCTGAGACCTGGTGGAGAGTCAGAGACCCTGCTCCCTCCCCGACCCAGGGCCCAGCCTGGCCAAGATGCAGGGAAAAGGCGGAGTGTGAGGTGCAGTCATGGCTCCCTGCCAGATTATTTTTACCCCAAGTGTTGTGTTGAGGATTAGGTGCCCGAGAAGGGCTCCCTCCCCCTTTGTTCCTTGGAGGCCTCTCTGTGACCAGTAACACAAAGATGCTTTCAGAGAGCGGTGCGGGTGAGAGTGTGGGGTGGCGACACTGACTCCTCAAAACCATCAGAACTTGGCTCCTCCACCACCTCTCTCGTCCTTGCCAGGAATGCGCGGGCCCTGAGGGTTTACTGTGAGGGAGCGGGCGGGGGTGGGGGTGCTCCCTAGAGCACATCCTCAGGCAGTGGGGGGTCTTCAAGCACCATTCCTGAGCTCAGCCTATGCTGCTGCCCCTCCGTACCCAGCCCCCGACACACGTGCACACACATATCCTTCCACGGAAAAGTGTAAATTGTTTGCCGTTTGGCAAATAGCCCATCCGGATAATATTTTTACAATGTACAAAAACATGTTCACACTTATTGTCTTCTCTGATCCTTGTTACAGTTCTGTGAGGTAACAGGGCCAGAAGAGGAGACCAAGGCTCTGAGAAAGCTGTTCTTGATCTTTCAGTGTTTTTTGCCCTGGGTCACTTGGTCCACGCCTGAAGTGACGGTTGCTCATCTGATACATACTGAACTTCTGCTGGGTTCTAGAGCCCGAGGTGCCTCACGTCCTTCACATCTCACAGCAGCCCTGTGTTTCCGCCATTTCACACCAAGAACAGTGAGGCTCAGGGAGGTTAAGCCACCCACTCAAGCTTACACAGTGACGAGCAAGTGGGTCTCCTATCCTGTTTGACTCCGGAATCCAGTGCCCGTGCCCGGGTACCGGCAGAAGTGCCGTGACTGCCCTGGCTGGGGAAGGCACCTGGTGGGCACTGAAAGCCAGATACCCACCGAGAGACAGGCTGTGCTCCCGCTTTATGGAGGCCCTGTAGGAAGTGTTGCTGTGACTCGGGAAAGATGGGGGCGCCCCGCTTGCCACGGCGCTCTGCGGAACAGGGCCACGTGGCGGGGACAGAGCTGAGTCAGGTCTCTGGTCCTCGGGGCAAGTTTGAGTTCGGCTCTCCACCTGAGGGGTGGTGCAGCGGAAGTGCTTGAGGAAGAGGGACCCTCTGGGAAAGAGGGGTCCCAGGGCTGAAGGGATGGGAAGAGAAAGGGACTAGGCAGGCCCTCCGGCCACAGGGACTCTTCTAGCTCCTGCTTGTGGCCAGGGATCATCTACAGACACACTCTGGTCTCAGGGCCACAGAGAAGCAGGTGGGGTCCTGAGCAGATGCCTGAGCCAATCAGGGGACCCCGGTACCTGCCAGGGAAGTGGGCCAGGTGTGAGGCGGACCCCATGCCAGGGAGGGTATCAAATGAACTTCCAGCTTATTTGCATGTCCTAATTAACCATAAAATGAGCCCCAGGGGCAGCATTAAGCTGTCAATTTCTCTCAGCTTCCTTCCACTACTTCCCCTCACACATGGCTCCCCCCCCCACATTCCTGTATCACTTAGGCCGCATACATTCCCATTCACCTCTCCCCTCAGCGTCAGTAAAATAGTCTCCATCATTTTCCAGGCAGGAGCCCAAACGGGGACGGAGAAGGAAAAATAATGGGGGTGGGGGGACACACATGAATCGGCCCTAATCTTTCGTCAAAGCACGGGACGGGGCACTACATCAGCCCTGTCAAGACCCGGGCAAAATTCCGCCACTGGCAGCCAGCATTCCATTTATTCTCCGTGCGTGGATAATGCGGGGAGGATGGGTTTTGTTGTTGTTCCTCTTGACTTGGCTTTGGAGTAAATATGGACAGTTTGTGGGGCGGTGTGAAAAGCGCAAGCCTGCAAGTCAGCTGGAACTATTTCAATCCCAGCTCTGGCACTGGGACCCTCTGCAAGTTGCTAAACTTCTCTGAGCCTCTCCATGTGAAATAGGAGTAACAGCAGCTATTTCCAGAATGTGGTGAGGAAATCAGAGCACGAAGCAGGCAGTGCCCAACACCTGCGGATTTTGTGGCAGCATGTGTCACTCATTGTTTAGTTCTGGCCCAAGTTACAGTGAGTTTTCATTCCCTTGGATCCCTTCTGGCTAACCTTTGGGTTAAGAGTTTCTTCTTTCTTCCTACTGGACCCCTTGAGTCAGGAACTGGGTCCTTGTCATTGCTCTGTTCTTAGTTCCTATCACAATGCCTGGCACTGGGAAGTGTTCAGAAAGTTTTGTTCAGTTGGTCTGAATCGCAATGACTGTCCACAAAACTGATGCGTCACAGATGAATGGCCAAGAGGTGACCTGGTTTCCTGTAGGATCATTCCTGACTCGGAGCTGGTGCCTTCTTGAATAACTGCTGGATAACTTCTCCCCCATCCAGCAGCCCATGGCTCCCTCCTCTCCGGACTCAGCGATTCAGTAGGTGGAATCTTCACACACACACACACACACACACACACATCACTCCACCACCCAAGGCAGCCACAGCCAATGGGCCTTCACCCAGGATGGATTTCAGATTTCTGTGGGGAGACAGGAAGGATGGGCAGGGGCTTCCTCCTCCAGAAAGGGCTAGCTCGGTTGGTAAACTCCAGGGAAACACGAGGAAAGAACAGGCTTTGGAGCCAGACATCCCTCTGTTTCAAATCCTGGTTCTTTCATTTGCTAGTCACCTCATATGGGCAGCTTACAGGACCCCTAAGAGCCTCCACTGAATTACCAGGTATTAACAATACCTTCTAGGGTCACTTTGAAGTTTGAAAGACATGTGCACGCTGCCTGGCCAATAGCCATTGTGCGCGCACACACACACACACACAAATTAATAAGCACCTTTCCTCTTGTAGCTTCTGCCACCGAAAACTACACATCTACCATTTGATTGCGTGGGAATTTGAGGGTGACCCTAATCACTTCCCAACTAGAGCTGTGGGGCTGTTCACTCTAAGCCCCCTCCCTCCATCTCTGCCCCCAGGGGTCCAGGATGCAGGAAGAGCCTTTCTTGTTATTTTTTCCTCTACAATTTGGTATTAAATGCTCTGAGGGCGGGAAGGCGGCTTGCCTCTAATTGCAGCTGTCACTCCCCATCAGGCAGACGGGAGTTCAGCCAGGAAGAGGTGAGGGAGGAGAAACGGATTGCCCTGCTGGTCAGGCTCGGCCCAAACAGGGACCCACATTGTCTTTTCCCAGCCAGTGGGCGTTCCCTGCCTGGGTGGGAGGGACAGGCAGGCGGGCCCTGGATCTGGCAGCGTTGCTCTCCGGGCCACGTGCCCAGCACGGCTTTAGGTGTAGCCACGGTGCCGGAGCTGAGCTGCTGCCCCTCCACCCTGGGTTTTCCTGGACAAGGTGGGAAGATGAGGCCAAAGGCATTTTAAAATGAGTGCGTATTTCTTCTTGGCTCACCTTGCCTCACTGGTGAATTCACATGTTCTTGTGCCCTGGGTGGAGGTTCTGAGCTGGAGACAGGGTGTTGGGGAAGGAGTGTGCGTGATTCCAGGGCCCGGCGTCTGTTCTTCAGTCAGCCCCTGCCTGCGGCCTGTACTTGGACAGGTAGCACATCCAGGCTTACTTCCTCATCTGGAAAATGGGGATAATACCTGCCTTTCTCGCCCATTTACGAAGGAGCTAATGGATATGAAAAGGCTTTCAGACATTTAACGTGCTATACAAATAGTAGCTTTCCTTTCCTGTGCTTCTGGAAAGGCTTGGGGCTTCCCCAAGCACTCCTTATACACACTCCTTAGTCAGCCGTTTCTCAGGGTCCAGGGATGGGCTGAAATCTCGAGGGCAACAGAAGGGGGTGGGAATTGGCCTCTCTGCTCCCACTCCCAGGAGGGCCAGGCTTTACTACCTGTGCCTGGAGCAGCGCTTTGCCAAGGAAGCAAACAGTTATGAGGCTGGGGACACGAGAAACAAGGTCTTTATTGGCGATGTCTCTGGGGAACCTGTGGCCCCAGTGCCCGATCCATGCAGAATGTTACACTGAGGTCTTTGGGGGCAGTGAAGGAATGTCAGAAGGATTTCCTGATCTTCTCCCCCTGCCCCTCTCCTGCTGTCACCTCCAGCCCCAAAGCAACATACACACACATTCTCCCTCTCTCTCTCTGTCCAGGGACTCTTGCCTCCCCCACCAGCCAGCCCCTAGCACAGCCTCGCCCAACTACAGGCCTGTCAGCTCTGCTCCAGACCTTCTGCTTCTTCTCCCTCCCTTCTCGGCGGAAGGGACTTGGAGTTAGGCTTTTGAAAGCCATACCACCTGGCCTCTTTCCCAGGGGCCCAGCACTGGGACCTGGCCCTTTTGGGTCAGTCAAATTTCTACCTCTAGGATTCAGACCCAAACTGCTGTGTTAACATCAAAGCCAGAGGGTGAGGATTCCAGGGCCTTGGGGCAGCTGGTGGAAGGATTCTCCCCTCGTCTGGGCTCCGAGGTACCTGGGAAGGGGCAATGTCCAGAGCCCTTGGAATGGCCCCGCTTCTTGCCCTTCTGCAAGCGTCCGGCTCTGGGCTCAGAGGCCGTGGGTGTCACCCAGCCTGGTTTCTCCTTCAGCAGCCGGTCACGGTCAGGCCGCACACCACGCAAGAACTTCCTAAAGATGTTTGCTGTTAGGGCAAACCTGCGGCCCAGCTCCCGCGGCGGGCCCCTCCTTCCTTTGGGGGCTCCTGCCTCCCGGGTCTCACCCTTCTCCCCACCCTTCTCCACTTCCGGCAAGTCCAGCCAGTTGCCCACCAGGTCCGCAAAAACGTTGTCACCTAACACCAGAGGCTGTCGATTCCGGCCCCGGGACATCAACGTGGAGGTCCAGTCATCCGGTTCCACCAGCTCTGGCCCCCGCTGGGCACAGCTTTGGTGCTCTGGCAGCCGTGTCCTGGGCGTGGGAGCCAGATCCCTCCCACACACACTCCTAGGAGATGGAAGCTTGGCGCTGCTGCCCAGAGCGGGTTGGCTGGAGGGGGAGCAGCCCGCAGGCCTGGCAGGACCGCTGCCACCCTCCCACTGAGGGGGCTCGAGCTGCGTCCAGGGGCTTTCAGGGCAGCCTGGGGCAGGACCCCCTCCAGAGATCTCCAGCTGCTCCAGTGCTGTCTGCACCTGCAGGAGCTTCAGTTCTTGCAGCGCCCCCATCATGCAGTTCATCTGATCCTGCAAGCCATCGCCCACTTCCTTCATGGACATCTGCAGGGGAGAGAGCACAGGGCCTGTGAGCCAGGGCGAAGGGCCGTTCCCCAAACGCACACCTCCAGGGTCATTCCAGCCTGCCACTGACCCCATCTCTGCACAGCCTAGTACACTGCAGATCAGGGCTGGGAGAGGAGGAATTTTGACACGGATATGGCTGGATAAAGGAAATACTATGAATGGCAGCTGGCTTGCTAAGACAAGCGCCGTCCTGAGCTACACATATGTATACATACATGCGTATGTACGACTAATCTATATTTAACCTCCCAGCTGCTCTGTGAGGTAGTATTGTTCCTATTTTACAGATGAGGAAACTGAGGCACATAAGTAACTAGCTCCAGATTACACAGAAGGTAAGAGGTGGCACTGAGATCAGTTTGACGGTACAGAAAGTTCCAGTGGCCACCTGTGTCCTTTGTGTCTGTGCCCTCTTCTCCTGAGCCTCCCTGAGATGAGGATGATGAAGACAACAACAATTTGTGAGCAGTTACCATGTAACAGGAGTTGAGCTAAGTATTCTGTGCACATCATCTCATTGCATCTTTATATAAACCCTAGGAGGCTGGTATTATAATTCTCATGTTAACATATGAGTTAACCACGGTGAGGGTGAAGTAACTTGCCTAAGGTCACATGGCTCACGCTGCTGGGGCTCAAACACAGGACGTCTCGCTCCAAATGCTAGAGTCCTAACCACCTAGCACTGCCTCAGGATGGCTGGGCAGTGGAGGAGGGCTGAGAGGGACGCTAGGGAAGAGGAGGGGCTCAGATTCCCTAAGAGAAAGGGAGGGTAGGCCTGGGGTTTCCTTTCACTGCTGTTCACATCTGGCAGGTCAGGAGACAGATAAGGAGCCATGAAGCTCCTGTTTGCTGAGACCCCCGCCCAGCTCTGCCCAGCCCTTCTCTCCCTTCCCAACACCTGTCCCCTCTCAGCTGCTCTCAAACTTGGCTCCAGTGCTCTTCCTGCCTTCTTGGCCCAATTGGCTCCGCTGTCCTAGCCAAGAGTGGGGACACTGGGGGCCAGTTCCCCAGCCCCTCTGTGGGTGTCTAAGGCCCGAGTCCCAGGTGCCAGCTGGAAGGGGCTAAGAGATTGACTTGGGTGAGGGCCGAGTTTGGAGGCTGGGCAGGGGATGCTTTGTCTGATAACATTCACGAGGTTCCCGTCCCGTCCCCGGGCCCAAGCTGCCTTGGTTCCGCCAGCTCCCTCCCCAGAGCTGCTCATGTTACAACGGCAAACCTCAGGCAAGGGGACCATCTGTTTCTTAGGCCCCCCCAGAGACCCACCGGGATCATCTTACCTCCCAGCCTTGTCCTAACGCACAGAGCTAAGCCCACAGGGTGGAGGGGTGCAGGGCCTGGGAGGGCAGGCGCAGAGGCTCTGCAGCGCTGCGCTGGCAGCTGACCCTCTCAGGCTTTAGGGTCACACCCCCTCCCCTACCAACTCGGGCTTTGGTAGGGGTTAGGGGCCAGCCCAGGATCTCCTGAGCCAGCAGTGCTAACAGACAGTGGAGGACTGACTGTCGCTGAGGGCAAGGAAGCCGTTGCTGAGTGTAGGACTGCCCCCACTCTGCAAGAAGAAGTGGTGGTTCGGGGCCTCACGGCCTGGGGTTTGCCAGGCTGCTGGGCAAGCATGCTCCATTTGAGTGGCAGCAGCAGGAGACACAGCCTGTGGTGTGGCCACGCTTGCTGACGGCCCCCTGCTCTGGCCTCTTTGGCTTCTACCTTCCTGACCCCTTCCTTCTGGAGGCAGCTCAGCCACAACTGGAAGACCCAGAGCAGAGTCAGGAGACTCTGAGCCCCAAACCAAACTCCTCAAGGTCCCTTCCCGGCAAACTGCTGCACCGACTCTCCTATCTCTGCCCCCTGCCTCATACCACTCACCCCAACCTGGAACCTCAGGGTCATATTTGGCTTTCCCACCCCACTGGCCGTTCTTGTCCCCAGACGCTGCACATCTGCCCTTCTACCCCCTGCAATGCTGCAGAAGCCTCCTTGCAGGCCACCAAATCAGGCTTCCCGACACACACCTCCGACCCTGTCACTCGCCACTCAGAAGCATAATCTACTCCCATATATACCCCACACTCCCATCAGAACCTCTTCTGTGATACTTAAAACGCTCTTCCCTGTCGTCCTGCTACTCACAGCTCCTCTGTGCATTGAAGTGCTGGGTCACTGGTGAAACATTCATTGAGCATCTACTTCTTGGGGGCAGGGACTGAGATCTACACATCACTGTGTTGCCCCAGAACCCAGCTAGCACCTCTGCACTTACTACATATCCATAAAACATACACTGAGTACCACTGAGCACCCCAAATTGCTTGCTGCCCTCAGTAAGTCACTACCCAGGGAGGGAGGGTCAGGAACCTTTCTCAAGGTTTCATTTCACCAAGAGGCACAGAGTCGGAGCGTGCCAGCTTCCTTCCAGAAGGCTAAACACAGTCCAGGTCAGAGGCGGTGGGAGGAATGAAATGACCCCATCCAACCCCTTCCAGTATGGAAAAATCCTTAAGAAATAATGCTGACATTTTCTACCTTTTTAAAGTGAGAGCGAATGTGTGGGTATGTATGAATTCAGGGATGCCCATAAAACAAAGGCCCCATTTAAGTAAATGAGAGCTGAAGTTGCAGCCCTATGGAAAATGATAGTGCATTGGTTAAGATCTTGGGTTCTGGAGACAAACGGAACAGGGTTCAAATCCCAGCTCTGCCATGTAATAGCTGTGTGATCTGAGCAAGCTATTTAAATTCTGTTTTTTAATTTCTCCATTCTTGCTTTTTTTGGCCGCCCTGCGCGGCTTGCGGGATCTTAGTTCCCCCACCAGGGATTGAATCTGGGCCACTTCAGTGAACGTGCTGCATCCTACGAACCCCTAGACCGCCAGGGAACTCCAATTTCTCCATTCTCTAAAATGGGAATAAGAGTTCCTGCCTGGTCCAACTTTGGACAGACGAGATGAGGTAATGTGTGTTTATGCGTGGCCTACAGGTGGATTTTGGCTGTTATCTTAAGACTTCCTGAGAACTTCCAGAACATTTCTTCCTCAGTGAACCTGAACACGCAGTAGTGATAGGATTGCGTTCACCTGTCTGGTCTGATTGAGGAGAAACGTCTCGTCTGGTCCCTTTTCCCACCCTGGCACCACACAGAGGAAGGAAAAGGGAAGCCTCGCATCCTCCTGCCCACGATCCAGCCAGATTCGGTCAGCCGGCCACAGAGCGCTGACCTTGGAGGGCAAGAGGCAGCCGTGAGGGGGCTGAGGATGGAAGAAGGAAGCCCGAGTGTGGGAAACGGGGAGGCCAGGGAGTGGGGAGGCAGGAGCATCGGCTGGGGCGCCTGATGGAGAAGGGAGCTGCCTTTCCCAGCCCCGGGGGAGTGATGTCACCCAAGGAGAAAGAGCCAGAGGGCAGGCTGCTGTCTTCCCCAGAGCGTGGGACCCGCTCAGATCCCAAGGTTTCTCTGGCCGAGAGGGAGAAAAGAGAGCAACGTGGGGTGGGCGTAAAGGAGAGGCGCCAAACCTGAGAAAGTCCCGAGCTAGAAACGAACACTAAATCCCATGCTGTAGGTGATGAGTTCCTCTCTGGCCTCCCAGTGCCTCAGGACGGTGCCAAGTCATACCCAACTTGCCCTCAGGGCTCAGGTGGAAAAGTCACAAGAAGGCCTAATTAGTTCTGATTCGTTTGAGTGGGAATGGCTCTAACAGGCACTACCGTCTTTCTCCACCCCAGCTCACACACACTCACACACGCTTGTACACACACGTGTGCACACAGGCACAGAGCTAGCCTGCTCCACTGCCAAGCACAACACCCGTGATAAGCGTATCCTAGAGACGGCTGTGCGAACCCTTTCTGAGAAAGGTCTCACCACCCTCCTTGCATCCACCCCACCCCACAGCCCATCTCCCGCCCCCAGCATCTTCTGGGCCTCCAAATGTCTCATTCTAAACATTTTCTTCCTGTCAAACTTTAATCTCTCCCACTGCAATCTAAACCAGCCCCTGGCTTCCTCCCTGTGGTGGAGCTGGATGCCCCCCGGGCACCCTCCTAGGGTTTGTAAAGAGCCCCGTGCTGTCCCGTGGAGACCTGGCCCACTCCAGCTGACTAACTCGGCCACTCCACATGGGGCAGATTCACCAACCTTCTGTGCGTCGGATTCTGACTGTGCAATGATAACCCCTCACACGTGTGTAGCACTTGCTCTGTCTCCTACATGACCTCGTCTGATCCCCACAATTGCTCCGGGAGTCTGACGAGGCAGTTGGAGTTATCCCCACTTAATGGATTAGGAAGCTAGGGAGCTGAGAGGTTCATTTTCTCCCCCAGTGTTTCCTAAACACGCTTCCCTAGACTTTCCTTCATGATTTCACCATATCTATATATGACCTAGTCTCCTACTTAATACTTTACTTAAATCTGTTTATATAAATTAATGGATTTATATGGAAACTTATATGAAATGTATATCACTTGCCATAAACAGATGGTAACGCTTCCTATCTATCTATCCATCTATCTATCGAAACTAAGCTTTTCGTCTGAGTATCACCTGATGTCATCTTGTGCACCTCCAGTGGAAACACAGATCTATTGCCTGAGGTTCCGAGGTGGATTGGTGGCAGGACTGGGACCCCATGCCTGGCCCTCTGACTCCAGGCCAGTGAGCTTTCCATGTCATCATAATCCCTGACTCTTCAGCCTCATGGGATTGCTGTGAGAAGAAACCAGGATAGTCAGTGGGACGTGCGAGGGCAATTATCATCACATGGGAAGGAAGAACATGAAGTCGTGGAGGGACTCCAAGACCCAATTCGGTTCACTTCCACTGAAGGTGTTTCTTCACTGACTCATCTGAAGGGGGAAGATGCTGCTGGGAAGCCAAACCCCACCATCCTGGCCCTCCAGCCCTGAGGCCTCCGCGCGGTGGTGAGGGCTCAGCTGCCCATGGACAGCTCCCCTCCATGGCACTCGCCGGGCCTTTTGTGGTTTGGGAGGAGTAAGGATGGGAAAATGTGACACCAGCATCCTGGGCAACCTTCCCAAGCCCTCTCCTAGGCCCCTGACTGATCCCACAGCTGTGCCCTCCATCCATCCATCTCACGCCCTCTCCCAGCTCAGCCAGAATCCTTTGACACAGGCTCCAGCTTTGCCCATGGACCTGGCAGTGTGCCCTGCCTCGCTCCCCCCACCCCCATTACTCACAAGATCCCCACACAGTTCCTTTCAGCCCCTCTGGAAGCTAGAAGGAGGTTCAGGGCCGGAAATGGGAAAAGCCCAGCTTTTGCCAAGTGGCCCATTCTCCAGCTCCGTGAATAGGGACCTTCACAGCCCCCTGCTCTTGGCTGGAACTCTCAACAGGAAGGTAAGGTAGAAACTGTGCCAAGAGCCGGAGGAAGGAGGAGGGTAAAGAAAGGAGGAAGTGTGAAATGGATGAGCCCACTCTCCCAACTGAACAATCTACTGGGGGCCATGTGCTTGGGCAAGAGGCAGACAGACAGAGAGAGGGGCCCAGTCTCACCCCTGCGGGGAGCTTGCCTCTCAGCCTCACCTCTCCTCTGTCCAGCTGTAGCCCCTCTCCAAGGCAGCCAGTGAACCAAGTTCCTTGGGCATCCAAGGGACCTCAAAGAGTTACCTTCTTTTTCTCCTTTCTGATTCAGGCCTTCATACTCTCCTGTCTGGACTCTTCTAATAACCTTCTACCTCATCTTCCCACCTCAATTTCCTCCCTCCCCCCATCCCCACCCCAACCACCTCCTAGATCCCAGGGCACGTCTCTAACCATGCTGCTCGGCAATGCATGTGGAAAAGGTCAGACTCTTTAGCGTGGCATTCAACCCCACCCCCCCTTCTGCTCTCAACAGCTCTTTCAGCCCTGTTGCCCACTCTTTTTCTGCATATACTCTATGTTCTAGCCATAATCCAGTGAGTCTTCAAATGTCCCCTCTAGACAGTCTTCAAACACCCCCATTACTTCCATCTCTGCACGTTTTGGTCGTGTCGTTTCATCATCTGCCTGAAATGCTCTTTTTCTCCTGTTCCCATCCCTATTTATCCCTTGAGGTGTGGTTCAAATGCTACCACTTCCATGAAGCCTTCCCTGATCCCCTAGCTGGAGGTAACTCCTCCCTCTCAGAGCACTGAATGTGTGCCTCTCATCTAGTATGTATCCTCCGTTTCTATACAAGACATTTGCATGCATATACTGGCTAAGAGTGTGAGATCTGCAGTCAGACTGGCTGGGTTTGAATCGTAGTTCTGCCACTTATCAGCTCTATACCTTGGCCAAGCCACTTAACCTCCCCATGTCCCATTTATAAAATGGGAATCATGGAAGTGCAATTTCCTAGTGTTGCTTCGGCAACTGACATAATACCTGAGATATCTGGCATATCAATAACTGTTAACATCAATGTATGTTGTTATCATTATCACTCCCATTAAACTCTAAGTTTCCTGAAGGCAGGATCAGTGTCTGTTTATATTTGTAACCAAAGTACTAGTGCCTGGCAAAGTGCTTTAAACATAGTACGAACTCAATAAGTGTGTTCTGTGAACGAATGACACATGCACACCAGTCTGATCAGTTCATCACTGTGAGTTCACCAAGTGCTTACAACACATCAGGTACTGTGTTATGTGCTAGGGACATACAGCTGGGGAGGCACTTGACATAATCTTCACAGTAGCTGTATAAAGTAGGTACTTTTAAAAGCCCATTTTACAGATGAGAAAGCTAAGGAACAGAGACGTCAAATAATCTGCCAGGGTCACACAGAGCCAGGTTTTGAGTTCAGGTTGGCCTGACCCCAAATCCTGTGCTCCATGCTCTTCCCACTGACTACAGCACACCCCAGCAAAGTCCTCTTCACTCTAGCTCTAAACATCAAGGGAGACCACATTGTGAGATCCTTTGCAGAAGTTTTTTCTGCCTCAGGAAACTTGCTCTTTTGCCCCAAGAGCTGAAGGCTGTTCCTAATGTACCTCCTCTATCACCTTCTTATTTCCTCCTTATTTTGCCTTTATGCTCTGGTCCTCCTCCATGTACCAGAATCTCCTGAACTTGTGGCCACTAGTGGCTAGATAATTGCCTTCTAGGAACACCAAGTTGTTCTAGAAGGACCTTCCCCAGCCTGAGAGAAGTCTCTCTGCTGCTTCACCAGGCCTCAGCTAGGATCGACATTAAAGGAGCTGGTTCCATCAACCTCCTCCTCCTCCAGGAAGCCTTCCCACCCTGGCTGTACTTTACTCAGCCTTTATGCACTCTGTTTGCTCTACACTGATCTGAACTCATGAGCAACACCCTGTGAGCATCTTACATCTGCTTCCTCTGTGTGCCTATGTCTACCCCATTTGTTGGAAGCCCTCAAGGGAGCAGTGTATAAGGAACAGCTGGTCCCAAGGCCTGTGTTCAGGCAGGGCCCCTCTTTGGCTGCTGGAGCGGGGAGAGATATATTCCCTACTGAGTAGTTGCAGCCCTGACCCCCTCATCCTTAGGAAGAAGTGTGTCAGCTGCTGTTACTCTCCTGCTACATTTCAGCCCTGAAACCAGATCCCTGTCCTTTTCCAAACAGGGGAGAAGGGCCAGTTCTCCAGACATCAACCTAATTGAGCCAGGATCCCCAAATTCTCAGTGTCCTTCCAGTGCTCACTTGTTACAATGCAAATTTTCTGCTTCAGGAAATTGGGAAATTCTGCTACTTTGGTTTTCAAGATCAGACTCTTCTTGTCTAGATTTTCTGGGCCAAGGGCAGGACCAGGAAGCAGGAGAGGAGTGCACAACGCCCTCGACAAAGAAAATTTCACAACTCCTTGATGTTTCTTCTTCCAGCAGCCTTAACCCACAGTGTCTGTAGGACGTATGCTTCTTGAAGGGAATTTAACGGCATAAATGAATGTAGAACTTGACTAGTATTACATGAGTGCCATTCCTGGGCACACACTAACTTAGGGCAAAGCCAAGCATCACACAGTCCTCCTGGGTGGCAGGGAAGATTCTGCCTGGGATGAACACACACACACACACACACACACACACACACACACACACACACACACACTTCAAGCTCATGACACATACTGACTATAAGCGTTTCCCACCCCATTGCAGACCCAGGGGATAAACAAGCCAACACCTTCCTAACCCAGGCACAACCAAGCTGCGGTGAATTCAAACCCCGAAGTCCTTAGAGGAGCCAAAAGGCTGAGCCTGAGCTAACTCAGCTCCACCTTCTCCTTCACTCCATTGGGAAAACAGAGTCACTGAGATCTGGCTCTGCCTAAGCCCTGGGCTGAGGCGTCAGGGAGTGAACAAGACTCTAATAGCTCTGCCTGTCACTCTGCTCTGTCTCCTTTCTGGGCAGACTGGCACTGGGGAGGGGGCGGAACACCATGGGTGGAGGGAGGGTACAGAGCTCTCCCATCTGAGTGTCATTCTGGGCCCCAGGCCAGGCATTTGGCTTCCTCTCCAAGAGAGTCAAAGGCTGAAGCTGTTCAGACAAAGGGCCAAATGAAAGCTAATGGGGAGCTGGGTGACTTCAGCCTCTCCCCTTCCTCCTTCCGGGGACTGGGGCTCAAGTCCTTGGCAGGAGAGCGTGCAAATCAAGACCTGGAGCTCAGCTCTGTGCAGATTCCTATTGCCTTTTTTATCCTCCCGGCGTCCACAGACTGTCTTCGCCCCCCCTCACCACCTCCCACCTAAGGTGCTGTAAAAAATGCAAATCAGTAGGATTTTAAAATTCAAGCCCGTGCCAGGAACACCCACAAACCCTCTATTAAGGCAGATCCTGAGGTGGGTGGTGTGGTCCCAGATTCCAAGCAAAAAAAAGAGGATTCTGTTAGATTCTTTTCTCAACATGGCCCTTGGACTTCAGACATTATCTGTGGCAACCTTGACCTTTCCTTCTGGTATTGGACAAGTGAATGGGACAAGTCAGAATTATGTGTGGGCTGGGGCCAGCCATCCCAAACTGACATGGAAAGCGTGAGAAAATGAGTATGGGAAAGGACATGATGGAGACTCTTCTGTCCCTCATCTAAGAAGCATTCCTCTGGGTAATGTTCCCATCTGAGTGTCACCACCAAAAGGGCTTGGGGAGGAAGTCCCAGAGAAGTGACCATTGACCTGAGAAGCCAGGCCCCGGAGTGGGACAGACAGAAAGAGTGTCTGGGCCACTTGACCAGGAAGCATCAATGAGAACACCTGCTGCTACAAGCTCCCCCTCCCCCCCAAGCTGGCCCCTGTTAAAGCTGCCAAGCTCCCTCCCCAGCGGGAAGAGTGGACAGTTTGCAGGCAGGAGTGGGAGAGGCTGTCATGGAATCTGGAGAGCCATGGGCTGGCACTTTTTGGATCCAGGTCTGCTGTTGTCAGCCTGGGTGCCCCTGGCCCTGAAAAGCAAGAAGAAAGAGGGGAGAAAAGTGAGACCGAAAAGAGGTCGACTCCAAGAGAAACAAACTAAAAGGGACAAAAGGAGGCGGAGGCAAAGCCCCAGGAGAGCCTGGTTGACAGAGACGGCTGTGGCGGCCCAGGTGGAGGACGTACATAATATCTGTCTGAATTCTGGTGGTGGGCAGAACAAGAGAGGTGGCAGGTGGGAGGGGGAGGTATATTAAGTCAGTAAGAAGCAATGCGCCTCCCACAACAGAGTTTCGGCAGGCGCCGCCCTCCCCACTTGGGCGATTT
>NW_020175191.1:272882-276131 GCF_003031525.2 Neophocaena asiaeorientalis asiaeorientalis
CTGCCAGCCCCCTCCCCGCTGGCAGGCAAGTCCGGGCAGACAGCCGGCAGGGCCTGCCCCTGCAGCCGCGCCAGCCCTGCCAAGCCCGGCCGCCACAGCTGGGGGGGGGGTGCCCGGAGGGGCCAGCTCCCCTCGAGCGAGCAGTCCCTGGCCGACCTCCTGCCCCGCGCAGGGCTGGGGCCACGCACCCTCCTCCCGGCGCCCCGCGCAGCCCCAGCTGCCCGGCAGCCGCGTTCCGCTCTTTCCGTGCGGGCACTCGGGTCCCCCACCGCGTCTCGGGTGAGCCCTCTTTGCTCCCTCGGGTCTCTGGGCACATTTCGGTCTGGACTTGCTTGGCTCCCTCCGTCTCTCTCACTCGTTCGTGCCTGCCTCCCTCTCACACAAGTCTCTGCTCCAAGTTTCCACGGGGCCCCTTTCCCTCAGGACAGGCCCTGTCCTCCGCCTGCTCGCTGTGTGCCCTCCTCTCCTCTCTGGGCCTCGGCCCCGCGCGCGTCGCGGTCCCGGGGTCCTGGCGGAGGCCAGGTACCCGTCGTGGCGGAGCAGCCCTCCCAGCCCCCGGCTCCCGCTCCGCTCTTACCAGCTCCTGTTTGAGGCGGCGCAAATAGCAGTCCATTTCCCTGCCCTTCTTCCTCATGCGCCTATTGGCCGGGCTCGGCTCCACGAGAGAGTCCCAGGATGGGAACACCGGTCCCACCGAAACCGCGCTCGGCCGGCTCGCAGCCCCCGCGCCTCTCGCAGCGCCGAGCCCAGCCTCTGCTCTCAGGTCCGGACTTGGAGCCGCTTCCCGGCTACTCGCGGCGCGCAGTCCGTGCTGGGGGCGGAGGGAAAAGTGGGACAGCCTATGAGAATGCAGGAGGGATGCCTTCAGCCAATGAGAAGAACGCACGGGGGGCGCGGGCTGGGCTGCGGTGGATGGGCCCTGGAGCGGGTGGGTGCACCAGGCGAGGGCCTCCGCTCCTGGGGTGCTGACATGGGGGACACCTACCTGGTCCTGGCCGGTGCGGCGGGGGATATCGTGACGCCAGACTGTACCGACGTCCCCCAACAAAGCACGTGACCCCCAGAGAGAGCCCGTCTTACGGGATGGGAACTGGGTAGCGGTCTCGGAAGAAGCTGAGTACCTCAGTGTCAACACTGTTTCCCAAACTCCGATCAGAAAAGGAACACCCTCCACCCCAAATGCCACTCGGCAGCTCTTTTGAATTCTGAAGTGTTCAAAAAAGTGGACTCCGGAAGTGTGGGTCTACCTCACCTTCCAGTCTACTCCTCACCCCTGGAGCGGAGGAGCCGCCGCTCGGTCCGTTCACGTATTTATCACGAAGCAATGGAGGCTCTACTGTACTCCCTGCAGGGTTATAGGTCTGCCGTTACTGAACAAGACAGGCTAGGTCTCTGGTCTCAAGAACGTACAAGGGGCGGCGGAAGGGAAGGGGATAAGACAGACAGGTAAAAAAATAAAAATTAGACACCATAATTTCAGGTAATGACTCTTCATGAAAACATAAAATAGGGTAATGGGATGGGGGCTGCCTTCAGTAGGGTGGGCAGGGGTGGAGGGGCAGGCCTTTCTCTTCCGCAGTACTGCGGCGGCGTCAGTTATCCTAATTCTTGCTCTGGCCACTTGCGAAGCTCTCTGTAAGGTCGGGGGAGGGAGAGAGGACTCAAAGATGCTAACATTCTATTTAGCAGACGCGGCCCATGCGCCGGAGGTGTGCGAGCTCCAGCCAGGTCCTGGGCGATGGACCCGAGAGGGGCCGCAGGCCTGCCCGGGCGTTCCTCCCAGCCGAACCCAGGACCCGCAACGCCGGCCTCCGCGTGAGTCGGGGCTGAGGTTCCCACCCGGTGCCCGGCTCCCTGCAATACGGCCTGGCCCGCGGGGGGGCGGTGTTGCAGGGCCCGAGAATAATTAGCGCAATTAGCGACTTGTTGTTTCAAGGTAATTAATGGGGGAAAGTTTGCCCCAGGCAGAATTTAGGGATCTCCGAATGAGTCAACCTTGAAGACGCGAGAGAAGGGGCAAAGAAAGGAGGCAGAAACTTCGGCCATTCCGATCCGTGTCAGCAAAGAGCGCCACCTCTGTTTACCATGGAGAGGTGAGAGCGAAGGAGGGAGGGAGGATAAAAATGAACGTCTTCAGAAATGAAGACTTTGCAGAGTCCAGTCGGATGGCCTCCACTTAGCCCCGGGTTCTCAATTATAGTGGACCTTGCCTAGGGCTCTCGGCCTAGCCCTGACTGCCCCCTTTGGATGAAGCTGGGCAGCGGAAGCCGCTGGATAGAGAAAAGGAAAAGGCACACAGGTGGGTCAGAACCCCGTCCGAAGCCTGTGTCTCGGTGGCCGCTCGCCAACTCAGGTGGCCTCGCTCCCTTCGAGATCGCGGCACAGGATCCCGTGTGGGTCAGAAAAGCCGACGGCCGCGGGATGGAGCTGAGAATCTGCCCCCGAGTTTCCAACGCCCGCTGGGAGAGCCCGAAAATGCATTTCTTGCTGCTCTCCCAGGCCGGCCACCGCCCGTGGCGAGTCCGGCCCGCTGGTCCACTCAGCGTTGCAGAGCCCGGCCCCCGGCTTCCTGGCAGTTGTGAATCGAGATCCCCAAGGGGCCCCTTTGGGTAGGACACGAGGAGAGTTCAGAGTGGGAACCATTCCCAAGTATGGGGCTAAGGTCTCCAGCCCAGGTGGACCAGTTTTTGAGTTGAATCCTCTGGGACTGCCCGTTAACATATAGTTCACGCAGGAAGTTTTATGTGGGGAGAAACACCACAAAAGAGCTCCTCAAGCCGGAGGGCCGGTGCTTTGCTGTGCAGCACCCAGCAGCAGTGGCGGGTATAGGAGGCACTGAGTCTGCGGGTGTGTGGCTGAAATAGTATTGGGAGTCAAGTTTCAGGCCTAATTTTCTCCATGCCTTCGAGCTCAAGGACTGGAATCCTCTTGGAAGTTAGTGGGAGAGCAGCTATGGTTAAAACTCCCGGAGATGCAGGCTGATGTCTTCACAAGAATTTAGGACTGGGTGTTTAGGCCTTCTAGAGTATTGACAACACAGTATGACCTTGCACAGATGCTTTCCTTTTACTGGCCTCAGTTTCCTTGCTATGTGAATCTTAACACTTTTATATGCCTTACAAAACTCTATTTTGACAATGATCTGTGAAGTAGTCAGGACAAGGGGAATCCATCTTAGAGATGAAGAATATATTGTTAGCAAAGCCAAAGATTGCATTCTACCCATTTTTTTTTTTTTTTTTTTTTTTT
>NW_020175191.1:276170-285699 GCF_003031525.2 Neophocaena asiaeorientalis asiaeorientalis
TTTTCTCCCCTTTTTTTTTTTTTTTTTTTTTTGCGGTACGCGGGCCTCTCACTGTTGTGGTCTCCCCCGTTGCGAAGCACAGGCTCCAGACACACAGGCCCAGTGGCCATGGCTCACAGGCCCAGCTGCTCCGCAGCATGTGGGATCTTCCCAGAGCGGGGCACGAACCGTGTCCCCTGCATCGGCAGGCGCACTCCCAACCACTGTGCCACCAGGGAAGCCCTCTACCCACTTTTAAGGTCAAGGATATGGCAAGAAAAAAAACTGATGACCATAAACTCAGTGCAGTGCTCAAAAGAGACAGGTCCCAGCCAAGTCAGAAGTGCTGTTACCGTGTGGTTCCCCCAGAACTTTGGAGGACAATTACTGTCAAACTCTGGGGTGCTTTTATGATGCTGGGCCACTACAACTTTCTTGCTCCCCTGCCTCTGAGAAGGTCAACATTACACCAGGGTGTGTGGAGCCCTCTCTCTTACCTGGTTTCTGAAGAGGTAGCTCTGTCTTCCACCTTTTCTTTTTCTTTTTCTTAAATGGTAGAGAATAAAGCCTATTGCCATGGTTGTATAAACAGGGGTAAATATTCTTGGGCTGAGGATGGGGGTGGGGGTTAGAGGACGATTCATTTTTGCTGAAGATGAATCAAATGGTTCAGCCTCCTCTCTCCTGCCCCCCACCCCGGCAACACTCAGCCTGGGGGGAAGATGAGATTACCTCATTTGAAAATAAAGAATAAATCAAGGTCTTGAGATTGGATGTGAACTTACTTTCTCAAAGCCGTCCAGAGCTGGAGTGGAACCCTCAGAAGCATCTCAGCTTTGCCCCTTGCTGGTGGGGATAAGTGTATTGTGGGTACTTTTCTTGAGGTGCAGCTCCTGGAAACGGTGCCTAAAGGTGTCAGACTCTTGTGGTTTGCCCAGCCTATTTAGGGAAGGTGGTCCCCTCTGCTCTACTGCCAGAGCCTGAAGGTCCTGGCACCGATGACTGAGCTCAAAGGGAGAGGCAGAACCAGGTGTATCCCAACGGAACTCGGATCCTAAACTAAACAATGGAAACACTGCCATTCTCCTAGCTCCAGATCCTATGGTTCTCACCTGGACGTCCCAACCCACCAAGTCTTAGCCTGCCCTGGATGAGGCACCCCTGGCTAAGGCAGTGGCCATCTCATCTCCACTGGCAACGGAAGAGCTGAGGAGCTCATCCTGATAACCTGATGTGAGGAAAGAGATATGTGGCCACACACAGTCTGGAAACCTCATCATAACATCACCCTCCCAAGGGTGGGTCCATGTCCCCTTTGCCCTCATGCCTCCCCCCCTTGTGGCTGCCAACAGCCCTTATCCCAATCTCCGTCCCCGCTCCCCCCACACCTCCTAAGCATCAACAGGAAAGGCTGACCCTAGAGATAAACACGTGCTGTTGGAATGTGTTCAGATATCACTGCAGAACTGTTTCTCTCCAGGCAGAGGACCTCTCCTGGCAGGCAGGCCCAGAGGTGCTGAGCAGAGACTGCGTGGCTGGTGTGAAACACTGAGATGGTGGGGGAGGAATTGGACAGAAGCCTAACTCTTCTTAGAATAACCTAACTCTCAGTTTTCATGATATCTTCCTCTGTCCACCTTAGACAGAGGCCTGGGCTCCTCTGCTTCTTACAATCCCAACACCAGGAGAGACAGCAGAGAGACGAAGTGGTCTACGTGTTGGGAGCCCTCTCGGTTCCAAAAGAAAGATTCACTTTGGTGTTTAAGGGAAAACTCTTCTGACTGGGTGGTGGAATCAAAGACTCAGTCATAGGAAGCTTGTTAGCTTTTGGTGTCCTCAAACATACAGTATCATTCTCCTCACTTTCAGATAGAGCAACTGAGGTCCAAAGAGATGGGTCTGAAAGGTGATATAATAAAGTCTCCCTGTTTCCAAGGTAACCTCTTTCTACTGCCCTCCTCTGCGGAATACTTCCCCATCCGCGGAATGGCCATCACTCTTGCATACTGTGTTAACTTAGACGCCACGGTCACAGTCGTCACTTCTTTACAAAGTTCCTGGGCTGCAAGACCAGTTATGCAGGTGCTAAAACTTTTTGGAGAGGGACAGAAGGAAGGTGTTGGAGGAAGCAGTAGCAGGATAGTCGTCTGAGAAAACTTCATGAATGAATGGATTATTTCACCTGAACAATTCGGAGGAATTGTAAGTGCGAAATTAGACTAGTCTGAATAATGAACAGTTAAGTCTATGGGCTGCTACCGACCCCTATTTGGAATTATTTGCAGCTATGGGCCTGTGCTTTATGGTGCCTAAGCGATGGTCTCATTGCTACTGGGAAGTAAACATTTCCATTTTGCAAACATTTGCCGGAAAAGCAAGTATTTTTCAACCGCAAAGAACACCTGAAGAATGTCAGGGCACAGCTAGGGGATATACTTACGGAATTCGTGCAGATTGATGCTGGTTGGTGCAAACAGCACTGAGAAGGAAAGAGACTTGCTCCCTGCACTCTCCTGGGGATATCCTGCCACATCTGGCTCCCTGGAGGCCCAGTGCTGACCTGCCTGTAACATCACCGTGGCCTGCAACTCAGGGCAAAAGCTGATTTTATTACACACTATTTGGTCATCTCCACCAGCTCCTGGTAGCTGTAAACAAGTACCAGGCATTGGCAGTCTGCCAGGGGGAGAGTTGTCAGCAAGAGAGAAAGAAGGCGACCTGCTTCTCCCACTGAGGCTATGGGGTAAGTAGAAAAAGAGGTCAGTTTCAGGTTTGGCTTACCGTGCATATTTGCTTCCACCAGGCTGGCTCCTGGTCTTTTGCAGGTGGCAGAGAACTGTCCTTACCTTGATCAGACACCGGCCCTGGGGTACAGTTGAGGTTTCAGCCTGGAGACCCTGAGGGGAGCCAATGCTTGAGGGTGACAGCTGCTTCTGTGAGGGCTTCTGCTTGACCAGGGTCCTGGGGTTTTGTGGGGTGTGAGTGGGGTGGGCAGTGACTCACAGCAGCAGCAGTCTGTACCAAGAGACAGCCTCCGGTTCCCAGAGCAGAAAGGCAATGAGGCCAAGAAACACTGCCATCATTTAACAAATGAAGATGCACATTGCAGAACAGGAGCTGAACACGCAAAGGAGTTTGGGTTTTTTACTGCCCTCCCTCCTCCCTGCATTTGGACAGGTTTTCCCTGCTGTGATTATTCCTCATGAATCTTCATCCATAGAAAGCGACTGAGGCAATGGAGAGTGAATAATGAATCCCCCAAATGGTCTTTTGTGTCTCTGCCTGGAGGGTTTTCGAAATAACTTGCATTTTCATCTCTCTGACTTAGAATCACAGAATTTGGGAACTGTAAAGGACCTTATAGATAATCAGGGAATTGTGACCTCATGGAGAGACTAGAAGTCAAGCTCTGTGGGTCTGAACCTCCAGTCTGTCACTGAAAATAGAGCTAGCTAACATTTATTGAGGGCTTTCCTTGTGTCAGGCACGCATCTGTTCTTCCCAGACCCTCGGAGGCAGGGCTCCTATTGCCTCTGTTCTGCTGGTGAGGAAGCGATGAGGAACCAGAACTCCCCTCGGTTCGCCCAGAGGCTCTGGCTTCAGAACCCATGCCTTCTGTCACTCCAAGGCCTCACCATGTGGACTTGAACACGTAATTTAACCTCGTTGTGTCTCAGTTTTCTCCTCTGTGATCTCTGACAGTCTGCATTTCACACCCAAGCATATGACTTTACAAGTCACGAGAGTGCAGCCCAGAAATGTTAAGTGATTTGCCCTAAGTCACCCAGGTCGCTAATGGCAGAATCAGCAAAGGAACTCAGATCCAGTGATCTTCCCTCCCCTGTCCCTCCCACCCTCCCCCTACTCCCCGCTGAGACCTCTTTCCCCTCCATCACACTTTGGTAGGTGTTTCTAGAGGAATCCAACTCCTTGCCTTAGAGATCTCTTCTATGATCTCAGATCGATAGGTTGGACGTGTTGGGTTTGCCTGCGGCCAGTCACAACACCAACGGTGAGTTCAAGAAGCTGGTGATATTTGTCCAAGTACCTTTGACCTATCTGCCTGCCTGCTCTTTGCTATCTTTTTCAGGTCAAGAGTGGTGATGAAAACCATGAGGGAAGAGCACGGCAATGCCATGTCTGGTGTGGCCCATACATACTCTCCCCTGGTGGGTGCTGTTTCCAGCTGTTTGTCCTCATCAGGCAAATGTTACCACCTGGTGCCGGCTCTCTCTCCCAGCTTCCTTCCTGGTGGCAGTGGTTGAAAGCCTGCTCCTCTCTCCCCTTCCCTCTGTCCTTTGTCCTCCCTGTCCCAGGTTCTGGCGTGTGATGAGTGTGCCTTGGAGGAGGTAGGGGTCAACAGGGTCTCCAGTAATCACTATGCACTGTCTTTGCCAGCCTCCCCATCCCAGTGTCTTCCCTACGGAAAACAGATTGGAAAAGGGTGGAGGTGTCAATAAACAAATCATTGGAGTGCATGGAAAGTGAGAACAAGGGAATCCTGGGGAGGCATTACTCTATTCACAGTGGCACTGGGTACCCATGCATGTGTGTGAGTGCGTGTGTGGCTCACACACTCTGAAATGAGCTCTCACCCGCTGGTGAGTGGAAAATTAGCTTTGGCAGGTGAGGAACTGGGTGACAGGTGAGGAAGCCAGCAGGGTATCGGTGTTATCTGTCTCCTACTGCTGTGTGCTGGTGTTGCTAACAATATCTCGCCCACCCCCTTCCCCCCCTTAACTTGTAATTAGGTGGAGTGGAAATCACTTGGGAGGGCTTGGGCAGGTGGGAGAGTGATATGAGTACCTTAGAATGGCCTCGTGACCTTTGGAAGCCAGCCGTGTGCTTTGCAGGTGGGCTGCCCCAAGCCAGGTGGGAACTGGCACTTTCCTGATGGCCCACGAAGCAAGCTGTGTGGTTTACATTTCTCTGGTGGGTGGGAGAAGAGATGGCAGTCCAGGGACTAAGTCCTGGGAAGTTCCGCCAAATGACATAAGCTGGAGGTGAAGTGAGCCAGGACGGGCAGGTGGGAGCCCTGGGGGTCTTAGACTGGCTCCGCTGCCCATCTCTGCCTGCTAGTTGGCCCTGTAATCCACCCCCGTGCCTCAATTTCTCTGACTGTAAAGTGAGGAAAATAATCTCACTGCCACCTGCCTGCTGTGAAGGTAAAGTGTAAAGGCCCTTTGAAATGTCAAGAACACTGTCATTGGACAGTGCCAAGGGAATTTGCAGAGCCTACTGAGCGGCGGCAGTCTGCCTCTGCGTCACTTTCACAGCCTGTGCTCTGACAGGTACTTAGGCATCTCACATCCATAAATCTCATCTCCTGTCTATAGTCAGCAAATAAGGGAAAGGGCAGGCCGCTGCTCTGCTACCATCTGATCTTTCTGGGAGGGAAGTAATCTGTTGGGATACACCTGGTTCTGCCTCTCCCTTTGAGCTCAGTCATCGGTGCCCGGCCTGTCAGTTTAATTTAACAAGGTTGAGGGAGAGGTTTGATTTAATCAAACCAGTTGCTGTATCCATTCTGCTCAGAGGTCCCTCCGTGTCACCACTGAGGCTCAGATTAGACAGTGACAATTACTTCTTCTTCCCTGACTTTGCCTCCCCCTCCCTTTCTCTCCCTGGAGGGAACACGGAGGCAGATCAGTCTCCTGGGACCTAAGAATAGATGCGGGAGGATCACAGGAGGGAAGCAGACTGGCCTCAGAAAGCCCCTCTCGTGCCTTGTTTAAGTCTGAGCAACCGCCTGAGGGATGAGGGGAGCAGCAAATTTGAGCAGAGCCCCCTGGAAAGGCTCAGGGCTGCCTGAGGACAGAGCTATGCCATCATCATCAGTGCCATCGTGGATGGCCTCAGAGATAAAACCAAGCTCCCTTGCTGTCAGGAGGCTGGGTGGAGGGCGGGCCGAGGAGGTAAGAAGGTGCGGTGTGCTCTGCACGCTCCAGACAAGAATTTATTTCCAGTTTGTCAGCCTGGATTCTGGGGTCTCCAGAGCCGGGAGGCAACAAGAGAAAAATGGTGAGGCTCCATCCATCTGAGTCTCTGTGGCTCTGTTCTCGGCATGAAAGCAGCAGTGACAGGAGGAGGCTGTGTGGATGTGGGTAACTATGGTGTTGGGGGGAGGCAGGTAATGGTGGTGTGTGTGGGGGTGTGATGTGTATGGGAGTGTCTGTGGCTGGGGAGCCAGGCAGGGGGGTCTCTGGTGCAGATAGGTCAGGCTTAGGGAGTTTCGAATTCCAGAACAAACCTCTCTTGCCACTTAACTCTTTCCTTTCCCTCCTTCTCCAGGAAGTGGGTGCTCGGCACCTCTTGTTCTCTTGAGCAGCTCACAGGAGAGAAACAAAGTCCTCTTGAAGGGGAGCCCTCTCTTGGCGTGATGGAAATCTTTCCTTTTGCTCATTTGTGTCACATTCTTCCACCAGGCCGGGCAACTGACAGGTGCACCCTTCCCCGGGCCCCTTTCAGAGTCCCCTCCCTGCCATTTGTGTCTCACCCAAATAACCAGCAGACGCCACCATCCACAGGAGCTGCGCATGGTTAGCAGAAACCCTTCCTGACAGCTCCAAAGAGAAGCCCTCAAATGCGTATTCTATTGGGTGCATCTCATTGTTGCTGACAGCCGCTTTATCAATTAAATTCCACATTCCCCGTCTTTGGAGACGCCACAAACCTCCCTACCTAATAAATCACAGGCCCCCAGTTATTGTTAAATGTCCCATCAGTCTCTAATAAACTCCCTGCCAACAGGGGCAGGTTATTTATTATGTTGACTGGACAAGAATGAATTGGGCCCCATTCTCAGCAGAAGAGCAAACGTGACGCCTTCCTCCCTAAAGACGGAGGCTGTGGTATTAAATGGGGCAATTAATCAACGTGGGCCTTGGGCAGAGGGGAGTCTGGTCTAGAGAGAGGGAGGATGGCCTGGGGTCCTTTACTGAAAGCCAGCTAAGCAAGCCCCCACGGTGAGAGGTGGCCGCGCAGAGTACAGGAACCTGGGCCTTTCCTGCTTCTTCCCCTCTCCTCATTCCTGTTTGAAAAGGTACTGAAGACACAGTCACCCCATAGGCCAAGGGGCACATATGAAAATAGTTATTCTCCACGTTGAAAGGCAGCTGCATAGGACTGAGCAGGGTCGTGAAAAATTCTGTCCAGAAGGCCAGATATTGTTATTTAATAAACTTGATGTAACTTAAGTTTATTGATGGTGCTATAGTCCACTAAGCAGATGAACTGAAGAATATAGGAGGGAATGTTCCCCTTGCCTGGGAGAGAGAACTAGGAAACATGTGCTCAGTCACTGTTTGCTGGCTGAGCAGCACACAGGTTAAGCACTGACACTCAGAAAGCAGTGAACACCCAAAAGACCCAGGGGTTGTTAGGTGTGAGAAACAGTGTTATAAAGTGGGCCTTGCAGTTACGACCTCATACTAGATCCCAAACTGAGATGATGCTCTGCCAGTTACAATCCAAACTCCTCAGCTTTGTCACTGACCAAGGCTTAGTCTAGACTTCCAATTGTATTTCTATCGCTACATAACACTATCCTCCTTTGGGCGAGCATAACACGTTAATTTTATGTTCCTTATGGTGGCAGACAAGGTCCTCCATACTATGGGACCAATATATCTCTGCAACCTTGTTTCCTGGTCAGCGCTGCCACACTTGCCTCCGTTCATGCTAAAGCTCATACCTTACCGTATCTACTATGGTTTCTCATGCTTCCACGCCTTTGCACAGACTGCTCCTTTTGCCCAGAATATCTTTCTAACTTGTCTGCCTGGTGAGCTTTCCTTCCACCCCCACTGCCTGATGAACTCCACATCTATCCTTCAGGATCAGCTCAGAAAATCACCCCCCCCCCACCCCAGTGCTTCAAGGGACTTGAGCATTGTCTCCTGGTGCAGCTATCTTGGCAGAAGTGCTAGACTCCAGGGATTAGGAAAAGAGTGACCCGGGCATGGAGGTTTTCTTATAGTTCCATGCATGCTTTAAACCACTCTGATTTGGGATGGGGAGAGAAGAGCATAGAGAAGAAAGCTATTGGTCTCTGAATACCAAAAGCTGCTTTTCTCAATTTTTCAGATGTTCTCACGCTCTCCCACATGACAGCCACACTTTGAGCCGCTAAGGCCCTGAAAAATGTCAGTACTGCATGTACTTTTACACCACCTTGTGTTATTTGAATATTTCCTCCTTGGCCAGAGCTATCCGTCTGCATGTATCTTTCTTCTTGAGGGCAAGTGCTCTGCTTATTTGGTCCCAGTTTTGCATCTCCAGCATCTGGCTGATTCGTATTATCCGTTTAGAAGATTTCTGCTGAAAGAATGAATGAAGAGATGTTTGCAGATTGAATGCAAATAATAAGGTTGCCTACCCTTTGTTGCTTTGAGGATCAAATGAGAAAAAGTGGCTATAAAAATCTTAGGGCCTTCCCTTCTTTCCACATAGTCCCACGGATCCTCACATTCGAGGGGGGACACCTTATGTCTATGTTTTTGTTTACATTATTTTCCTTTCCTCTGGGTGCAGAAACTTCCATTGTGAAATCATTGCTTGGGACCATTTGAACCTGAAAATCCATTCCGAGTCTACCTTTTACTCCCACTTCTTCAATTCACAGGAATCCTTCCCCCCTCTACCTTCCAGGTACATAAGGTGAGGAAAGATTTTCCAAGTAGACAGAACAGCATACAAAGAGGCTGGGGTCCCATTGTGATTTTATCCTGAAGGAGGCCAGCAGGCAGACAACAGTCCAACTGGTTTCTGCGTATGTTACTCTCATACCTTACCTGGTTATTAAATGATCTCTTACCTTTATGTTTTATTTTTATGGCACTAAAAATTACGACCAACAGCATTATTACAGTTTTTAACTACTGAGGAAAAACATTGTATTGATTTGTTTTTAGCTATAGCAATATAATTTATGACTAGTAACATAACTGCAATATTTGGGCAGGGGAACCATTCAGGAGGTTGTTGTGATAGCTAGGACCTAAAAGGTCCTAAAATAGGACCCTTAAAAGGGACCTAAAATAGGACAGATGCTATGGAGACTGGAGAAGAAATATGGATGCAATATTTGGAAGCAAAATTACTTGCCCTCAAGTAATTGTTAGAAAGGGGAGGGATTTCCCTGGCGGTCTAGTGGTTAGGACTCAGTGCTTTCACTGTCTGCCATGGCCCCGGGTTCAATCCCTGGTCAATCCAAATCCCCCCCCCCCCAAAAAAAAGAAAGGGGAGAGGGATAGTGGAAGGTGGAGTCAAGAATAATTAATTCTCAGGTTTGGGATTTAGGGATTAAGTGGATGAAAGAGGTGGGGTAGGTACTAAGAGGAAGTCTGGAACCTTTACTGCCCACTCCCAACAGGCCCCCTTCTTTCATATGAACAGCTGACATTTTCTCAATGTTTTGTAAATTTATAAGAAAAATGCATCTGAGAATACCTTTCCAGTGGGATTACCTTGCCAAAGTCCTCCTATCTCCTTTGGAATCTGCATCATCACTGTGTGTGTGTGTGTGTGTGTGTGTGTGTGTGTGTGTGTG
>NW_020175191.1:285932-314645 GCF_003031525.2 Neophocaena asiaeorientalis asiaeorientalis
GTGAGGCTGGTGAGAGATAATGACCAGAATTATGATATAATCTTTAGATTTGTAATTGTGAATATTAGGTTCCAAAAATACTTAATTTGGAGTTATGACTCAGACTTTGTTATAGGAGCTCATTTATTCAATAAATATTGAGCACTTACTCTGTGTCAGATTGTTTTTTCCGATTAGGCATACTGCAGAGAACAAAAGAGAATAGGTCCCTGTCCTCATAGAGTGGGGGAGACAGACAATAAACGTATGATTTCATCTAGTGATAAGCAGAAAAATAAAGCAGAACAAGGGAATAGAGAGTGATGGGAAAGGCTGGGGAGCTGCCAGGATGGGGGAGCTATCTCAGAGTGTTCAGGAAAGTCCTCTTTGAAAAGGTGGTATTTGAGCAGAGACCTAAAATAAAGTGGTAAAGACTGCTGTCATCCATGAGATGGTGGTGGGGAGGGATAGGAGCAACACATAGAAAATGTTAAATTTGAGCTATTAGATATAAAGTGGAGGTGTTGAGAAGGGAGATGGATGTACAAGTCTGGAGTTCAGAGGAAGGTCGGAGGTGTAGATACTAATGTGGGAGTTGTCAGTTCAGTTGCTGGTTCCAATTCGATTTGCTTTTATCAGAGCTCAGCGTGTGCCAGGTACTGTGCTAGGCGCTGGGAACGCAGAGATGAAAGCACACAGATATATACCTGGCAACGTGGTCAATCCCAAATCTCGCTGTACTTCGGGCGCTCTCTGCGAGCACAGGAGGAGGCAGCGAGTTGGGGCGGGACACGGTGGGGAGCCGGAGGAGTTGACCGCCGAGCCGAAGTCCGGAGGCTGGGAGCGTGACGCACTGGGCTCTTCACAAAGGCAGCATTGTGAGGTCAGCAACGCGGGCGCAGGGCGGGGCAGTGCTCCCACCGTGAGCGCGCGGCGCCCTCTGTAGGCCGCAGGCGGCGACACACCGGTAGCCTCAGCTTTCCTCCCCTCCCTTTTCCCGCCTTCCTCAGGCCACGTTTTTTTGTTGTTATAGCTGTTTCCGAGTCTTTCTAAGCCTCCGACTTCCGTCCCTTACCCCTCCTCTTCGAGGCCGGGAGTGTCAGTGTCTTCGCAGGAAGACTGCCAATAAAGTTTTTCCTCTTCTTGTTCTCAGGCTCCACGCCTCGCCCCAAGTACCGCGAGATCCGGCGGCGCGGCTAGCATGGCGGCGGCTTTTGAAGCATCGGCGGCCTTAAAGACCGTGGAGAGCGCTATGCCGGCGGAGCGCGTGGCTGCGCAGTTAGCGGCCCCGGAGCCAGCCCTCCGGCCAGTGCGGAGTCTGCGGACGGCTCACGACATCAACGGTCCGCGGACCCGCACCGGGGACGTACTGCTGGCGGAGCCGGGGGACTTCGAGTCGCTGCTGCTGTCGCGGCCGGTGCTGGAGGGGCTGCGGGCGGTTGGCTTCGAGCGGCCGTCGCCCGTGCAGCTCAAGGCCATACCGCTGGGGCGGTGCGGACTTGGTGAGGGCTGGGGCCCTGGAGGGGTCGCGAGGGCCGCAGGAGGGGGCGGCGGCGGCCAAGCCCGTGGCGAGGGCCGGGAAGGGCCCAGAGCGGCCGTCTTGCAGGGCTCGGCCCAGGGCAAGACACCGTACGCACGCGAGACTCAGTTTCCTCCTCTGTCAAACGGAGGCGCAGTATTGAATTTGGAGATAGTTGAGGTCCATTCCACGCTGTCACGTGGTTCTACGTTTGGGAATATAAACGGCAGGAAAGATCTCAGATGAGATCAGCCTGGATTAGGGTAGGCCCTAAATCCAGTGACAAGAGTCCTTATAAGAGCAGGGAGAAAGGCAGAGAAGAAAGCCATGTGAAAATGGAGGCAGAGATTGGAATTACACAACTCCAAGCCAAGAAATGTCTCAGCCGTCAGAAGCTGGAAGAGACAGGAAGGATTGTACCATAGAGCCTTAGGAGGGAATGTGGCCCGGCTGATACCTTGATTTCATATTTCTGACCTCCAAAACTTTGAGAAAATAAATTTCTGCTTTCTAAGCCAAGAAAAGAAGAGAAACGGTGGAGGTTCAGGGAGGAGGCCTGTTTCTGGATATGGCCACATGCTTGTTTTAGAGTTAACTTAAAAACGAAGGTGGTTAAGGATGTGATCTCTGGAGGCCTGTCTAGTTCTGGAATTTCATGTTGGTACCTAAGCTTCTTCAGTCAGTCCTGGCTAATGATAATTTTTTTTTTCCTCCTCAGATTTAATTGTTCAAGCTAAGTCTGGCACTGGGAAAACCTGTGTATTCTCCACCATTGCTTTGGACTCTCTTGTTCTTGAAAACCTAAGTACCCAGGTGAGTTTAGCTCAGAGGACCCAAGGAGGGTATGTTATGTGGATTTACTACAGGTCAGATGAAATACCAGTAGCTCCTCAGAGGTAGAAGTGAATGATTGTGTTAAGATATATGAAAAGTATACAAGTAAAGTAGATACTTAGGCTGGTGACTGGTGTTGGTGTGGTTAGTGACCAAATACACGCTATTAGTGTTAGAAGTTTAGAGATTTCTGTTATTACTGCGTGTTAAATAAGTCTGCCATGTGTGTCAATTTTGTCATTACTTGAGAATACAGATAGGGATTCTTTATTCTTTTATTTGCTCACTAGATTGTGGTGAGGTTTAGCATTTGACCTGATTAGTGGTAATGAGGTGTTTGGCTATTGTAGGTAACTGCATGTGGTTCTTACAGTGAATGTGTTATACTGATCTCCCACCTTCTGGGTTCTCTCAGAGTAGGGTCTAAGAGGGCCTTACCCAAATTAACAGGAGATTTGGGTTTGGAGATCATTTCTTCAGCAGAGATTTGTTGAGCCCATGTTATGTTTAAACAGTATGCCAGGCATTGGGGATATAAAGATGAATCAGGTATGACCCTCATAGTCTTACTTTGTGGTTTAGTAGTTACAGCAGGCTGTATTTCAAGTTCTCAGTCATGTATATCTGATGATGACTCTTCAACAGTGTTTTTTAACCCAGATACTCATATCTGGGTTAAAAAACACTGTAAAGCTTTTTGAGTCCTGCCTTATGTATTTATTGTACCGACTTGTTAAAGGTATATTTTATGTTGTTTTTAGATTTTGATCTTGGCTCCTACAAGAGAAATTGCTGTACAGATACATTCTGTTATCACAGCCATTGGAATAAAAATGGAAGGCTTAGAGTGTCATGTGTTTATCGGAGGGACTCCATTATCACAAGACAAAACCAGACTTAAAAAGTGTCATATTGCTGTTGGTTCTCCTGGTAAGATATCAATGCTTGTTAATAACTGAGGCTTTTAAGCGACTGAACACTTTTATATGGCAATAAGAATATGGCAATCTTTGATAATTATGGTAATTATTTTGAGGATTAAAAATGAAGAGCATTAGATTAGTGACATATAAACACATGACTGGATTACTAACAGGATTTATGAAATTTCTGTTTCTAAGGATGTTTAAGAACAAGTATGGGATAGGCTTCTGAGCAGAAGAGGAATGAGATGATTTCAGAAAGCCCTTCTAAGCCATGGGATTGGATTATTCTTTGCTTCAGTATTAGTCCTTTGGTCATGAGTCACTCAGAATCATAATCTAGCATTCAGTGCCTTACAAGTCTTTTGACAGGAAGTGTTTATTTTCCATACGTATTGGTGATGAAATGTGAGGGAAAAAATAATGGATTTAGGGAAGATCAGAACTCAGGATTTCTAATTTATGGTTTAGTGTGTAAAGAATAATGAGGGTTGGGTCAGGAAAGTTAGCAATTCAACCTGTAAGTAGAATAACAACATTGGCTGAAATTTGCACGGATTTGGTGCATATGAATATTTGAATATTTTTTTTCTGGACTTTAGGCAGAATTAAACAACTGATAGAACTTGACTACTTGAATCCAGGCAGTATACGTCTCTTTATTCTTGATGAAGCAGATAAGCTTTTAGAAGAAGGCAGCTTCCAGGAGCAAATAAAGTAAGAAAAATAACTAATTTGACTATTAAAATGGTGCTCCAAAGTATCTATCTTTTGCTTTTCTAGGTGGTGATTATCATCTGAATAGTTTCCATGGTGTGTGTGTTTTTCTTTTATTTTGCAGTTGGATTTATTCTTCCTTGCCTGCCAGTAAGCAGATGTTGGCAGTGTCAGCTACTTACCCTGAATTTTTGGCTAATGCTTTGACAAAGTACATGAGAGAGCCCACTTTTGTAAGACTAAATTCCAGTGATCCGAGTCTCATAGGTGTGTACAGATATTGGATATTTAGTGGGTTGGTTTGTGATATTCTGGAGCTTTCCTTTGCTAAGTTGGCTTTTGCTTTCATATTTGCTATAGAAAATATGTTCATTTTAACAGAAGACTCTTCTTTGTAGGTTTGAAGCAGTACTACAAAGTTGTCAGTTCATACCCTTTGGCCCATAAGATTTTTGAGGAAAAGACTCAGCATTTACAAGAATTGTTCAGCAAAATTCCATTTAATCAAGCCTTAGTCTTTTCTAATTTACACAGCAGGTAATGTACCTTAAAAAGTCATCTGGGGGGCTTCCCTGGTGGCGCAGTGGTTGGGAGTCCGCCTGCCGATGCAGGGGACACGGGTTCGTGCCCCGATCCGGGAAGATCCCACATGCCGTGGAGCAGCTAGGCCCGTGAGCCACGGCCGCTGAGCTTGCGTGTCCGGAGCCTGTGCTTCGCAATGGGAGAGGCCCGCGTACCGCAAAAAAAAAAAAAAAAAAAAATTCATCTGTGGAAATTGTGAAATAAAAGGATAGGTGTGGGGCAGTATTTGTAAAATTATAACCCTCTGTGTTATTTTTCATAGAGCACAACACTTGGCTGATATCCTTTCTTCTAAAGGCTTTCCTGCAGAGTGCATTTCAGGTAAGTTCATCTGTTAACTTTAATCTTTGTTTAGTATCCTGACTTGAAGCTTCTCCAAAGTCAGGAGGAAGAGATACCACTTCCTGAGTTGTCTTGTGAGTGTAAGGTTACACTGAGTCTTCAGAGTAAAAGGAATTGGAGGTTTATTTTTCACTGGGATTTGTCTCTTTAAGAAGTAACATGGTATGTACTAAAAAACTAGAAAACTGGAGTTATATCCACAAAGGACTTAATAACTTTACAAAATAGAGCCTGTCTTTGTTATCTTAAGATAAACATTGTAAAAAAGCAAAGAATTGCTAACTAAATTGACTTTTACAGTCTTGTGGAAGGCAAAACTGATTCATTTTTGACACAAAGCTAAATTATTACTGTTGACCTAGGAATGAAAGATTTAAAGGAATTTTTGATAAGTGAGATCCTTTTTAGAGTTTTGATTGCTATCTCAGCTTAGTTTTTAACCTGTTAGCATAAGCTCATTTAGTCGTGGTATATTATGAGATACTGGGGAGACTGTTTTCTGATGGGCCAGTATTTGGATGATAGATCACACTTCAACACCAAATTGGTAAACAGCTGGTTAAATCAATATTATTTTCCTAAGAATTGTTAAACCTCATATGGCACTTTGTAGATATAATGTTATATCTGCAGGCATAGCCTAGTCACCATTTAAAATTGAATTTCTAGTTGATTGCCTAACCATATTTTAGAAGATTCTGACTTTAGGTTTTTGTTTCTGACGTTAGTTCTTAACCTAGATTTGCATGTAAGGACAGAGTTAACTTTGGTTGTTAAAGCGTTAAGACTGGCAATTATGATTTCTGATTTTTGTGGATTTGATAAATGTATGTTCACTTGTTTTGGGTTTTTTTGCGGTATGTGGGCCTCTCACTGCTGTGGCCTCTCCCGTTGCGGAGCACAGGCTCCGGACGCGCAGGCTCAGCAGCTGTGGCTCACGGGCCCAGCCGCTCCACGGCATGTCGGATCTTCCCGGACCAGGGCACGAACCCGTGTCCTCTGCATTGGCAGGCGGACTCTCAACCACTGCGCCACCAGGGAAGCCCTGTTCACTTGTTTTTATATGACTTTCTTTCTGGGTCTTTTTAGGCAACATGAACCAGAATCAGCGTCTTGATGCTATGGCTAAGCTGAAGCAGTTTCATTGCAGAGTCCTCGTTTCCACAGATTTGGTAAATTTCCTGTTCAGTTTGGGTGACTAATCAATCTGGACATATGTTCTGTTATCAAATGTACAGATTTCATCTATTATTTTAGGTGGGTGTAGCTGACAAGAATACCAGAAGATAATTGTCTTTCCAGTGCTGGGGAATATGATTTCTTCCTAAAAATGTCTTCTGTATTTTTATCTTTATTGTTGAAATTAGTCATTAGAAATGAATTTTCTTTTCCTTTGCTCCTAAATATCCTCCTTGCTCTTGAATATCCTCCTATTCTTAATTTGGCTCTTGGTTATACTGAATAATATAGTGTGCCATGCAACGGCTAATGCACACAAACAACTGTTCTCTTCTTCAAGACTTCCCGTGGAATTGATGCTGAGAACGTGAATCTGGTTGTAAACCTGGATGTTCCATTGGATTGGGAGACATATATGCATCGGATTGGCAGAGCTGGCCGTTTTGGTAAAAAAAAAAAAAAAAAAAAGGAAAGAAAAAAGTTTGCGTGCTTTCTTTAAGGGGAGGAAGCTATAATGTGACAGGTGGACTTGAAGTGTCATTTATGTGAAAATGATTTACTACTTAACATTCCTTCTGTGCTTTAGGTACTTTGGGACTGACAGTGACCTACTGCTGTAGGGGAGAAGAAGAAAATATGATGATGAAAATTGCCCAGAAATGTAAGATCAATCTTCAGCCTTTACCAGGTATATTTTGTCTGTTTCATTTTGCTTTCAAAATAATAATGATAGGCCTAATAAAAATAATAGTTAACATAGAGTACTTATGATGTGTTGGATACTGTTCTAAGTATATATGTTAACTCATTTAATTCACACCACAATTACGTGAGGTATGTGCTATTATTATCTACCTTTCGTAGATGAGGATATTGAGGCATAGAGAGGTTAAATATTTGTCTAAGGTCTTACAGCTAATAAGTAACAGGGAGAAGATTGCAAGCTAACTAATGACACATGAAAAATGAAAAATATTTTCCTACTGCATTAACTCCATATTTTACTTTGTAGCCCTGCAATTTGATTTTATTCTTTTATATCAAGGGATGTATTTTACCTCTTATGTTGCTATGAAGGTAATTCTTGCCATACTCCCCTTTGTCACCATGGAGAAGGAATAGTATCTTTAATTTGGACACTGTTCTGAAAATGTTGAAGTGTTTTCTTTTGATTTTAATGAATCATTTATCAAGCTGCTTTTTTTTTAAAATTAATTTATTTATTTTTGGCTGTGTTGGGTCTTTGTTGGGTCTTCGTTGCTGCGTGCGGGCTTTCTCCAGTTGTGGCGAGCTGGGGCTACTCTTCATTGTGGTGCGCAGGCCTCTCATTGCAGTGGCTTCTCTTGTTACGGAACACGGGCTCTAGGCACGCAGGCTTCAGTAGTTGTGACACCTGGGCTCAGTAGTTGTGCCTCCTGGAAGTCCCCACCCAGTTTTTCAGGGTTTCTAAAAAAGTTTTCAAGAGATCATTAATAGTTTCAAACATGCATTGTTTCCAAGATAGCAGTTTTAAAAAGCAGCTTGGGGCTTCCCTGGTGGCGCACTGGTTAGGAATCCACCTGCCTGTGCAGGGGACACGGGTTCGATCCCTGGTCCGGGAAGATCCCACGTGCTGCAGAGCAACTAAGCCCATGCACCACAACTAATGAGCCTGCGCTCTAGAGCCCATGAGCAATGCAGTCAATCAGTAGAGCCCAATGCAGTCAGTCAATCGATCAATCAATACACAAACAAACAAACTTATTTAAAAAACAAAACCAAACTCCTGGGTGGAAATACGGTTTATTTGCTATACAGCTGACCCTTGAACAACAATGGGGGTGGTTAGAGGCGCTGAGCCTCCATGCAGCATAAATCCCTGTATAGCTTATAGTCAGCCCTCCATATCTGCCTTTCCACATCCACTGATTGAGCCAACAGCAGATTGTGTAGTACTATTGTACGTATTGGAAAAAATCTGCGTATAAGTGGACCTGCGCAGTTCATACCTGCAGTTCAAACCCGTGTTATTCAAAGGTCAACTGTATATGTTAATGCATGCATGTTAGTGTGTGTATATATATACGTTGTATAGATACATAAATGTATACTTATATAGTGTATACATGACCTTCTAGAAGATGGACTATGTAGTTATTGAGTAAATATAACAATGAATATTTTACCCATTTATATTTAACTCCTTTAGTGATTTTTACAAAGCTAGATGAAACACAGGTTTGGGAGTACTGTGAATTTTAGTAGTTTTAGCTTTGTGATAACTCATTTTCACACATTTTTAAAATTGCTCTAAGCTTATGTCCTGATTTACAAAATATTTGTTTTTAGAGTAGATGGTCTTTAGGTTCTTTGTCAGTTCTAAGACTATATTTTGTTAATTCTCTCTATGTATAAGTCTATTGGTGATCTTTATAGTTATAAATAATGGAAAAAGTAAATTGAAAATTGGTACAAGAGAGTTAGGACTTGTGGTAGGACTCAGTATCATAACATCTAGGGATAAAAATAAGATTTGCCTTTGGTTACCAGAAAGTGACATATTTGGATCTTTATGAAAAGTTAACAGAGCCCCGAAATGATGAGAAAATGATATTTATAGTGTTAGATCTATACTGGACTAGGCACTTGTGTGACAACAGACTGTTCGGGTGAGTTGCCTGGAGCAGGATTAGGAGGGAACTGGCCTGAATGATAGGTCTCCGCAAGCAAGGGATGGCACCTTAGTAGGAATCCATGTTTAGTTAGAGGGTCTGTTCAGTGAAGGATCAAGAGCCCCAGCTGAAGAATCCAGATCTGAGGGAATGAGTAGTGGGTACACATACATGGAACACCACTAGCAGCAACAGAAAGGTGAGGTCTTTGTAAAGTAGGGCCTCTGTGTACTTAGTCTGCCTAAGATGAAAATTGGTCACACTTTGGAAAGATCTGAGTGCAGGTGGAAGCAAGTTGTCATGCCTGGATGGGATAGGAAATTTATAGAGTTAGAGCCAGCAAATTTTTTTAAGCTTACAAGTGCCATTGGTACCACAGATCTTTTCCCAGTCATCTGGCTTTTTTCCCCGTGGAGGTTTTTTTCCTCCACCGTTGAGGGCAGTGATTTCTCCCTGGTAGAATATAGGGTGGCAGATTTACTTGGGTACAGGGTTGCAGTTGTAATATTTCCCAGTTGGTAAGCTTTGGGGAGCACAATCCATTTTCTAATATCTTGTTTTGCTGTTATCAGTAGTGAGATAATGCGGAGGAGTTGGGGAGAGGGAGACGAGGAAGGATGGGAGAATCGCTGTAGAGGCATACCTCACTCCTAGAATAAGCTCTTTTCGAGTGAGGGGGTATGGGATGGGTCTTTTATATTTTTGGGCAAATTTCTTTACTGCAAGTTTTGCTTAGGTCTTTTAAAATCTAATATATTAAGCTTCTTAGTATAGTGTTAGTATATTTTGTTTCTTAATCTTATTTGACTGTGGGAAGCTTTATTAATCCATTCAGAAAATGCTGGTCTAGAACAGCTCGAGAATTTAATACTTTTTAAATTCCTTTTATGTAGATCCTATTCCTCCTGGTCTGATGGAAGAATGTTTGGATTGGGATGTGGAGGTTGAAGCTGCCATGCATACATATGGCTTAGCAAGTATACCTACACAGACCCTAAAACAAATTCAAAAAATAGAGAGCACCTTTCAAACTCAGAAAGTTCATGGTAACCACATGGCTTCATCTAGAAATACTTCTGTATCTGCGCTGTCAGTCAAATCAAAAAACAATACCAAACAAGAGCTTCCTGTGCAAAGCCACTCAGAGTGTGGAATTGTAGAAAAAGCCACGTCACCAAAAGAACTGGGCTGTGCCGTACAATTGGAAGAGCAAAGGAAGAAGTCTATTCAGACGTCTGTTGAAAACTCTAGTCAGCACCAAGTCAAAGAAGCTTCTGGGTCACTCCCCAAAATTCCTTGTCTGTCTTCCTTTAAAACCCATCTGCCATGTACTTTGACTTTTGCAGAATTGATGGAGGATTACGAACACTATATTAAAGAGGGGTTAGAGAAACCTGTGGAAGTCATCAGACACTACACAGGTCCTGAGGATCAGACTGTGAATCCTCAAAATGGTTTTGTGAGAAATAGAATTACTGAGGAGAGAGTGCAGGTATTGGCAAGTAGTAGCCAATCTGGAGACTCTGAGAGGGACAGTGATTCTTACAGTTCAAGGAGTTCTTCCCAGAGCAAAGGAAGTAAGTCATGCTTGGAAGGTTCTTCTGATACTCAGCTGAAAGACTTGGATTCTAGTCCTGTGGGTGGCCATATCTCTTTGGAACAACCTCTGAATGGAAATGACACCCCTCATTTAGTAGAGTATCAAGAATCACCTGAAATCAAAATAAAGACAAGGCATAAAGAGGGAGCTAACCATAACCAGAGAGCTAAGCAGAGCCAGAGAAGCCTTCCCAGGCGGTCTTCCTATCGATTGCAGACAGAACCCCAGGAAGGTGGTTGGTATGACTGCCATAGGGAAACACATCCGAGTTTTTCTGACACCTATCAGGACTATGAGGAGTACTGGAGAGCTTACTACAAGGCGTGGCAGGAATACTATGCTTCTGCTTCTCAGTCGTATTATTGGAACGCTCAGAGGCATCCAAGCTGGATGGCAGCCTATCACATGAATACCATTTATCTACAAGAAATGATGCGTGGCAACCAGTGATTATAGGCTGTACGTCACGCCATCTGGGGATATCAACAAGTGATACCTTTGGATTGCCATCCTTGACCTGTAGTAGAGTGGCATATAGTGGCATTTTTGAGGAACTGGAGAAGTTTTGAGGCTTTCCACTGGGACACATCTAGTTTTCAGATTGTTTTGACCTAAACCTGATTCGGGTCAGATGAATTATCTTCTTTAAAGAAACTTCCTGGATGAGATTCTTGAAAGAAAATTTGGGGGACATAGAGCTAAAGGTCCCAGGGTGCCATTTTCTATAAGCTGTTCCAAAAAGAAACACTTAAAAAGACTTATATATCACTGCTTGCTTAAAAGAAATAAAAACAGTTGAGATTTGAAAAATAATGCTAGTTTATGCCGTGGAGTTCTTTCGAAAAGTCTTGGGCTACATTTCCATAGAGGTGTGTTCTTGTAGAAATTTGTAGCATGGTAGAACAGAAAGCCCCCTCTCCTTTTAGGTTTAGGCAGGAAGGAATAAACATTGCTTCAGACTTTCCTGAAGGTCCTTGATTTGATGCTGTTTGCTTCCAGTAAAAATATTTATTACCAGTAAAAATAGAAACTTAGCCAAGTGTGTTGACATGTTTATTGTTCATCTTTTGAATATCTTTTGTCTTTATAATTGTGGAAGCTGTGGGTTTTTTTGTTTTGTTTTTTTTTGCGGTACACGGGCCTCTCACTGTTGTGGCCTCTCCAGTTGTGGAGCACAGGCTCCGGACGCACAGGCTCAGCGGCCACGGCTCACGGGCCCAGCTGCTCTGCGGTATGTGGGGTCTTCCTGGACCGGGGTACGAACGTGTGTCCCCTGCATCGGCAGGCGGACTCTCAACCACTGTGCTACCGGGCAAGTCCTGTCTGTGTTTTTGATGTGCATTAAATAGCTAAGGATCATCAGTAGTGGCTGTCTTGTTTTTGTTTCTCAGGAAAAGGAGCAGCTCTTAATCTTTGTTGATTTTTGGATCCTTTTATGAATCTGATGAAAGCTATAGATTTGTCCCAGAAAATTTCTCATTCTATAAACAAGAATAGTATATGTAATTTCACAGGGTTCATAGACCCTTTGAAGCCCATCTGTGGAACCCAGGTTAAGAACTGCTGTACTCTGCTGGTAGGCTAAGGGAAGTTTCTAGCATTTTTCTGAGATGCTGTATCTGTAAATTATGATTTAGATAAATGGAAGTTACATATTCTTTAATTTCTTCTCTGTAGCAGTTCTTTTATGAATATACGATTGGTTCCCAAACTTCTCTGTGAACAGATTTGTGGTGAGAGAACCGAGTATGAATAGAGATATGTATTTACTTTTTAAAAGTGAAGGGAAGCTCTCCTTTCCTGTGTGCATACTTGTCTAGGCAATATAAACACTTTCCCCCACGGCTGTCAGCAAACATCCACAGCCATTGTCATTTACTGTCTGACACTCACATAACACAGCCCTAAACTGTTTTAACTTAGATTCCTGTCATTTGGGTTGGGCAATGATATGCTTTATTTACATGTATCATTATTGTACATGTATTGCCAAGTTAGAGTGAATTAATTAACACTGCAAATCCATAATTAGGTCCAGAATGTCATTAAAAAGACTTTAATTACATGTTTAAATAAGATCTTGTCACTGCTATATAATTGAACTTTCCTCTTTTTTTTTTCTACCCTTTCCCCCACAATACAGCCAAGTTCAGAGTTTTTCATTGCTAGGGAATTTTAATCAGGATACTCCTGCATCTTAATTAGAGATGAGGGTACCCATTCGTTTTGAAATTAATTGGATTCTCTTTTAGGATTGTCTTGTGATCGCTTTTTTTTTTTAATAGAAGAATAAGCTGGAGGTAAGCATATACATAACATGAAAATAATCGTTTCATTTTTCACAAGCATTTGCTAGGAAAATTTCAGCAGTTACCTTCCCTAATAAGGGATGTAGTTATTGTGGCTGTGGAAGGAATCTGCTGGCATTTGTATGTTACTGTGTGTGGAATTTTAATTTGGAATTGTCATTCTAGGTGCATAACCCCTTAATCTTTTGGGGACTATAGATAGGTTTTAGGCAAACTCACTTGAGAATGTTGTGTAGTAGAAGGAGCAGTTGTCTTGGTTGACTCTGTTACTACCTATTTTTTACTTTGTACTAGTCATTTAACCACTCGGGGTCCAATTTTCTCATCAATAAAAGGAGGCAGTTGGACTAGATTTTTAGGGTCCCTTCTAGTTTTAAGATTTAACTAATACATGACTAGTAAGAGAAGATAATTTCTAGTTAGAGAAAAGAATAATCTTTTTATGAGTATAGAGAGCCTTTATACATTCACTTAATTTGGATGAGGGCTAGTGTGAATTGGTTTAATGTCTGAATTCTAGAATACTAAATACACTAACTGCAGCTGTTCAAGTTAGGCTTTAACTTAAATTAGGCTAGCAGTATTAACATGTAGAGAAATGTTTGAGAAACCTGTTGCTTTGGATAATTCTGACTTAGAGGATACAAGTAATTTTGGGTAATTAAAAGTAATATTTTCTAAAGTAGCTTAAGTATTGTAATAATAATTGCTAACCTTTTAAACATAACCTAACCTTAAAAAAAGAAAAGGTTTAAAGGTAAACTTCAGCCCCTGAATACTAAAAATAATTGAACAGAAATTATAGTAGTTACAGATCAACTCATGAGACAAGGGAGTAGTTTGAAGTTTTAGGGTTTTTTTTTTCTCCCCCAAATATAAATAAAGCTATGTTAATCTTAAAAGATAAAATTATATTTTTGATAGTCATAGCTGACATTGGAACTCTGACAAGGTTATTCTCTTATTTTGGCAGAATATTGTTTTGTGCCGCTGTGAACAAGCACATATATCCTGGTTAACATTTAGTGCTTTTTAATGAAAAAGCACATATTGCTCACCACATCTGGTTTCCAGTTACTTTGCTCCACATTATTTGAGCTGTGAATCTGTAGTGACACCTAGTGGGTGATAAGGATATGAACATTAGTGATTGAAATGAATTTCACAGCCAACTTCTAGGGCCTTCTGGCATCACGGATTGGCCTTAACCTTCCATTTCTATTTCAGTTTTCATTTATTGGGATCTGGTTTTGGGGAAATCAAAAGAATCCCCGTTGTTCTTGCCACATTACGGTGAAATATGAAAATGCCTTTTGCTCTCACTACCTAATCCAGAATTATTAAGGTTAGAACAGATCTTCAGGATATCTAATCCAATCCCCTCATTTTTAAGAGGAGGAAGCAAACTGAAGCCAAGAGAGAAGAGACTGATGTGAAGCCATATAAGTAAGTGATAGAACCTAAGGGCCTCTGTCATCTGAATTCCAAGCTTTCTGCTATACCCTGTATAGCATTTAATTTTGAGTTTTTAGTTTGAGACGTTGGTTTAGATGAAAGAGTGGATATTCAGTGTATTCTCAGCAGAACCAGTGCAGATTAAAAGCATATTTTCTTTCAGTAATACAGGGCTGTGTCTCAAAATAGAGCTGTTGGCAAATGCCAAATGCTTTCCCTGTTAGTGAACATCCATGACTAAAGCATACAAGCAGGCAAGAACCATCTCAGATGTCACAGAGGAGTTGCTTGCATTGAGGGAGGGCGGGGAAGGGAAGATGAGACTAGACCTTAAGTACCCTTCTGAGATTCTGTGAGTCTTCTGGCAAGGAAGAAATTCTCTGTTCAAATATATGGAATCTTAAAAAAAAAAAAAGGTACTGATAAACCTAGTGGCAGGGCAGAAATAAAGACAGACATAGAGAATGGACTTGAGGACACCGGGAGGAGGAAGGGGAAGCTGGGACGAAGTGAGAGAGTGGCATGGACAGATATACACTACCAAATGTAAAATAGATAGCTAGTGGGAAGCAGCCGCATAGCACAGGGAGATCAGCTCGGTGCTTTGTGACCACCTAGAAGGGTGCGATATGGAGGGTGGGAGGGAGACGCAAGAGGGAGGAGATATGGGGATATATGTATGTGTATAGCTGATTCACCTTGTTATACAGCAGAAACTAACACACCTCGTAAAAAAATTATACTCCAATAAAGATGTTTAAAAAAAAAAAAAACTTCCCCCCAAACAAAATTACCCTATTTTCTAATGTATAGCAGGAGAACTGGTATTAAAATAAACAATCGTAATCATGTTAGGGTTTGCGGCACATAGTTTGTTTAATCCAGATTGGATACATCAGGTACAGCAGTGGCACATGACTCAATACCGTAAATGATATACATTTTAACATATGCACTATAGTTTCAAAAGAAGACGACAGGAAACTCAAGAGTTTTTTTTCCCCATAGAAAGTTTTCACATGTTTATCTTCCTGCAGTTTTGTACAGTATTTCTTCTTTGCCATTGTGATGTTGGTAAGCAAAGCCCGTTTATTATATGAAAATAGAAAAGAACACACTTGATGTTTTTCACGATAACATTAATGGGGGAGGGTGACCTCTAAGGAAAACATTACATTGGAATGTCTGATTATCAAAAATATACCATCCCTCCCACCACCCAGGTTTGTAAAATAGTCTGTTGGTCCAAGGAGCCCCCCCAGGACTTGGGTCAGTGCCCTACACTGGTTAGTGTGACATCCAGTGTAGTTAAGTAACCTGCTAAGATAAATTCATTCCCACACTTGATGAGAAAAACATAGAACATTCTGAGTAGAAAACAAGACTCAAAAGGAACCCCTTTAAAGCTGTTTCTTTTTCTGATCCACTTTCTCTTAGTTCTAATGATGCTCCTCATGGTGCTCTTTGGGCTCCGAGGGTGATGGGTCATAACAATGCTTCTCCTTCAATCATTTTAAAGCGTTGCAAATGCTGAGATTTCATAAGGACATCAGAAAGGGAAAATAAAAGTCTTTTTGGTTCCTGTTTGTCATGGTTACCATGCCAACTAGATTAGAAGGGAAACAAATATTGCCTTAGATTAACAGCATTAGGATCTTTCTGCCTCGTAGTTACCTGGTAATTGAAATGAGGGAACCTGGATCACTAGAATTCATTAATAACCTAAACATCTAGGTTTAGATAAATTTCAACCACTACCTCTGCAAAGTTAAAATAAAAACAAAAAACAAAGATAAGGAAAAAAATCTAGGTACATCTTCCAATGTACTTTCCCTGCCAATATTCTAACAAGTAACATGATCCCGAACTGCAGGAATCATAGTTTGAAAACTGGGTAAAGTCCTCAACATATCCACAAGTTGACTTTTTTGTTAATTGTCGATCAGCATTAACTATCCACCTTAATTTCTGTTCAAATTATTTTTCTTAATTTCACTTTTCTACTTGCTGACTTCATACTCCTGTATGACTGTAGACTCGTATGTTCAACTATCATTGAGACTATCTAGTCTTTTGAACAGGATTCTATGCAGTGAGTCTCGAGCTTGACACTAGTTACGAAAAGAGGGGATGAAGGAGAAATAGTACAGAGTTTGCTTCTGGAGGTCCTGGTTCAGGGTGGTTTTGAGTATAATGCCTCCTCTCCCTAATCACCAGCCTTGAAATCCAGATATTAAAATATATAAGCAATCCTCAGAGTAATGCTACATGATGTAGAGGAAAAGGTCCCGGGACAAGATGTCTAAGCCCTGGATTGCAAACATAGTTCTGCCACTAGCTTGCCATGTGAACTTGAATGTCACTCAGCTTCTTTCTGCCTGTTTTCTTCTCTGTGAATCAAGGATTTAGGTACTTGATCTACTACCACCAGAGGTTGTGGAGAGGATTAAAAGGACTATAGAAGGTATGCTTCAAAATGTTGTCCTAGCCCGCTCTTCGAGGAGAGACAGCATTTGACTGAAAAAACCTGACTATTCACCTACTCACCTATTTTTGACAGAATTGATAGTCCATAGCTAGTTGTATCTAGTGGATGGTGGTTTCCAAAGTATGGTTTGGATTAGTACAGTCAGTGGTTTCCAAGGGCTGTGTCCAAGTAATAATTGACATTCACATAAGGCTATGTCTCTAGATATAACAAGTAATCTCTGATGGGTCTTCTCTAAAGCATCGTTGCTCTGAGAGGCAGTGGGTGTAGGGAAAAGCATTAGACTAATAGCCAAGGGACTTGGGTTCTGGTCCCAGTCCTGTCATTAAATAACTGCATGACCTTGAGTAGGTCACTTAATTTCTCTGGGCCTCAGCCTTCTATACTGTAAAATGACTTAGATATTCTTTAATCTCTTCTAGTTCTGATTCACTCTATTCCATGTTTTCTAAGTTTCCATTCATTTCAATATAGCTTATTGGTTGGTTGGTTGGTTGGTTTTTAACCCTCCCTAATGTTGAGTAGGATTGAATGGGATAGGTAGTTTTGTAAATCTATTATGCTGAAGTTGTTCATGAACTATGAAAGCTCGAGTCATTTCACCAGAAAGCCATTGCCCCCTGAAAACCCTGATAATATCCTGGTTCTTCAGTCCCTGGCCAATGAGTTAGACATTCAACTGATTTGGCACACTTTGGACCTTCTTTTTACTCACAAATGCCCTTTAGCAGTGTAGTCTTGCTCTATTCTGTTGTGTAGATGAGCCATTTTCTTGTGTGAACAGGGTCTCTCATCTTTGGCTAAGGCTACATTGGGGGATGGAGATGAAGGGGTTAGTCTAACAATGGTGGTTTAGGAACTGGCGTAATGTGGGATTTGGAAATAAAATTGAAGAAATACAAAACATTCAGTTCATTAGGGTCAAAAAAGTGGGAAATTATTTGGGACATGATTTTTTTAAATTTCATTAATTTTTGTGGGAACCACTAGTAAGCTCCCCTGGTGCACTACCAAACAGGTCCTGGGTTGGAGCAGTCATTATTCTAACTCTGTGATGACCTGTTCTTAAACACAGGCAGTTCGTATGTGTGTGTAACCATGTTCCTATTTACCTCTTTATCCTTTACCCCATTCGGTTCCTATGATATATACTTAGAAACTTAAACCTTGTTTAACTTCGTTCCATTACCCATTCTTTCAAAAGAAAAATTCCTTTTCTAGTCCTTTGCCTGCCTTCTAAATGGAGTCCAGCCCAGTCCTCTGCCTTCCCTAATGAGATATGTGGATGACGTGAATGGGATTAAGTATGCAAGTGTGTTTAGGTTGTTGTGTGTTTGTGTGTACACACGTATTCCTCTGTAATTGTAAAGCTTTTTGCCTACTTACGCCATAAGCTCAGAGGGCCAGACCACCCCTTTCTCGGGTTAGGGGGAAATCCTTGAGGCCAGACCCAGAGAAGGGATGCAGTCAGTGTTCAGTGAGGATAGCGTAAAGGAGAAGGCTCCGTCTCCTCTGCCCTTCTGCTCACCTTCTGGTTAGGTGCCACCTCACATCCCTTTGACTTTCTCCTTCTACAGGGTCAGTAGAGCTGGGGTCATAGGGAAGCCCGTTGAAGGTGTTTTTAGGTTCCCAGCTAGTGAAACTCTTCTGGATGGCTGAGGTGGGCAGAAAAATTCTTGGCCTGGCATTAAACAGCCAACCACTAAGCTGTTGAATGGATAAAGAGTTCCCAAGGAGCTCTGTGTCTCAGAGTCCAGGCTAGAGAGACTGTAATAGGGTAGTTGGAGATTGGGGAAGGCAGAAAGGGCCTGGTCACTAACCCCGAGGCCCACCTGCTCTGCTAAAAGCAGTGAAAATTGATTGGATTCTGGAAATGCTGTTCCCAGCCCCATCAGGATGCAAACCACTTGCACAGAAATGTGTCCAGGTTTTCCAAAAATAATATTCACTTCCTCACTTTCAGGGAGGTGATCAGGCTTCTCCCCCATTTCAGTTATCTTCAGGGACATCAGGCCTGAAGACTCTTCAGATCTCAAGGCATCATTCAGACCAGATAAGAATCATCTATAATCTCTTACTTGATTTCACTCTTTGGAGCATCCTTCGTGAGGCACACAGGCTTAACCTTCCGCAGCCTCCGTGGGAGTTGCCTCAGGTGTGAGATAAGTCAGAAGCTTGGTCCCCGTACTGCTGCCTTCTCTGCGGGAAACTGCTCCTGGGGCTTCTCGTCAGAGCTCTGGATGGGCTTTACGGTGGGTCCTGAAAGAAGGGTACAGAGCAAGGTGCCACAGGGACTGACTGCAGCTGGGAGCCCTGGGTTCTTCTCTTCTCTCTTCACTGGCACACACTGGCATTGCCTGTGCCTCTCAGGTGCTAGCGATTTCCTTTTCCAAGATCCCAGTGAGATAAATGTGGTCATTCCCTTTCTTACCCAGAAATGGAAACTTCAACACCAGTGGTTCCAACCGCAAGGGAAGCACCCTGTTCTTTAAGGTGGACTTCCCTCATCCCTAAATGCCCATTTTTGCTTTATTCTTTTCTCTTCCACCACTGCATTCATGTCCTTGGCACGAGTCTGCAGGCGCTTGGCAGTGGAGAAGGCTTTACTAACATGTCTCGGTATCACTGGGGTCCATGTGGAGACAGATGCCTGGACACAGAGAAAAACAGCCAGGGGGTGAAGCAGAGAGGTACAGAGACAAAGGAGACAGGGGCAGACAGAGGGTGAGTGTTGCTGTGTGGTCACGTGGCAGCTCTGTGCAGGTCAGCTGGGCAGTGGGGCCCAGGCTCAGTTGACCTCACCTACCTGGGGGAACGAAGAGAGAACTCAGCAGTAACTGACTTCTTAGCCTAAAAGCTTTTGCTATAAAAGGAGAAAAAAAAAAAACAAACCCCCCTCACAAAATGCATTGTTTTGGTTCAAAGGTATTGGGTCCATGGAGAAAAACATTTCACAAAACTCCGTTGGTGTTTTTGTTTTCCACCTTTTCCCATGAATAAATATTATCCATTAAGAGCCTTGAAAAAGGTGCTTAAATACACAGTGTTATATTTTCTTCCTGTTTTGCATGTGACAACTCGGCCTCTGTGCTGCTCTTGGTCTTGTATTTTCCTCACTGGGGTCTCCAGAAACAATGGTTATTTGGTCTGAGGCTCCCCACTCAGGGCCCTGTCCTGGCTCGCAGCTTATAACCGCACAGTCCCATCCCTACCCGCCCCGCCCTCCCTTTCCTCTGGCCCCTGTGAGATGCAGTGGCACAGGGCTATGTCCACGCTAGCAGCAGTGAACCTCAGGTGCCCCTTTGCTGCCTCTTTCTCCTTCCAGGCACAGGTTTCAGTGTTGGGGGTGCAACAGGGTGGGCAGAAATAGTGGGGGAAGGGGAGGGAGTGGTCACAGTGGCCACCCACCAACATGCCAGCCCCCTTCACTCCCACTACCCGCACTGGCCCTCTGTCCAGTGGTTTTACAAGGCGGAGACCTTGACAACATTGCTGGCTATGGCAGGAATGTTCGTGTTGGAGCCTGGGCTGGCAGGGGGTGGCCGACCTTCCCCCTCTGGGGTTAGCGCTGGGGGAGTAGGAATGCTGATGATGGCTGTGGTGATCTGGGATGTTTTGCAGTTTGGTCTCAGTCCGTCGTCTGCTTTCAAATTAAGGCTGGAACGACTGGGATAAAAAAAGAGTGAGTTGATGATGGTTCATCTTGCTAGTGTCCCAAAGCTTCCTTGACCCTCTACCTGTCTAGCTCACAGTAACTGGGAGGTGATTTGGGTGTCCCTCCACCTCTGCTTTTGGTAATCGGCCTGTAATGATCCATTCTGATTATTATTCCTAAACTACCCCGAATTGTAAAAGTCATGGATACTGGGCTTTGGAATTCAGAGTATACGTTTTTCCCTCCAGTGGATTTTTTTCCCATCACTTGTGGCATTTGATTTCGGTTTCCCTGAATTCCTTGCCACTCATTGGAGGTAGTGGGGAGTGGCCTACATATAAGTAGAGAGTCAGTCTGTGATTCAAAATCAGCCTGGGATAAGCCGAAATTTCGTATAATTTCACAATTGTGAAAATTATTGTCTTGAGAAGACAGTCCATTCTTTGCACTAGGGTAGGTCATTTATGGGTTTTTGTTGTTCTTATTTTTTCTGGTATCTAACCCCACATTGGGCCTACACCTGCTATAGTATCCTCCAAAGCATATGAGAGGCCTTTGGGTTAACTTGCAAGGATGAGAAGGAAGGTGGGGGGAGGAAGGTGAGGTGAGGGACTCGTGCATTAGATAAGGAGGAGGGAAGGCTGAGGACCCCCGGGGGTCTCCTAATGCTGAGAGCCTTTCACTCTGTGAAGGGAGCGTCGCAAGCCTTAGGGAGTGATGGAGATGGGAGCCACCCACCTGGTAGTGAGGGAGGGCTGCTCGCTGCCCTGGATGTGGATCGTGCTGAGCTCTTGCATGCTGCGCAGGCGGGTGGCCGGCAGGTTGGAATTGGGCAGGTGTGTGGTCTTCTTACTACGACGGGAGCAGCAGGTGGTCATGAGGCCCGGGTGGCTGGACAGTGAGGGACTCCGTGTGGATGGGTAGTTCTGCATTGAGCTCTCCATGCAGTTCTGCTCAAACATCTGTTCATCTATAAACTCGTGGTTCTGTGGGAAGCAGAGGGAGAAGAGGTAGGAGAAGGAGGTAGGAGGAGGGGTGGGGGGGGTAAGCCCCCGTACCCTGTATAGCTGCCTGTCTCTGTTCTGGGCCTTGGGAGAAGGGCTCCCAGCTGCCTGGAGCACAGATAAGCATTCAGGACATGGGGGATATCCCACAGGCATCAAATGAAGGAAGGAGGAGATTCCCATTGACAGCCCTGGTCATCAGACTGGAGGGCGGAGACTGCGGTTGTGAAATCATGATGTGACATTCACTTCGTCTACAGCTTTGGCTGAAGGGATACGGAGGACATGGAGGGACTTAGTGGCATCCTCAGAGCTAGAAGCAAAGACTTGACGGACTTTGCAGGCTTTGACAGGATCTTCTGGTGGCGGGGGGCAGGGAGCAGCAGGTAAGGAGTCACTAACAATGGGTAGTGGGTACGCTGGGTCGTCTTTTCTGGATTTACTGGGTGAGATCCTCATGAATCCTGGGCAAGTGTGAGACATAAGCTTTTAAAGGCACTGGATTATTCACAGTATTGGGAGAGCCTTGCTCTTGAAGGCCAATGCGGTCACACACTCAGGGTTATGATTGCTTTTGAGTACTGGGTTTTTTCCACCTGGTTATGGGGTATGGCTCCTTAATATACCTAAAGGCACAGGATTCCCTAAGTCAAGTGTAAGCATGGGAAGGGGATGCTAACAGACTCCTGATGGAGGCCACCAGGATGGGGTGGAGTGGAGCCCAGGATAACGAACATATGGCTGTTTAGCCAAGGTGACTAAACATCTATGCCATGAACGGTCTGGCCAAGGCTGCCAGAGTGAGGAGAAAGTCTGAGGAGAAGTATCATGAAAACAGAGTTCAGAGAGAGACCAGCCCTGACAGCCAATACCAGGAGTCCCCATAGAGCTGGGCGGGTGGCACAGACAGATGTGGCACATGGACACTCACAAGGTACCAACATTGGTTCCATGTTCCACCACCCCTCCAAGCCCCTGGGGAGGTCCAAAAAGGGAATCAGAAAGGCACAAAAAAACTGGAAGCCTGAGCTGGTACTGGGTGTGACAGCAGAGGTAGGATAAGCCCAAGAAGAATCAACAGCTCATGCAGAGAACCAGACCAGGGGGCAAGAAGAGGAGACTCCACAGACTCAGAAGAATCAGAGAGAAAAACATCAATTGAAATTTTAAAAAGTTATACCTTGATGGTGGAGGTTCGTACAGATAACAGGGGATCATCCACAAGATAGGACAACCCCTACAGGACAACATGCCAACAGAAGATAAAAACACCATTGATTGTACATTCCGGCATTCCCAGGCTCAGTTTTGACATTCGATCTCTCAATCCCAGCATTCCACCCTTCCAGTCCAACATTCCATCCCTTGCTTCCAGCATTCTTCCCCCTTTGTCCCAACATTCCATCCCTTGAGTCCAACATTCCTTGCCTAAAATGCAGCATTCCATCTCTTTAATCCCAATATCCCCACAATCCGACATTCTTTCCTTCAAATTCAGCATTCCACCCCTTCAATGCCAACATTCCATCTCTTCAAACCCAAATATTTTCACCCATATCCTTTCAATTTACACATTCCACCCAGCACATGCAACTTGGAAAGGGCAGTTGGGTCCAGGCCTATTTCTTTGGCAAGCTCTGAGTCGTTGAGAGAAATTCTAGATACACCTGGATGGTTCTTGACACTAAGAAACATTGGCTAAGTCCTGGAAACTAGGGTTTTCAGAGTACCTTCCCACATTGGAAGCCCTCACTGGGTTCAGCTGCCATCCACAGCGTCCGCAGTTGTCCATACTAAGAGTCGCCTAACATCTACTTCCCCCACATTTGGGAGGCCAGGATATGGAACACTGAGAATTAGAAAGTTCCTTCCTTAGTGTGCTGAGCCCTGACCATAGGCTTTTTGGGGAAGGAGGTCCTCGAGAAGAACAAGAAGGAGTTTCTCTTTGTCTCTCTTTGGTTGTCCAGCCTAACTTCTCCTCCCTCCCTACTATTCCTAACACTTTTTGCCAAGGCTCCAGGGTTGACCCCACTGCCCTTCCTTTCAGTGTGTTGGTGAGGCACAAGCATTCCACATTCCAGCTGGGGCACCCTAAGCCATGACTCATCTTTAGCAATCAGCCTTTCAGAATCTGAATTCCCTGGGAATTGCAGGGTGACTGAGATGGGGTGGTACTGGTAAAATCCGTGGCTAGAGAAATATAGGCACTGCTTCGTTCATTCACTCTCTCCTGTTCCAAGTGGAATGGAAGGAGAAAAGGGACCCACAGATTGCATCAACCTAGCCCCAGGGATAGGACAAAAACTGACATTCTTCTCTGCTGTCCTGTAGTAACCTAGTATAAATTCGGCCCTAGCTCTGAAGAGGGGTGCTTATCAGAGCTGAGAAACTGATAGGCAGAGCCCTTAGGCCTCAGTAACTAAGAAATGGGCTGTGAGGACGGATGTAGGGTGTGTGTGGAAAGACTGGGGGAATGGCCTCCTCTGTGCTGCGGGCCTCCTGACCCTGGTGGCTTTGCCCCACTCCTTGGGGTCTTCCTCCTGAGGGCTGATAGAGACCTCATTGCTACTCTTTGGATCTAAGGGGACAAATTTTGACTTCTGAAGCCTGGGGTGAGAACGTGAGGACAGAGTTCTCACTCTGTAAGTTCTGACCTCAGAAAAGGGTCAGGGGTCAGGAATGAGAAGGGAGGTGGCACTGGGCTGGGACTCACAGTGGTTTTCTCCAGGCAGTGCAGCAGGTGGTGGTGCTGGCTCTCGATGAGCGAGGTGGTCTTGCCCATGTGCTCCTCTTCCGGGGTGCCCTAGGAGGAGAAGAGGAGAGGCTGAGTGTAAAGCTGCTGGCCCTCCTTCTCTCCATCTCCTTCATCTCTCCACAGAAGGGAGGCGGGGACTGGAAAAATCTGGATGAACCAAATTTTAGGGTCACCCTAGACCATGCTAGCCTTTGGCTGGGAGCCCTTGAGCTAAAGGGGGTTTAGGGGTGATGATGAGAACCCTATGGAAGACCTATGTGGAGGGTGGCTGCTACCTGGGGAAACTTTGGGGCTTTGGGGTGGGAGTGCTGATGCCCCCAGGAAGAAAAAGCAAGCCCGTCCTCCCCTCCGTCTCCCCAACCCACGTCCCCCAGGCACCTACCATCAGCTCCAGTGCCTCGTTGAGGAGTCCGTTGCGCTTGCTGTGCAGGTAGGCATTGGAGCTCCCTGTTTTGGCCACACGGATCCTGGCAAGGCGGGCCTTCTGTGATTGGCAGAGAGAATAAAAGAGTGAGTGAGACTGAGAGACAAAAAGACAGTGAGCCTGGCCAAGCCAGCGACAGTGGGCTGTCCCAGCAAGGTTGGGTTCCCAGGTGATGAAGGGGAGGAAGCTGCTTCTTCCCCGCCGCAGAGACTTCTGTTTATAGACCTGGGACTGGGTCAGAAAGGCTGTGACCCCCCTGTACAGAGTGAGCATGGTCATGGTCAGAGTGCCTAGGGGTTTCCACTTGTCTCTCCAGCCTGGGTGTGATCCTGACCAGGGAAATATCACTCATCAAATTCCTCCCTCCTTCCTCAAATTTCATGACCTTTATCCATTCAGTATTGCATTGGGGTATTTCTCATCTCAGACTGCAAGTTCTTTAAAGGAGCCCATGTTATAGCTCTCCTGATTCTCTCCTAGGGTCCAGTGCAATTCCCTGCATACAGCAGGTGCCCAAATACCAGTTAATTATAAGAAAAGCAAGGAGTGTGTATAGGTGCCCCTCAACTCCTTCCCCTCTTTCTATTTTTTCCTTAGCATTCATTACTGAGGTAGTATATGTTTTACATATTTATCTCGCTATTGTCTCTCTTTCCCCACAGGAATGTAAACTCCTTGAGGGCAGCGGTTTTTGTTTTGTTCACTGATATATCCCCAGTGCTTGATAACTTGTAAATCAATAGAAGTATTTACAATTGCATGTCTGTCTTTGGGATGTGCCTATACATGTATATTTTGCCGTGCATGTCTGTGGGAACGAGTGTAGGTGCACGTGCGTGCGACAAGGGGCCCAATGTGGGTGTGAGAGAGGAGAGGATGGAACACATTTCCATACACCACCCTGGCTTTAGCTGCGGCGACTGAGAATCTCCCAGCTCCATCCTTGGAAGCCTTCGGCAGTATCCTGTGCAAGGGTCGCGTGGTACCTCAACCGCGCAAACTCATCTGTCTTGCTTGCAGAGGCAGTGGGAGAGGCCGGACACACTGCACAGGCTGACTTCTCTTCTCCTTCCTAATAACCATGATCAGTGTCACTATGACAGCAGCACAGCCACAGTGTGAGGCCTAAGAGGAAAGAGGCTCTGGGAGGGAGGGAGAAGGGACGGGTAGAGGGCTTCCTGCTGGTTTAAAAAAAATGCAGCTTCACGTTTGGGCTCTTGTGGATCTAGACCCAGCTGCAGGAAGAAGAGCCCACAAGGCCTCACAAACCTATTCTGGGGCAGAGGGGTCCTTCCTTCTGCCTCTGGGAAAATACACATTTAACTTCAGCATGGACTCTGAACAGAGGGGTCCTTGGAAAATTGTGGCAATTTTCACTTCTTGTGACCTTCTCCCCAGCATGGGGAGGTGTCCCCTCCAAGTGTCCTACTGGGCTGGCTCATCTGCTAAAAGGAGGCCAGGGACTTGGATTTAGGCTGTCAACAGAAGCACGAAGAACACACGATAGCTGTTGTTCCCTGGGGAGTCCCCCTGTGACCACTGTGTCCTTGCAGGAACAATTCAGTGACTTCCCCTGGTTTCTAAATATGGCGAAGAGGTCAGCACTTGAGCCTAGAAGATCTGCCTGTAAAACTGAGGAAGAACTCTCCTCTAGACAGAGAATAAAAAGAGGAAGCAGGGAGAGAAAGGATGGTAAGTAAGCCCTACCATTCCTCTTCTCTCTGAGCAAAGAACATGCATTCCAGGTGCAGGACAGTTCTCGTTCCTGGGGATCCCGCTCCAGCCCTCCCCTCAGCTCAATGTCTACATTCAAGCAAGTTCTTCATCATTTGAGGATGTGGCTACTATTGCTTTGGGGGAGCACTGGGTGTTGAGAGCTGCGTATGGAAATCCAGTTGTGTCAAGCTCATTTTAGCCTTATATAATGTGATTGCACCACTTACAGCCAGACCATTCTTGTATCTGGGGTCTGTCTTCATTACTTTCTAGAGATGAAAGATTCTCCTGCTCTCCTTTGTGGCACTCCTTTTAATCTTATCTTACCCTGGGCGCTATTAAAGCAACAGATTGTCATAACAAATGCACTATATCGTTTAATCATTTCCCACACAGGATAAAGAGGTTTGCAATATATTTATAGAACCATACCCAGCATATGTAATTTGGTGAGGACTTTTGGCTTGACTTTGAGCCCCTGAGGGCCAGAGCCCGTGACTTATGCATATTTTTATCTTCAGCACCTAGCACAGAGCTTCGCACTGAGTATTTGCTCAAGCAAGGCTTGTGATGGCCCAGAAAGGAAGATGATCCTACACAGTCGGTCAGAAATCCATGTGAATAAAGCTGTTGTGATGGGCTCAGTCCTTGTGTGTACTGGTCAGCCTCCTTCTCTTCCATGGACATGAGCACAGTGTAAGAGTTCGGAGAATGTAGGGATCATCTAGGCTATTTTACAGACGAGGAAATGGAGGATGTGAGAGGAAGTGACTTGTCCAGGGCAAGGTTTCAGCTCAGGTCTTCCAACCTCCCAACGCTGCTTCCATGACACCCCCTCCTCCTTCCCTGAATTTCAACTCCACTCAGACAAGTTTTCAACTTGATGAGCAAAGCCCGGAAAGTCGCATTTTCAACAGCTGTAGACATTCCAGGGCTGGAGGAGAGGTTTGGATGGAGGATTCTGCCGCCCTGGGCACAGTTCCAAGTTCAGGCTAATAAGCTCAAGAACTCTGTCAGCCCCGAGAAGGGTTTCACGATGAAGCACTTCCTAGCTATCTGGCTGGCAGGTGCCCTTGGACCATGAGTATTGACATCTCTGCCCTGGGAGAGGCAGAAGAAGGAAAAAGAGAGAGAAATGGAAAAGCCAAAAGAGAACATGGGCAACTGCACTCTTAGGCATTTAACCCAGAGAAATGAAAACTTACGTTCACACAAAAACCTGCACATGGCTGTTAACAGCAACTTTATTTATAATAACCCGATGTCCCTCAACAGGCAAACTGTTAACCATAACTGGGATGCATCCATACCAGGGAATACTGCTCAGCAAGGAAAAGGAATGGACTATTGACACACATGACTTAGATGAATCTCCAGGAATTACATGAAATGAAAAAAGCCAATCTCCAAAGGTTGCCTACTGCCCCTCTCTGTCCACTGCTAGACCTCCTTACTTGATCTCCAGTTCACTTGGCTTAGAAAACCCAGTCTCTGCAGCAAAGAGTCGTGGAATTATTTCAGTAATAACCCCAAGCCAATCAGTTACGATGGGAAAGGATGACAACTTTTGGAGCCTTTCCTCTCCACCTGAGGCACATGGGCTGGAGCTTACCTTCACAGCTCCTGAGTATGTGATCTGGGCTGAGAACTGTCATCAGCACCCCTAACCCCCTTCCTGTCCCATCTCTCCATTCCCCACTAAGTTCCCCAACCTGCCTTCCTTGCCTCGCTGTGACACACCCAGTGCAGGAAGCAGGCAGTATTCTTGTGTTCTTTTTCTTTTCCTCTCGCAGGAAGCCTAAGGTGAAAAGAGGCAGAACTGAGCCTACTGTGAAGAGAGACAGTATCAAGAGGAGGTGAAAACACTGCAAATATTTACTCTGATTTCAAGGAAGAGCAAAGAGGGAGAGGGAGAAGGGTGGGAAAGGAGGAAGAAGGGAGGGAGTCTCATCCTCAGGGGCTAGAGGGAGGAAGAAGCCTAAGCTGATTCCTTCTGGATCTTAATCACACAGGATGAGCTTTGTAAAGTTCTGCAGAGAAATGGTCCCTGTCATATTCTTTGCAGGGGCAAAACGACAGCAGATGCGATGCTCTAAGAAGTAGGTAAGGGTGTGAGCCCGGAGGGGAAGGGAGCACAGGAGTGGCTGAAGCACAGTTTGAGTGGGGCTGTTGTGGGCTAGTGTGAGAGCTGAGGATACCTTGGATCCCCACTGCTCTACAAAAACCCTGTGTCATGTCATGGCTATTGTAAATAGAGCTGCAATGAACATTGTGGTGGTTTTCTCTGGGTATATGCCCAGTAGTGGGATTGCTGGGTCATATGGTAGTTCTACTTTTAGTTTTTTAAGGAACCTCAGTACTGTTCTCCATAGTGGCTGTATCAATTTACATTCCCACCACCCAAAACCAAAACAAACCCTGTGTCAGCCTTTGCCCAGTGCTGGGGGGTTGGGGGAGGGGGATGTTGAGGTTGCTATAGGACCCTTGACCCTTCAGGGCTTTAGGCTCCTTGATTTGGAAAGACGATCCCAGTCTCTTTCTGCCCTTTTCTTTAGGACAGCATAATGAATATATATATTGT
>NW_020175191.1:314930-316914 GCF_003031525.2 Neophocaena asiaeorientalis asiaeorientalis
ATGGGGGTGGGGAAAACTGACCTTGGGTGAAGAGGTAGGAAATGGTTCTGGAGGGGATGGAGAGGACAGCAGATCAATCCAAGGCAGGCTGACAACATTAAAAACCCAGGTCAAGATAAGTCAAAATATATTTCCACACAGGCGGAGGGAGACAGCAGGGCAAGGAGGTGACAAAGGCACACAAAAGGGGAGATGCTGGAAGTGGGGACCAACTGGATTTATTATATAACTATGTGATATATATTATATTATTAAGTATTTTTACATGTAAATTATTATACATTTCAGAGCTAGCTTTCATGAACTTTTGAGACTTTGTTTCAGTCAGCATATACAGATTTGTTCTGAAATCCTGGATTCCTCTGATATGTCACGGAAGCCCTGCCACTTGGGAGTTATCCCTGTGAATGGAAGGTCAGGAGAGAGGATCATGCGGTGAGGAAGGAACCCAGCTGCAATGCATAGGGCCTGGCACATAGTTGGTTCAGTAAATGTGTGTGGAATGAATGAATAAAAGAAAGAATAAAATAAGGACATAATGTTTCAGGCCTCCATAAGTGATTCTTTCAGGTCCCCCTGTCCACTGTACCCAGAAAGGCTTTGATCGTACCCCATGGAGGTTGAGATGCTGCTGAAGGGGGAGTATTTCAGCCCAGAACAGAAGAGAAAGGATGGCAGGGCCCTGAACCAAGATGGCGGAGTAGAAGGACATGCTCTCACTCCCTCTTGCGAGAACACCAGAATCACAACTAGCTGCTGGACAGTCATCAACAGGAGGACACTGGAACTCACCAAAAAAGATACCCCACATCCAAAGACAAAGGAGAAGCCACAATGAGATGGTAGGAGGGGTGCAATCACAGTAAAATCAAATCCCATAACTGCTGGGTGGGTGACTCACAGACTGGAGAACACTTATAACACAGAAGTTCACCCACTGGAGTGAAGGTTCTGAGCCCAATGTCAGGCTTCCCAACCTGGGGGTCCAGCAACGGAAGGAGGAATTCCTAGAGAATCAGACTTCGAAGGCTAGTGGGATTTGATTGCAGGACTTTGACAGGACTCGGGGAAACAGAGACTCCACTCTTGGAGGGCACACACAAAGTAGTGTGCGTATCAGGACCCAGGAGAAGCAACAGTGATCCCAGGGGAGACTGAACCAGACCTACCAGCTAGTGTTAGAAGGTCTCCTGCAGAGGCAGGGGGTGGCTGTGACTCACTGTGGGGACAAGGAAACTGGCAGCAGAAGTTCTGGGAAGTACTCCTTGGCGTGAGCCCTCCCAGAGTCCGCCATTAGCCCCATCAAAGAGCCCAGGTAGCCTCCAGTGTTGGGTTGCCTCAGGCCAAACAACGAACAGGGAAGGAATGCAGACCCACACTTCAGCAGTCAAGCAGATTAAAGTTTTACTGAGCTCTGCCCACCAGAACAACAGTCATCTCTACCCACCACCAGTCCCTCCCATCAGGAAACTTGAACAGGCCTCTTAGATAGCCTCATCCACCAGAGGGCAGACAGCAGAAGCAAGAAGAGCTACAATCCTGCAGCCTGCGGAACAAAAACCACATTCACAGAAAGATAGACAAGATGAAAAGGCAGAGGGCTATGTACCGGATGAAGGAACAAGATAGAAGACTACCTCAAGAAATAAGAAAAATCTCAAATAAACAATCTAACCTTACACCTGAAGGAAGTAGAGAAAGAACAAAACCCAAAGTTAGCAGAAGGAAAGAAATCATAAAGATCAGAGCAGAAATAAATGAAATAGAAACAAAGAAAACAATAGCAAAGATCAATAAAACTAAAAGCTGGTTCTTTGAGAAGATAAAAAAAATTGATAAACCATTAGCCAGACTCATCAAGGAAAAGAAGGAGAGGACTCAAATCCATAAAATTAGAAATGAAAACGGAGAAGTTACAACAGACACCACACAAATACAAAGCATCCTAAGAGACTATTACAAGCAACTCTATGCCAATAAAATG
>NW_020175191.1:317065-317891 GCF_003031525.2 Neophocaena asiaeorientalis asiaeorientalis
ACAACCAAGATTACTCTACCCGGCAAGGATCTCATTCAGATTTGATGGAGAAAACAAAAGCTTTACAGACAAGCAAAAGCTAAAAGAATTTAGCACCACCAAACCAGCACCCAAACCAGCTCCAAACAAATGCTAGAGGAACTTCTCTAAGTGGGAAACACAAGGAAAGAAAAGGACTACAAAAACAAACCCAAAACAATTAAGAAAATGGTCATAGGAACATACATATCAATAATTACCTATCCCAAAAAACAAAATTCCAGGACCAGATGGCTTCACTGATGAATTCTATCAAACATTCAGAGAAGAGCTAACAACCATCCTTCTCAAACTCTTCCAAAAAATTGCAGAGGAAGGAGCACTCCCACACTCATTCTATGAGGCCACCATCACCCTGATACCAAAACCAGACAAAGATATTACAAAAAAGAAAAAATTACAGACCAATATCACTGATGAATATAGATGCAAAAATCCTCAACAAAATACTAGCAAACAGAATCCAACAACACATTAAAAGGATCATACACCATGATCAAGTGGGATTTATTCCAGGGATGCAAGGATTCTTCAATATATGCAACAACCAATGTGATATACCAAATTAACAAACTGAAGAATAAAATCCATATGATCATCTCAATGGATGCAAAAAAGCTTTTGACAAAATTCAACACCCATTTATGATAAAAACTCTCCAGAAAGTGGGCAGAAAGGGAACCTACTTTTACATACTAAAGGCCATATATGACAAACCCACAGCAAACATCATTCTCAATGGTGAAAAACTGAAAGCATTTCCTCTAAGATCAGGAGCAAGACAAGG
>NW_020175191.1:318015-398491 GCF_003031525.2 Neophocaena asiaeorientalis asiaeorientalis
GTACACTATAAAACTCTTAGAGGAAAACATAGGAAGAACACTATTTGACATAAATCACAGCAAGATTTTTTTATCCACCTCTTAGAGTAATGGAAATAAAACCAAAAATAAACAAATGGGACCTAATGAAACTTAAAAGCTTTTGCACAGCAAAGGAAACCATTAACAAGACAAAAAGACAACCCTCAGAATGGGAGAAAATATTTGCAAACAAATCAATGGACAAAGGATTAATCTCCAAAATATATACAGCTCATGCAGCTCAATATTAATAAAACAAACAACCCAATCCAAAAATGGGCAGAAGACCTAAATAGACATTTCTCCAAAGAAGACATACAGATGGCCAAGAAGCACATGAAAAGCTGCTCAACATCACTAATTATTAGAGAAATGCAAATCAATATTACAATGAGGTATCACTTCACACCAGTTAGAATCAGAAAATCTACAAAGAACAAATGCTGGAGAGGGTGTGGAGAAAAGGGAACCATCTTGCACTGTTTGTGGGAATGTAAATTGATACAGCCACTATGGAGAACAGTATGGAGGTTCCTTAAAAAACTAAAAATAAAATTATCATATGATCCAGCAATCCCACTACTGGGCATATACCCAGAGAAAAGCAGAATTCAAAAAGACACATGCACCCCAATGTTCATTGCAGCTCTATTTACAATAGCCAGGTCATGGAAGCAACCTAAATGCCCATGGACAGACGAATGGATAAAGAAGATGTGGTACATATATACAATGGAATATTACTCAGCCATAAAAAGGAACGAAATTGGGTCATTTGTTGAGATGTGGATGGATCTAGAGACTGTCATACAGAGTGAAGTAAGTCAGAAAGAGAAAAACAAATATCTTATATTAAAGCATATATGTGGAACCTAGAAAAATGGTACAGATGAACCAGTTTGCAGGGCAGAAATTGAGACACAGATGTAGAGAGCAAACGTATGGACACCAAGCGGGGAAAGTGGCTGGGCGGATGGTGTGTGGTGGTGGGATGAATTGGGAGATTGGGATTTACATGTATACACTGATGTATATAAAATTGATGACTAATAAGAACCTACTGTATAAAAAAATAAATAAAATAAAATTCAAAAATTAAAAAAAAAGCTGAATACATTAAAAAAAATAAAAGGAGTAAAATTAAAAGCTGCCCCCTGGGTCCAAGAACCTTCACCAGCCAGATGCCCTAAAAATGCAGAGAAATGACATTTGGCTGAGAGGGTGAGGTATTTTGGGTAGAAGGTGGCGGCCAGTCATGAAAGGAGGCTTCTGTCTTGGCACCAAAGCCTTCAGATATCTTTCATCGTCCTGTGGTGAGAGGGCACTCATCCTGCCGTGTTCACTGGACATCACTGAAAACTTTTCCAGGACCCATGGTTAATCTCCTGACCGTCAACTGCAGTTCCGTGCCTTATCCTATGATATCATGAGGTGACTAAAGCCCGCTGTGCCATTTGTCCCTGAACTCAATGGCCTCAGAATGTTCTCCTTTCAGAGTATTCATTTTTCTTTTTAGCAAATTTATTTTTGTCACTTTGTTTCGTATAGGCTATTACAGAGTACTGAAAGGCAATTATGTTCCCCAGTAAGCTCTTGGCTGGGAAAGGGAAGAGTCCGGGCACTACCCAGAGTTGATGGCTGAGATCTTGGAAGAGGAGCCAGGTCCCAAGGAAACTGCACAGAATATCTTCTGAAAGGGAGAACAGCAGCTTGTGGATAATTGAGGGTTTGCTGTCTTGTGCAACTGTCTGGGGCTGGAATGCAGGTTACTGGTAGGTAGGAAGGCACTTGGCCCTGCTTCACCTTCCAAAGCCAGAGGCCATCTGCGCAGTGATTCTCCCAGGAGCTCCTTGTGACAACAGCACAAGGCCAAGAGCACCTTCCCTGGTGCTGCCTGCCCCCTTCCCGGGTCTGAGGCTTACCTTTTGTGCCCTGCGTTTATCAGCTCTCTGATTCTGGTGGTAAATCCGGCTGAAGTTGGAAACGATCACAGGGACCGGCAGGGCAATGACGAGGACACCGCTCAGGGAACAGATGGAGCCGAAGATCTTCCCTGCGATCGTCTTGGGCACCATGTCTCCATATCTGAGAGACAGAAAGAGAAATGGGTGTAAGGAAGAAGGGCCATTTGGGAAACAAGTCAGGCTTCCCTGTCAATCATTCACTCCTTCACTCAACAATTGTTTAGAGTGCCTACTGTGTGCCAGGTACTGTGATAGGACCAGGGAGTGAACAAAATAGACAAGATCCTTATGTTCACGGAGTACCAGGGGAAGACGGTAAAGTGAATATATAAAAACATTGTGACTTCTGGCTATTTCTATGAAGAGAACAGAGATGGGTGCTGTGCCAGGTTGGGGGAGTGTGGTCAGGAAAGGCCTCTCTGAGGAGGTAACATTTAAGCTAAGGTCTGAAGGTAAAGAATCCAGCCAGGCAACAGCCTTGGGGAAGAGTGTGCCAGGTAGCAGGAACAGAAAGGACGGAGGCCCTGAGGTAGGAAGGGGCTCGGCCTGTTCTAGGAACAGTGAAAGGGCTAGCGGGGCTGGCGCACAGGGCGGGTGGCGGGTTCTACAAGAGGAAACTGAGGCGGCAGGTGGGGGGCCAGACCGTGCAGGGTCTAGTGGGCCACGATGAGGAGCGTGGGTTTCATCCAAGTGCAAAGAGGAGCCGTGGATGATTTTGAAGCAGAAGAAGAACACAATTTCATTTTTGATAACAAAACAATGAATAATAAACCGCCTTCTATTCATGTGGAGGTTTATAATTTCCAAAACACTTTTACACATTTGCCTCACATAAGCTCCATGAACCCTGTGAGCTTGGAACCCCGATCCCCATTGTACAGATGCAGGAAACGAGGCTCAGAGGCATGAAGTGGGTTGTCCATGTTTGGGTACGCCTGGGAGTAAAACACACTCCTCTTACTTTCATCTCTTTTCTACTAGCCATGCTGTCTTAGAGGGGACCCTGAGCTCCAAATCGCAGCCCCTTAAGCCGTGAAGCCAGTTTGGGACAGTACCGGCTACTCTCAGAGCTCAGAGAAACTTCACACCTTGGCAGCCGCCCCCTGGGGCCAGCCTGCCCTGGTTCCTGCTCAGCCCCAGGCAAGCAGGCCAGAGCCCCTCTCCTCCAATCAATAAGATACGCTCCACAGCGGTTAAGCGTTTAGCCTCTTCTTTATTGAGATAATTTAAAGGCCAAGTTAAGAAAAGCTGTGATGACTCCTTTGGCCAAAGCCAGAAACACCACCTCCCCCGCCTCTGTGCCCTCTGGGTGTCTGGAGCAGAAACTGGCTTAGGGTGACCAGGAATTGTTGCTACTGAAATTGTCAGGTTCCAAGTCACTTGTCCTGAGGGGCCCAGGTGTCCTGGGGTCCAGAGAGGCTGTGGAAAGGAATGGGGGTGCCATTTCAGAACTATGAAGTCCTCACCTCCTAATACTAAGGGCTTTGTGGAGGATGTGCAGTGATTGACACATACTTGGCGAGTGGATGAATGATCTCATTTAAGCCTCTCAACACCCTACGAAGTTGGCTCCCGTTCTGAGGACCATCTTCCTTCTCCTTGTGTCCAGGCCCTTTGTTCTGGCTCAAGCCGTCTCAGTCACGCCACTGACAGTAAGGCCTGCGAGAGCTCCTTCTGGGAACTTTGATGCTAGGTTTGCCTTCTCTGCCATGATGCTCAGGAGTGGCTTCCGGTGAAGTGGTCGAGAATTCGGCTTCCGAAGTTGGACAATATGGGTTCAAGACTCACCCAGCTCCACCCTAAAATAACTGTGACCTTTAGGCTTCAGTTTCTTTGTCTCGAAAATGAAGATAATAAGAGTAACCTAGGTCATAATCCTATTGAGACGTACACAAACAATAAATACTATTACTTTTACCTAGACAGGCTGCGAACCACGGTCTCTGTTGCCGAGAAGCTGATTATTCCAAGTTCAAATCATCCCAGTGATGAAGAAAAGGGGGCTGCCCTGGAAGTGAATCATGTTAGCTGGGGTTTTCAGATGACATGATTGAAAGGTGGACATCGGGTACGTGACCATGGGTGAAAACAAAGTGTGGCGGGAGTATGTAAGAATAGCGTCAGGAAGGCTACAATTTCAGTGACTGAGGTGGTGAAAAATGCTAAGGACAACAGGAATGTTGTTTCATCCACTGGAAGGAAAGCTGTGCCTTCTGCTAGGCAGATGGTCTGCTGGAAACAGATGACAGAGAGAAAGCTGAACAACGCAACTCCCATGCGCTCTCTGCCTTCTCCACCGAGAAGAGCATGCTTTATCTTGGGGAGGCCAGGACAAATGTGGAAAAACAAAGATCCAGAGCTTAAGGTAGGGGAGGGGAGAGCAGGTGAGTGGCCAGCTGTCTTCACTGGATTCCCATCACAGGCCCACCTGGATCCTACGCCAGGAGACAGGGGGAATGTGCAGATGGCGTTATAGAACCACTTCCCATGATGGCTGAGAAATCATGATGCAGCAGAGAAATACCAGGAGACTAGAGATGGAAAACTACTGTATCAATATATTTAAAGAAAAGGAAAGGAGGTCTGAGGAACCACAGACCAGCAGGCTTGGCCTCCATCAATTCTGCCATCCAGTTGCGGGCAGAATTTGAGAGTGGATTGTTAAGCGGACAGCGTGAGAACACTTGGAAAATAAGCTGCACTGGTTCATTAAACACATCTTGCCAGATGACCCTTATTTCCTGTTTGGAGAGGGTTAACTGGCTGGTGGATCAGGAGACCGCTACAGACCTACTGCATCATCGTTGCAGCAAGGTGTGTGCTTGCCCCCGTTCTCTGTACCCTGGACAAGCTGGAGGAATGTGGAGGGGACTGCAGTGTGGCTGGCAGGGGCTGAACAGCCATCTCGAGTCTTCCAGCCCTTCTCAAAGATAAACAGAAATGGTCCCAGGACAGCAAATGAAGTTCCTGGTTTTCATGTTAGAAGGGTCTCCTTCAATGAAAGAGTAAATGAGCAAATGAAATAAAGAGGGGATCTAAAGTTAGGTCTCCAGTGGTGCATTCCAGAATTTTTTTAACAACTCATGTAAGGCCAGAAGGAGGCAGTGTGGCCTAATGATTGAGAGAGGAATCAGCTCTGGGTTGAACCCGAGCCCAATGTTACTTACTAAATAGTTAAGAGTCCTTAGGGAAGTTATGTAACCTGAGCCTCTACCAATATAAATGGGTTTTACAAACCTAACTTACAAGGTTGTTGTGATAATTAATGAGATCATTCAGAAGCACCACTTGATGCCGTATCTGGGTAAATGTAAATTCTCTATAAAAATAGCCAGTGTGGTAGGCATCGATTGTTTTGTCTGCTAATAACCTACACCCTCCTAGGAACTGAACCCCTCCCCTCCCCATTACAACATAAACTCTGTCCAGAGGCGCTGGGTCTCAGAGGAGCTGCCGTATTCTTACAAGCCTTCCCCGATGTCTCTGCTCCCACTGGCCACAGGTAGTAAATTCAGAATAGGCGTCTGACTCAAGCTGGGTCAATGAGTTCTTTCCTGGATTCATTTTAAACAACTTTATGGAGATACAATTTAAATACCATAAAATTCATCCACTTAAAGCGTAAAATTCCATGGTTTTGAGTGTATTTACAAAGTTGTTTTACCATCACTGGAGTCTGACTTAGAGCATTGTCATCACCCCCAGTAGAAGCCTAGCACCCATCAGCAGTCAGTGACCATGGTACACCTCACCCTTCAGCCCTAGGCAACCACTAATCTACTTTCTGTCTCTATGGATTTCCTTCTTTTGGACATTTAATATAAATGGAATCATACAGTATGTGGCCCCTTGCGCCTGACTTCTTTCACTTAGCATAATGTGCTAAGGGTTCAAGGTTCACCCATGTTGTAGCATGTATCAGTACTTCATTCCTTTCTTATGGCTGACTAATATCTCATCGTATGGATAGACCACATTTTGTTTACTCATTCATCAGTTGAGAGACATTTGGATTGTTTCTACTTTTTGGCTATTATGAATAAACTCTGCTATGAAAATTTGTGTACAAATTTTGGTGGGGATATATGTTTTCATTTCTCTGGGACTCGTGTGGTAACTCTATGTTTACCAGTTTGAGGAACTGGTGAACTGTTTTCTAAAGTGGCTGTGTCGCTTTACAATCCCACTAGCTATAAATTAGGGTTCCAATTTCTCCATATCTTCACCAACACTTGTTACCATCTGTCTTTTGATCCTAGCTGTCCTAGTGGGTGTGACATGGTATCTCATTGTGTTTTTTTTTTTGTTTTTGTTTTTTGTTTTTGCGGCACGTGGGCCTCTCACTCTTGCGGCCTCTCCCGTTGCGGAGCACAGGCTCCGGACGCGCAAGCTCAGCAGCCATGGCTCACGGGCCCAGCCGCTCCGTGGCATGTGGAATCCTCCCGGACTGGGGCACGAACCCGTGTCCCCTGCATCGGCAGGCGGACTCTCAACCACTGCGCCACCAGGGAAGCCCTGTGTTGGTTTTTTTAACATGTTTTTAAAAACTGAAATATAGTTAATTTAGAATGTTGTGTGAATTTCAGGTGTACAGCAAAGTGATTCAGTTATATATATAATATATATTATATTTAATATGTATATTATTTTTCAGATTCTTTTCCCTTAAAGGTTATTACAAGATATTGAATATAGTTCCCTGTGCTATATAGTAGGTCCTTGTTTTTTATCTATTTTATATATAGTAGCATGGATCTAATCCCAAATCCCTAAATTGTCTCTCTCCCTCCCACCTCCACTATCCCCTTTGGTAATCACAAGTTCATTTTCTATGTCTGTGAGTCTCTTTCTGTTTTGTTAATAAGTTCTTTTGTATCATTTTTTTTAGATTCTACATATAAGTGACATCATATGATATTTGTCTTTGTCTGTCTTACTTCACTTAATATGATAATTTCTAGGTCCATCTGTGTTGCTGCAAATGGCATTATTTCATTCATTTTTATGGCTGAGTAATATCTCATTGTATATATGTACCACATCTTCTTTACCCACTCATCTGTCAATGGACATTTAGGTTGCTTCCATGTCTTGGCTATTGTGAATAGTGACTGGGGTGCATGTATCTTTTTGAATTAGAATTTTCTCCAGATATATGCCCAGGAGTGGAATTGCAGGATCATATGGTAACTCTAGTTTGAATTTCTCATTGTGGGTTTGATTTGCATTTACACTGTTGGCTAATGATGTTGGTCAATTATTTTCTCCTCCCCTGGATTTTTACCCTTGAGATCAGATCAATCTCTTTCTTTCTTTCTTTCTTTTTTAAAAATTAATTAATTAATTAAATTTATTTTTTGGCTGCATTGGGTCTTCGTTGCTCGGCGCAGGCTTTCTCTAGTTGTGGCGAGCGGAGGCTACTCTTCGTTGCGGTGCGCAGGCTTCTCATTGCAGTAGCTTCTCTTGTTGCAGAGCACGGGCTCTAGGCGTGCGGGCTTCAGGAGTTGTGGCACGCGAGCTCAGTAGTTGTTGCTCCCGGGCTCTAGAGTGCAGGTTCAGAAGTTGTGGTGCACGGGCTTAGTTGCTCCGTGGCATGTGAGATCTTCCCGGACCAGGGCTCGAACCCATGTTGCCTGTATTGGCAGGTGGATTCTTAACCATTGCACCACCAGGGAAGTCCCAATCTCTTTCACAGAAGTGGAAACTGCAACTAATAAAGCTCTGGAGCTGTTGGCAGCCATGCTTTCTGCCACTGGGAAAAGCCAGATTGTAGTTAGAAAGGGAGCAGGCTGAGAGTAGAAAGAGATGAGAGGTGAAAAGGGAAATCTGATGGAGGTTCGAGTTCCTGTCCTAATTCTTACTGATGGGCAGCTTTACTTTTGACTTTCCTGTGACTTGGTTGTGCAAGCCTTCTTTTGACTCTGCATACTAACAAATTACTGCTTTTGTTTAACCTCCTTCCATTTGGTCCCTACGACAATGACAATGATGGTGATGATGGTGATGATGGTGATGCTGAGGCTATGACTGATTCTTTTTAATCAAGCTCTTCAGATTTCTAAGTGACAGCACTACTATGAATTGATGTCTTTTGAAGTCAAAAGGATTTTTAACATGTTGTAATCGTGGGTGAAATCAACCAGATTAATTTTAACAAAGATAAATGACAACACCAGCATTTTGATTCAAATAATCAATGACTTGTATAGCTGATGAGAGAGACCAGCTTAAAAGCCATTCAAGTTAAAAATCACTGGGGGGAATCAAGTTTAACATAGCCACCGGTGTAACGCAGCTGCTAAAGACCTAATGCCGCCTTAGGCTGGACTGATAGGAGTACATAGCCCAGAAAAAGGGAGTGGGTGTTCAGACTGTGCTCCTTGGTGCAGACCACTTCTAGGCCGCTGTGTGGAGTGCTGGGCACTACATATTGTATAGGATATGATTAACTGGGTCACATCCAGAGAAGGGAGGGTGGGAGGGGGAATTGTCTGGAAATCCTCTCATAGGGGAAACGATCAAAGGGACAGGATCGTTTGGCCTAAGAAGAGGGGATGAAGAATGGAAGGATGAAAGGGAACAGTGTACTAGAGACTGTGCTAGGAACTTTGGCATCACTGGGTCTCACAAAAGCCCTGTCAAGTAGGGCTGAGGAGCCGGTCCTGAGAGGACAGCCACTTGTTCAAGGTCCTCAAGTAGTAAGAGGCGGAACTGAATGGGTTAAAACCCAGGTCAGTCTGTTTCCATTGTCCTGCTCTGTCCCTCACATCCCGCTTCTCCAGAGGAGTGGGTGGTCATGGGACAGGGCTCAGAGGAGTCAGCTGGCGCTCACCCCCTTCTCAGCATCTCTGCCCACTCAGTGGCAGCAGTACAGCATAGCGGGTAAGAGTGTGCGCTCTGGGCAGCAGCCTCTCTGGGGCAAGTCCCGGCTCTACCACTTGTTAGCTGGCTGACTCTTGCGCAAAAGTTACTTCTTTGTCCTCAGTTTCCCGGGACCGATCAAATAATAGTACCTACATCACAGAGCTGTCGTGAGGGATAAGATGAGTTACCATTTGTCAAAGGCTCAATTCTGGCACATATTAAGAACTTATTATAAATGTTTATTAAATAAATCCTAGGCCCAGACCACTGTCGTTCCTCGACTGGACTTCTGCAAAAGCCCCTTAACCAGACACGTCACTTGCACTTTTGTTTCCCTTTAATTCACAAAGGACCATAGTCTTAGAGTGCAAATCCAAGCACATCATTCCCTTGCTAAATCACTTCAATAAATGTTGGTCGAATGTGTGAGTTCATGAAGAAAACATACCTTTTCGTAATGTTTTTGCAAAGACTAAATTCCCGTTACACGGTAAACGCTCACTAGACAGCAGCTGTTAGGATTGTAATGACTGTGATGGGCAGTGCCCTTTGTCCCACGGCCCCTCCTGGGCCCACCTGGGCAGGAATACTGAAGTGTTGGAGCTGACAGTGATTCTCTAAGTCCTCGTGGCCTCTCTGGCCTATTTTCTCCGTGGAATATTGAGGAAGGAAAGGGGTGAGGAAAGAAAACACAGAAAATGTCGTGGCCTAGAAAAAAAAATTTTTAAGCCATAGCCTTATTTCCTTTCTGTCTTCCTCGTTTCAGGCAAATAAGGACTCCCCTCCCCCACCTCCCATCCTGGCTCTGAGGGTGGAGAAACGTAAGGTACAAGAAAGCCTCTCCTGGAGGTGACATGCCATGTATAGGGGAGCTGTGACGCTCAGCCCAGACCTAGGACTCACACGCAGCCCTTAACTGGGGCCAGCGTGGAGCCAGCTGTCTGCTCCTGACTGCGTGGGGCTCAGGGGCTCCCTGCTTCTCTTCCAGCACATCCTCGGTGACCCTCAATGAAGTCTGGGCTATGGCAAGAGCAGGGAAGCTCACCCTCCTAATATGGAAAGCTAATTAATTTGTATTAGGGCTTAGGGATAATTAAACTTTTTATCTGAACTTAAGCACAAACCACCGGCCTTGTACAATTAATTGCTACCTTCATTCCCTCCTCCAGGGACTGAGAGATAAGTGCAAGCCAAGCTCCCCCGTCTGATTCTGTCTTCCTCTCAGGTAGGGGTAAGGCTGCCCAGCTGGTGGGGAGTGCATTCTTTACTGGAGGCCCGGCCACCGCCCATTCGGGGTCCAGCTGCTGGGAGCTCTGACACGGAGGCACGTCCTCGATGAGTTTCTGCAGGGAGGAGGTCTCCGCCTCACTGCTACACCCACTTCTATCCCCACCTTCTCCACTGAGATGCCCCTGAACTTGGCTTCCGCCTTTGCTCCTAGAGCCTCCGGTGCTGGAGACGCAGATGTGGATGAAAGCTGTCCTCGTGGCTGGGGTCAGGGTGAGCAGGGGAGATAGGGCAGCCTAGGCACCACAGCGGTTCCAGTACTCAGAACCCTGGGGCTGCCTCCTTGTCCGGGGGCAAAGGACAATGGTAGACCACCCCGGAGGACACAAAAGACACCAGCCTGGCTGATAAGTTCACCCCGTGAGGAACATCTGGTCAGCCCCTTTTCATGTCCAAATCCCCTCCTACAAAGCAGCACTGCTATAATCTTTTTTTTTTTTTTGAGCTCTTAAATCATGTCAGGTACTGCAAATACATGATCTCGTTTGTTCCTCCCAGCAACCCTAAGCAATAGATGCAATGATTACCTTCATTTTACAGGTGAGGAAACCGAGGCACAGAGTAATTAAGTAACTGGGCTAGCCCGCTGCAGACCCGGGACGTGCATCAAGCCTCTCAGATTTCAAAGCCCCTACACACACTACTAGTTACGACAGCCCAAAGCCATGGTCCCCGAGGAGCCAACATGGTGGGCAGCAGTCTGGTTAAAGAGCAAAGGGGTACTTCAGAGGTGTCTGGATCGAGGGCAGCCGCCTAACCACGCCCCTGCGCTGCTGATTCTCGAGGAGGGGGACTTGGGGAATGAAATGAAAGCCCCGTATTACTCTTCCTTCCTACAGCATGTCCCTGCTCCCCCGAAATAAAACCACCACATCTCTGATCACCACCCTACAGCTAGACACTCTCCTGGACTCACCTGCAAAGTGAGCCCCAGCAGCAAGCCTGGAGCCCAAAGGATGGGTTGGCATTTTGGAACCTTGAGGTTCCTCTGAAGACCTTGGGGGGCTGGACCCAGAGAGGAGGGCTGAGGCTCAGAGCAGGGGACTTTATTAACCATCACAGTGACAATTCAGTAATAGTTTATTTTTACTTAGCATCAATATGTGTCATTCAACCTTCATAACAACCTTATGAGGTATAATTAGCCCCCTTTTTGAGATGAGGAAACCGAAGTTCCGAGAAGTTAACATGCTCAGATCATCGGCCAGTCCAAGCCAGTATTCCGAATTGGGCTTGTCTGACTGCAGAGTACCCTCTTTCTTACTATGCCCTACTGCAGGAGGAGAGAGATGAGCCAGAGGATCTGGCTAGTCCACAGGAGAAAACAGCTTCAAGAAAATGGAGACACTTTCAAAGTGGTGTGAGCCCAGACACCCTGCTGGGAAGCTCTCAGCTGCTAAGGGAGGAGTTCTGGGTTCTGCCAGCAAAGAATCCTGGGCAAGGGGCATGTGTGACCTCTCCAGGACTTTGCTGTGGTTGGCCTGCCCTCAGGGGCACAGCCGGTCACAGCTGCAGGCTCTTGGCCACTGGGAGTCTGTGGTGGTAACCTCCTTATTTTGCCACCTCAATAGCAATTGTGCTGGATGACAAAGCTGTTCTTCTAATCCAGGCTTCTCAGACTTCAGTGTGCGTCGGAATTGTGTGGAAGGCTTGTCAAAACATAGACTGCTAGGCCCCAACCTCAGACTTCTGATTGTGTAGGTCTGGAGAAGACCTGAGAATATGCATTCTAACCAAGTACCTAAGTGACACTGATGCTGGTGAGCTGGGACCACACTTTGAGGACCACTGCTCTCAACCATCCTCTCTCCGGAGGTCGCAGATCTTCAGACGCACAGAATGTCAGAGCCAGAAAACGGTGGCAGCAGCCAGACTCAGACGAGTCACTGCACCTAGGAGGACACTGAGAGCCCAAGGTCATAAATCAGTTGAGAGCCGGCCTGATCACTGGAGGAATGCCCTGCCCATCGTGTGTACTCCACACACACCAACCTGCATGGGCCCACAGCTTCTATCCCATCTCTCTGGATCGATTGATTCATCAAACCCCTGCTGGGTGTCTGCCTTGTGTCTGTCACTCTGCTAGGTGCTGGGGATACGAAGCCAGATAGACATGTCCCTTGCCCTTAAGGAGCTTATGATCTCATAGGGGAGATAGACAAGCAAATCATGATGATGGTTCAGTGTCCTTACACTACAGGAAGGTTGTATACAGGGTCCTGTGTGAGCACTAAGGAGGGACCTCTAAATCAAGCTGGAGGGTGGTCAGAGGACCTCCCAGAGGCAGTGGCACAGGCCAGTTTCATGAACCATAAACCAGAAGAACTTGCCTACTATAAGGAATTATTGGAATTGTAAGGAATTACTGGCTGGAGGAAGATGAGGAAGTTAGGCTGGAGAGGTGGTCACATGAACTTTCTCCTGGGTTAATCTGAGGAATCTGAACTTTCTCCTAAAGTAAGATGATTAAATATTCATCTTTGAAAGAGCACTCTGAAGCAGAGTGGAGGATGGGTTGGATGGGGATGAAGGGAAACAAGGCTGCTGCACCAGTCCAGGCAGGAAATAATGATGCCGGAACCAAGGCAATGGCAGTGGGGATGGGACAGAGGAGATAGACACAGATCATTTAGGAAGCAAAACCTGGGGGACTTGGTAACTGACACAGTGTGAGGGTGAAGGGAAGGGAGGGACCCCGGGGGGCACTCAGGCTTGGAGGATGGGGCAAACCCTGTGTACATCTCAGCCAAGCTCCCACCCTCCCTTGCTGTCTACACTCTGCACACTGAACTTATCTCTGCTCCCGGAGGCATCAGGCTCCTCCTTGACTTCAAGCCTTTAGCCAGGCCCTCCTCTCTCCTGGGAACTCTCTCTCTTTCCCAGGCAACAGCTACCCATCTTTCCAGATGCTGTTCAAATGTCACCTCCCTCAGGCTCTCAAGTTTCACTCATTCCTGTGTCTTTGCATCTCCATCAGACCCCTTACGCCTTTATGCCTTGCTATACCTCTCGGAATGGCTGTTTTTGCCATTGGCAAAAGTGTAATCTGAGCACAGGGCTCTCTATCTCTGCATCCCCGGAGCCTGGCATGTTGCGATGTGTACAATAGGGACTCAACACTCAGAGTGAATAAGAGAGAAAGCAGCAACTCTGGTGTGTGTTCCACGGACTGTAGGGGCCTCCGGGACTGACTCCTGGGACCAGACTGCAGGCTCCGGGAGGGCGGAGGCACATGTGCCTGGCACATGGTAGGCACTCAGGGTATCTGCTGCATGAGTGGATGAACTATGAACAGATTAGCTGTGGAACTGCTGACCCCAGCAGATCAGACCATCAGGGAGCCCTTCGGCTGCGAAACATCTAAATCCTGAATCAAATACACTTTCTGAGGGATCGCTGAGTTCACTCGAAGTAGGGGAAATGTAATTTACCCCTATTAAAAAGGAACAAACCACAAGGGAAAATCACAGCAGGGAGGAGGGTGCAGTAATCAGAGGAAGGGACACTGTTGCTCTGAGGGCATGTACCAATGACAGCCCGGTGACCTGGGACCCGTCACTGGGAAACTGAACCTTGGCCCAATGGCAAAAAGGAACTTTCTCAGAGTTTTCCACTGAAGCCAGGCCCAGCATTGGGCTGGAGTGCTCCCAAGATGGTAGTACTACCTAGCTTATGGGCAAACCCGATTTAAATCCTGTCCGGAGGAAAACACCTTTAACTGGGGCCTTCGGGATTCCTACAGATTAAAATCACGTAAATGTGAGTTTGCTTAAAAAAATCACAAGGAAGCAAGCAACCATGAGTGAGAGTCAACAGAAAAAAAACAGAGTAGATTTAGACTCCCCCCGCCCCAACTAAAGAACTTCAGATACTGGAATTGGTAGATGCAGAAGAGTTACATATGGAAATAATTTTTTTTTTTTTCAAAATAAAGGATGGAATCACAAAGATGAACTACAATAGACCAGTATCAGGAACCACCAAGCAGATATAAAAAAGAATCAAATGGAGCTTCTAGAACTGAAAAAGTGAAATGCTAAAATTAACTATGAACATAATGCCTTAAACAGACTGGTTATCCCTAACGAGTTCAGCTTCTGGAGTAGACCTCGTCTCCTCTACCTAATCCTTAAGTACCCTCATGTTGTCACTGGGTCCAAATAGTCCTCCTAGCTGAGTCTATTCCTATCATGACTAGTAGGAGGGCAGTAAAGACCAAGGAGCGGCCTGCAGCAGCCATGTCACCAAAAGAGGTGGTCGCTGTAGTCCCATCATGGTGTTGATTCCTGTAAAGACACAATCCCTTTAGCTCACACAGCTCCCGGGAAAGAGACACTAACACGGATGAAAATAGAGGATAAGCAGACAGCAAACCAGTGTTATAACTAGACAGGAATGGTGCCAGCCACCTTCGTATGAAAACCAGGGAAGGAGATGTAATCACATTCACTACTGGTCTCCTGTCAATGAGAAAATAGTCAAATGAAAATCGGAATTTGGTTATTTCTGGTGGCATTTCCTAAATACCCAGTCAGTGGTTCCCTGCTCTCTGAGTGGGCTTGCTCCGAGTGTGTTCTGCAAGGACATTTATCCTTTGGAAGGAAGAAGTCGAGGGACCACCCTGCCCTGACTGGACCCAGCTCTGGGGACGAGCCTCATCAGACCTGGAGGGGGCCCGTGCCCTGACTCGTCACCTTGGCACAGTCAGAGTACTAGCCCCCATCTATTTTTTTTGTTCTTCAGTAACTTTATTTTTACTATTTTTACATCTTTATTGGAGTATAATTGGTTTACAATGGTGTGTTAGTTTCGGCCTTATAACAAAGTGAATCAGTTATGGATATACATATGTTCCCATATCTCTTCCCTCTTGCATCTCCCTCCCTCCCACCCTCCCTATCCCACCCCTCTAGGTGGTCACAAAGCACGGAGCTGATCTCCCTGTGCTATGCGGCTGCTTCCCACTAGCTATCTACCTTACGTTTGGTAGTGTATATATGTCCATGCCTCTCTCTCGCTTTGTCACAGCTTACCCTTCCCCCTCCCCATATCCTCAAGTCCATGCTCTAGTAGGTCTGTGTCTTTATTCCCGTCTTACCCCTAGGTTCTTCATGACATTTTTTTTCTTAAATTCCATATATATGTGTTAGCATACGGTATTTGTCTTTCTCTTTCTGACTTACTTCACTCTGTATGACAGACTCTAGGTCTATCCACCTCATTACAAATAACTCATTTTCCTTTCTTTTTATGGCTGAGTAATATTCCATTGTATATATGTGCCACATCTTCTTTATCCATTCATCCGCTGATGGGCACTTAGGTTGTTTCCATGTCCGATTAGCCCCAATCTTGACGGGCACGCTCTTCTGGAAATTAGGCCTTTGCCCATCCATTCTCTGCAGTCCCAGCGCCCCAGAGACTTGTCCCTGTTTACCCCCTCTGCACCCTTGGGAGCAGAGGTTGACAAGAAAGAGTAGCACATGCGTCTCGTCAAGCCACGGTGCTCCCTCAGAGACCCTGTCCCACAGGCCTGCACCATCTGCTTCTCTTTCTCCACATGGCCATCAAACAGCCCTTCTCCCCGGGGCGGCTTCTCGGCCTTCTGCCACCCTGGGCTGGCAAGCGTTTCTCAGGAAGGGATGAGCTGTCTCCCCTACAAAGGGGACCCCTAGCACTATAAGCTTTGGTTGGCACCAGGGTGGACCTTTATGGCAGAAATTCGGTCTGACCTTGGGAGGAAGGGGGAAGGGCCACAAAGTGCACAGCGGAGGTGGGGTTGTGGCCAGGTCGGACACCAGATGGCACTCCCAAAGGGCATGAGCATTGAGGTCAAAGTCCACGGAGGTGATGGGGCACTAGGACGCAGAAGCTGGGGTGGGCTCGCGGTAAAGCAGACAAATTCTTGTGCACAGGGTGTCTGTGGTTGTGCAGACCTTCTCGGAAGGTCCAGTCTCGTCTCTGCCAGCACACCTCTGATTCTTTCTCCTGTAGCTCCGGCTGGCATGTGGAAGGAGTGGGCAAGAGGCAAAGACCTCACAATGCTGAGAGGAATCTTAGCCCCAGGCCAGGACAGATTGAGGTGCTGAGTGATTTGGCCGCTTGACCCTATATACGGTCACCAGACATCCCTACTCATTACAGCGCTCTGCTCTCCACGGCCAATCGGCTAAATCCAGTCTATTCCAACTGGCCTTCCAAAGTCTTTTCTGGCCCTCCTCCCCTCCACCCTGTACTGTCTAGTGCCACCCACCGTCATCTTGTGTGTTCTCCCTTCCCCTCCTCACCCATCCCCACCCTCTAAGGGCCAGAAGACATTCTCTCTCTCCCATTAAGCCTTATCTGAACTGCGCATCTTTCTACTCATTTGATGGGAAACTCCATGACAGCAGGCCTGGCACAGTGCTGGGCACATCGTAGGCACACCGTCTTGAAGATAGGGTTTTACTTCTGTGTTACTGCAGCGCTTCTGCCATAGCGGATACACGGTGGGCTGTTCGCTTCTGCCATAGCGGACACACGGTGGGCTGTTCGCTTCTGCCATAGCGGATACACGGTGGGCTGTTCAAAGGTACTTTTAGGCGTGGTGGGCTAAATTCAGTCGTCATTCTTTAGGCAGGCTTCCCCTTGAGCCTGTACCAGGACTAAATTCCTGGGTCCCCAAGACACTTAACTACTACCTCTAACCTCATCTCGGGCACTCGAAATCCTGCTCCAGGGCCCGAGGCCAAGTTCAGTTTCCGCTGAGCTATGGAAAACCCAGAAACATCCTTCTGCATCTTACCTGCTGCCAGCCCTGGGCTCAGAGCTTCTGGGTTTGGTCTGGTTCAGCTCGGTGCATTCGCTGAGCCTTGATCATCCCCCTGCAGGGTTTCTTTTGCTTTGGAAGGTGGAAATGAGCCACGGGCTGGACTCTGCCTCACCTGGCCCTCGTCAGGCACCTGGCCTCTGAAGCCTGCCTGGAGCCTGACCCCTTTGGCCTCGATCTTTAATCTCTGGGTCTCTGAGCCTTTGCCTCTCTCTGTGTCTTACGCTCGCTTCTGTGAGAGGCCTCTGAGGTGTGACACCCCAGAACAGCTCTCCTACAGTACATACCGGCCCATTTGCTCTCTGCCCCCAAACCCCACACCCCCATGTAAGCTGGTGACAGAAGGGGCTTTGCCTGCCTGGGTCACCTCCGCTTCGTCAGTGTTTAGTAAGCACGTTGCCTGCCAGGTAGTAGGGTTCATTACGTATTTTTATGGAGAAATGGACATTTAGCTGATTCTCTTTCAGTCTCTACCTCTTTTGGATCCTTATGTCCAAGCTGTTCCAGCCAGCCTTTTCTGGGCTGAGATCTGCTAGGATCAGTAAAGATAGTTTTGAAATGATTAGAGGTGGTCCTTAGGGCAGCTGGATGTGTGTGTGTGTGTGTCTGTGTGTGTGTGTGTGTGTGTAAAATAGCATTACCCACATACACCAAACCCCAAATAGACGTATCACTTCCTCCTCATCCCATCAGAGAACTCCTCTGACATTCACAAGCACACATACACTCACACCAGGTCAGTGATGGAAGAAACCTTAAAAACCATCTGTTTCATGCATACTGAAATATTTATGGGTGAAATGACACATATCTGGAATGTGCTTTAAAATACTCCAGGAAAAAAGGGCGAGTGAGGAGAAAAAAGATAAAGCCAGGTAGGTAGGTGCACGAAGTTTCAGTTACCACTCTCTCCCTTTTTGTATACTCTTGAAATTTTCCAGAATAAAAAGCTGAGGGTAGAGGGGGGCACCGACTAAGTTAAAAGAGGAACCATCTACTTCAACCCCCTCATTTTCAGAGTCGTCTGAAACCACTGCTCATTTTTCACGTACGACAACCAGCCCTGCAAAATCCCTTGTTGCTTATTTAATGTTTCATTTGTGTGAGGCTACCGTTGCCAACTACATTCTCGCTTCTTGAGGGCAGGGCTGTGTCCTTTGCTATTTTTTATCCTCCTATAGAGCTTAAAATAGGGCTGGGCGTATGGGAAAGTACTCAATGAATACTCGGTGAGGGGAGCTGCCTGGCCCTTGCCCCTTGGACCAAGGTCTCCTTTCATATTCCCACGTCCATGGCATTTCACTCCTTCTCCACCCTCACCGCATTCCCAGCTCCTCTCTGGCTTTTGTCAAGGTGACAGGGGATGCTTTGGTCAAGGGTGGCCCAGTTTCCTTGTTAATCAGAGCCTTCCTTCAGCCCTGGCAGCACGCCCTTCTCGTTGTCAATATCTAATTTAATAAAATCTAAATGGAGGAAGGGAGGTGGGCTTGGGGGTTGCTACAAGGCTGGCAGGGCCTGTCTCCCAGGTTCCCCCAAATTCCGACGTGACCACACACATTACATTGTAACCGAGCCTCTGTACTCTGAGCCCTCCTTTGTAACATTTCTGCCCTCTGCCGTTCAGTTAACCTCCAGAGCTGCGGCCCGATGTGACTACCGCATGCGGGGAAGGGAACACGCCAGGTCAGTCGCACGGCTCCGCGTGGCCTCCACGACACCGGCAGCCTCTGCGGGAAACACAACTGCAGCTCCAAGGGAAGGTGACGTAACGTGACTAACTCTAACATATGAATGCTTAGTATGTGCTAGGCACTGGCCCAAGTAATTTTCAAGTATTTGTCTATTTAATTCTCCCAACAACCCCAGGACACAGGATCTATGATTATCCCCATTTTGCAGACTAGGAAACTAAGGCTCAGAGAGGTTGAGTAATAATCCCCAATCATATAAGTAATAAACAGTCGAGCTAGTGTTTGAGCCCAGGTGGTCTCCCTCCAGAGCCTACACTCTTGACCACGACCTTTCAGTGAGGGAAGAGGCTGGGTCCAGAACAATCAGGCACAGCTGTCCAGGCTGAGAAGCTCCCCTGCCTTCCCCTCCCCCACCTCCCTGCACCGAGCTGCCCCCTTGGCCCCTCCAGGGCCCTGTGCACTTGGCTGGCTGGCAGGGGGAGCCTGCTGCAGGGGGATGGTGTATCCAAGTAAGGGCAGAGGGCTTCTTGGCTACAAAGCAGAAGCGGTGGCACGAGGAAAGGGTGGCCTGAGCTGACAGGTAGGGCTTATTTATGTGATTTCTCTTCATCACAAGGTCCCTTTAAAAATGACTCAATCGACTATTAATCTTGGTGAAACATCAACCCCAACAGGGAGAAAAAGACTTAGAAAGTCTGCAAGAGGAGAAGGCGTATGTCTCAGCCTCAGTCCACTGGAGAGGGGACCGTGGGGACACTGCAGGAGCACATTTTCCAGGTCCCGACAAAGAGGTCCACCCTCACTGGCTCCCAGATGGTGGGATCCCCACTGAGCCCGCATACCTGTGTGTGTTCATGAGCCTCCTGTGTGGATGGTGTGACAATTAAGCTGAGAAATATTGCCGAGTGAAAAAGGAAAGTCCTGGAGGGGCATAAATCCCCCCGCCACCACCGCCCCAATCCTGCCACCCCCTTTAAAGAACTTGGTTCAGCAGAGGCCCTAAACTTTAGGGAAGAAGTAAACTTTACTTGAGAACAAGATCAGAGCCGGGAGGGTAGGGATGTGGAGGGCTTGAGCCTGCTGTTCGCTTGGCTGGGGGAAAGTGCCCGAAGAAAATTCCCCTGCTGCCACAGTCAGAGATGCAGCGACCGGCCTGTGGCGGAAAAGTAACTCCAGAATGTGTTTATGTTTTCCTAAACTCAGAGGTCCGGGACCAAGGTGTTCCAGAGAGGCTGCAGGGTGGCTTCCCGGTGGCAGGAAGAAGACAAGGAGAGCAGGAAGAGAAGAGAGAGGAGTGTGAGTTAGCAAGCAATGCGTAGTTCCCGTCAGGTCAAGTCGAATCCTAAAGCCCCGGGCTGGCCTTCCTCCTAGGCCCTTCCACCTAGTGGCAATCTCGTGGCTCCCACTGGGCACTCGGCTCTGTGGAGCACATCTGTTCCAACCTGGGCTCCCAGCTGCTGGGACACTCCCCTGCCCTCTGTACACTCCAGCTCCAGTGGGGAGCATCTGTGTCCCCAAGATCAGGGCCACTCGAGGGGGCACATCTGTTTCAACAGGGACTCCCGCTCCAGTGCAGGGCACCTGCACAGCCTGGTCTGCCCTGCCCTTTGCCTTTGAGAATTTTTCTTTTGACACACAATCACTGCTCTGTGGATGTATCTGCTCGTGAAACTCACTGCCCAGGTCTCCCATTTTCCTCTGACTTCTTGCACAGGCCTTTCACGGCCTTTATTTATTTATTCATTAAAAGATTTATTTTTTTACTTTTTTATTTCCCCAGGGGTATTTACACTCTAGCCGGAGTACACACCTTTCTGAGACAAGAATCTCTAAGTATGAAATATCGGACATTGATGAGTAAGGGAAGTCCCAGAGTCTCCCAAGTTGTACCACCCCCTTGGTGGCTTTAAAAGATTTTTTTTTTTGATGTGGACCATTTAAAAATCTTTATTGAATTTGTTACAATATTGCTTCTGTTTTATGTTTTGGTTTTTTGGCCGTGAGGCATGTTGGATCTTAGTCTGACCAGGGATCGAACCCGCACTCCTGCACTGGAAGGCGAAGTCTTAACCACTGGACCACCAGGGCAGTCCCTCATGGACAATTTAAATAGCTTCCTGCTCCTCTTTCCATTCCTAAGCATGGTGTAGTGGGAAAACAATGGGCTTTGGGCTTGGAACAGTCTTGATTCAACCTTCAAGTCCTCCACTTGGGGACCACTGACTTAGGCAAAGTTTCTAACACTCACTTTCTCATCTGTAAAATGGGAATATTCTTATTTAACCCACCTTGCTGAATCATTGTAAGGAAAAATGAGAGAAGGACATCTACTTGCAGTAATGAAAAGCAAATCAATTTGAATAAACTCTTCTGCTGAGGACAAATAAAAAGCTGGATGAAATACAACAACATTTTCTTAGGATCATCAGAGAGGTAACAACATAATGAGGAATCCTTCGGCCATAATCTCTGAGGAAGTGAGAGCTCAGACAGGTATAGCCCAGTATACCCTTGCTTTTGAAAAATAAATTAATCCAGAAGTAACAGTGACAAAAAGGATCTCTGGGGACTTCCCTGGTGGTGCAGTGGTTAAGAATCCACCTGCCGATGCAGGGGACACAGGTTCGAGCCCTGGCCCGGGAACATCCCACATGCTGCGGAGCAACTAAGCCCGTGCGCCACAACTATTTAGCCTGAGTTCTAGAGCCCGTGAGCCACAACTACTGAGCCCACGTGCCACAACTACTGAAGCCCATGCACCTAGAGCCCATGCTCCACAACAAGAGAAGCCACCGCAATAAGAAGCCCGCTCACCACAACAAAGAGTAGCCCCCGCTCACCGCAACAAGAGAAAGCCCGCACAGAGCAATGAAGACCCAACGCAAGCTAAATAAATAAATATATGTTCCTTTAAAAAAAAAGAACACTGGGCTTTTTAAAAAAAAAAAAAGGATCTCTGATTTTTGCAGTTCCCACCATCATCCCAGGGTGGGAGGCATGAATAAATATTCTCCACTTCTCTCAGACTTGGGATCCTGAAGGGCTCCACCCTCAGGTAAAGATGAACTGGAAGTAAACATTCTCTCTCATGGATGTGTAGCCTTGAATTCTGGCTAAGGAATTCAGATGAAGGTAGTCCTGGACTGGCAGCATTCCCAGGTGTCTGGCAAAAGCTCACTAAGCAAACTAAAATCTTCCCTGGAGGAAAAATACTATCACCCTAAATCTCAGATTATTCCTTCAAATACTGTTCAAATACATTGAGTAGCAGAGAGTTAAAGATAACCAAGTACACAAGGAAAGAAAACATTATGAATGAGAACCAGAAGAAACAACATAACAAAGAGATTCACAAATGCTTGAAATATTGGAATTATCACCCTCAGACAGCTATGCTTACAATTAAAAGAAGTAAAAGGTGAGATTGAAAATTCTGTAAGGGAATGGAAACTAAAAAGTGATCTAGTTATTTTGAAGAAAGCCAAATAGAAATTCTAGAACTAAAAAATACACAACAACGGGGCTTCCCTGGTGGTGCAGGTGTTGAGAGTCCGCCTGCCGATGCAGGGGACACGGGTTCTTGTCCCAGTCCGAGAAGATCCCACATGCCATGGAGCGGCTGGCCCCTGAGCCATGGCTGCTGAGCCTGCGTATCTGGAGCCTGTGCTCCGCAATGGGAGAGGCCCCAACACTAAGAGGCCCGCGTACCGCAAAAAACATAAAGAAAAAACAAACAAACCCACAACAACCAAAACGAAGTACTTGATCGACAGATTTGCATGTATATTAAACATAGCTGAAGAGAAAATTAGTGCACTGCAAGTTGGAAGGAACTATCCAGAATGTAGCCCCTAGAAACACATGAGAAAGTACATGTGCCTTGTTGAATGCCTCACATATAAAAGTGGGAATTCAATAAATGTTATTTTCATCCCTTTTCCTCTTTCAGGTACTAAAAAATATTTCTTGTTTCAGGAAACCTTTTCTGTCTTTTTTTTTTAACATCTTTATTGGAGTATAATTGCTTTACAATGTTGTGTTAGTTTCTGCTTTATAACAAAGTGAATCAGCTATACATATACATATTCTCATATCTCTTCCCTCTTGCGTCTCCCTCCCACCCTCCCTATCCCACCCCTCTATGTGGTCACAAAGCACCGAGCTGATCTCCCTGTGCTATGTGTCTGCTTCCCACTAGCTATCTATTTTACATTTGGTAGTGTATATGTGTCCATGCCACTATCTCACTTCGTTCCAGCTTACCCTTCCCCCTCCCCGTGTCCTCAAGTCCATTCTCTAAGTCTGCGTTCTTTATTCCTGTCCTGCCCCTAGGTTCTTCAGAACCATTTTTTCTTTTTTAGATTCCATATATATGTGTTAGCATACGGTATTTGTTTTTCTCTTTCTGACTTACTTCACTCTGTATAACAGACTCTAGGTCCAGCCACCTCACTACAAATAACTCAATTTTGTTTCTTTTTATGGCTGAGTAATATTCCATTGTATATTATGTGCCATGCCGCATCTTCTTTATCCATTCATCTGTTGATGGACACTTAGGTTGCTTCCACATCCTGGCTATTGTAAATAGAGCTGCCATGAACGTTGTGGTACATGACTCTTCTTGAATTATGGTTTTCTCAGGGTATATGCCCAGTAGTGGGATTGCTGGGTCATAGTAGAGTAGTTCTACTTTTTCTTTAGAAAGTAAAAGTAGTTCTACTTTTAGTTTTTTAAGGAACCTCCATACTGTTCTCCATAGTGGCTGTATCAATTTACATTCCCACCAACAGTGCAGGAGGGTTCGCTTTTCTCCACACCCTCTCCAGCATTTATTGTTTGTAGATTTTTTGATGATGGCCATTCTGACAGGGGTGAGGTGATACCTCATTGTAGTTTTTTTTTTATTTCACCATTGAGAAAGATGTTGGCTGTGTGTTTGTCATATATGGCCTTTATTATCTTGAGGTAAGTTCCCTCTATGCCTACTTTCCAGATGTTTTTTTTTATCATAAATCAGTGTTGAATTTTGTTGACAGCTTTTTCTGCATCTATTGAGATGATCATATGGTTTTCTTCTTCAATTTGTTAATATGGTTTATCACATTAATTGATTTGTGTATACTGAAGAATCCTTGCATTCCTGGGATAAACCCCACTTGATCCTGATGCATTAACCTTTTAATGTGCTGTTGGATTCTGTTTGCTAATATTTTGTTGAGGATTTTTGCATCTATGTTCATCAGTGATATCAGCCTGTAGTTTTCTTTCTTTGTGACATCTTTGTGTTGTTTAGGTAACAGGGTGGTGGTGGCCTCATAGAATGAGTTTGGGAGTGTTCCTCCCTCTTCTGTAGTTTGGAAGAGCTTGAGAAGGATAGGTGTTAGCTCTTCTCTAAATGTTTGATAGAATTCACTTGTGAAGCCTTCTGGCCCTGGTCTTTTGTTTGTTCGAAGATTTTTAATCACAGTTTCAATTTTATTACTTGTGATTGGTCTGTTTATATTTTCTATTTCTTCCTGGTTCAGTCTCAGAAGATTGTGCTTTTCTAAGAATTTGTCCATTACTTCCAGGTAGTCCATTTTATTGGCATAGAGTTTCTTGTAGTAATCCCTCATGATTCGTTGTATATCTGCAGGGTCAGTTGTTGTTTATTCTTTTTCATTTCTAATTCTATTGATTTGAGTCTACTCCCTTTTTTTCTTGATGAGTCTGGCTAATGGTTTATCAATTTTGTTTACCTTCTCAAAGAACGAGCTTTTAGTTTTATTGATCTTTGCTATTGTTTCCTTAATTTCTTTTTCATTTCTTTCTGCTCTGATCTTTATGATTTCTTTCCTTCTGCTAACTTTGGGGTTTTTTTGTTATTCTTTCTCTACTTCCTTAGGTGTAAGTTTAGGTTGTTTATTTGAGATCTTTCTTGTTTCTTGAGGTAGGATTGTATTGCTATAAAATTCCCTTTTAGAACAGCTTTTGCTGCATCCCATAGATTTGGGTTGTCATGTTTTCATTGTCATTTGTTTCTAGGTACTTTTTGATTTCCTCTTTGATTTTTTCAGTGATCTCTTGGTTATTTAGTAGTGTATTGTTTAGCTTCCATGTGTTTGTATTTTTGTGTGTAATTGATATCTAGTCTCACAGTGTTGTGGTCAGAAAAGATACTTGATATGATTTCAATTTTCTTAAATTTACCAAGGGTTGATTTGTGACCCAAGATGTGATCTGTCCTGGAGAATGTTCCATGAGCACTTGAGAAGAAAGTGTATTCTATGGTGTTTGGATGGAATATCCTTTAAATATCAATTAAGTCCATCTTGTTTAATGTATCATTTAAAGCTTGTGTTTCCTTATTTATTTCCATTTTGGATGATCTGTCCATTGGTGAAAGTGGGGTGTTAAAGCCCCCTACTGTGATTGTTTACTGCCATTTTCCCCTTTTATGGCTGTTAGCATTTGCCTTATGTATTGAGGTGCTCCTATGTTGGATGAATAAATATTTACAATTGTTATATCTTCTTCTTGGATTGATCCCTTGATCATTATGTAGTATCCTTCTTTGTCTCTTGTAATAGTCTATTTCAAAGTCTATTTTGTCTGATATGAGAATTGGTACTCCACCTTTCCTTTGATTTCCATTTGCATGTAATATCTTTTTCCATCCCCTCACTTTCAGTCTGTATGTGTCCCTAGGTCTGAAGTGGGTCTCTTGTTGACAGCATATATACAGGTCTTGTGTCTGTATCCATTCAGCCAGTCTATGTATTTTGGTTGGAGCTTTTAATCCATTTACATTTAAGATAGTTATGGATACGTATGTTCCTATTACTATTTTCTTAATTGTTTTGTTATTGTAGGTCTTTTCCTTCTCTTGTGTTTCCTGCCTAGAGAAGTTCCTTTAGCATTTGTTGTAAAGCTTGTTTGATGGTGATGAATTCTCTTAGTTTTTGCTTGTCTGTAAAGTTTTAACTTGTTTGATGGTGATGAATTCTCTTAGTTTTTGCTTGTCTGTAAAGTTTTAATTTCTCCATCGAATCTGAATGAGATCCTTGCTGGGTGGAGTAATCTTGGTTGTAGGTTTTTTCCTTTTATCACTTTAAATATGTCCTGTCACTCTCTTCTGGTTTGCAGAGTTTCTGCTGAAAGATCAGCTGTTAACCTTATGGGGAATTCCCTTGTATGTTATTTGTTACTTTTAATATTTTTTCTTTGTATTTAATTTTTGATAGTTTGATTAATACATGTCTTGGCTTGTTTCTCTTTGGATATTTGCTGTACGGGATTCTCTGCACTTCCTGGACTTGATTGACTATTTCCTTTACCATATTAGGGAAGTTTTCAACTATAATCTCTTCAAATATTTTTTCAGTCCCTTTTTTTTTCTATTCTTCTCCTGGGACCCCTATAATTCGAATGTTGGTGCATTTAGTGTTGTCCCAGAGGTCTCTGAGACTGTTCTCAATTATTTTCATTCTTTTTTCTTTATTCTGCTCTGCAGTAGTTATTTCCGCTATTTTATCTTCCAGGTCACTTATCCATTCTTCTGTCTCAGTTATTCTGCTATTGATTCCTTCTAGAGAAGTTTTAATTTCATTTATTATGGTGTTCATCGTTCATCATTATTTGTTTCCTCTTTAGTTCTTCTAGGCCCTTGTTAAAGGTTTCTTGTATTTTCTCCATTCTATTTCCAAGATTTTGGATCATCTTTACTATCATTACTCTGAATTCTCCTTCAGGTAGGCTTCCTATTTTCTCTTCATTTGTTTGGTCTGGTGGGTGTTTACCTGGCTCCTTCATCTGCTGTGTGTTTCTCGGTCTTCTCATTTTGCTTAACTTACTGTGTTTGGGGTCTCCTTTTCACAGGCTGCATGTTCCTATTTCCTGTTTTTTTTTGGTGTCTGCCCCCAGTGGCTATGGTTGGTTCAGTGACTTAATTGTTTTGTTATTGTAGGTCTTTTCCTTCTCTTGTGTTTCCTGCCTAGAGAAGTTCCTTTAGCATTTGTTGTAAAGCTTGTTTGATGGTGATGAATTCTCTTAGTTTTTGCTTGTCTGTAAAGTTTTAATTTCTCCATCGAATCTGAATGAGATCCTTGCTGGGTGGAGTAATCTTGGTTGTAGGTTTTTTCCTTTTATCACTTTAAATATGTCCTGTCACTCTCTTCTGGTTTGCAGAGTTTCTGCTGAAAGATCAGCTGTTAACCTTATGGGGAATTCCCTTGTATGTTATTTGTTACTTTTAATATTTTTTCTTTGTATTTAATTTTTGATAGTTTGATTAATACATGTCTTGGCTTGTTTCTCTTTGGATATTTGCTGTACGGGATTCTCTGCACTTCCTGGACTTGATTGACTATTTCCTTTACCATATTAGGGAAGTTTTCAACTATAATCTCTTCAAATATTTTTTCAGTCCCTTTTTTTTTCTATTCTTCTCCTGGGACCCCTATAATTCGAATGTTGGTGCATTTAGTGTTGTCCCAGAGGTCTCTGAGACTGTTCTCAATTATTTTCATTCTTTTTTCTTTATTCTGCTCTGCAGTAGTTATTTCCGCTATTTTATCTTCCAGGTCACTTATCCATTCTTCTGTCTCAGTTATTCTGCTATTGATTCCTTCTAGAGAAGTTTTAATTTCATTTATTATGGTGTTCATCGTTCATCATTATTTGTTTCCTCTTTAGTTCTTCTAGGCCCTTGTTAAAGGTTTCTTGTATTTTCTCCATTCTATTTCCAAGATTTTGGATCATCTTTACTATCATTACTCTGAATTCTCCTTCAGGTAGGCTTCCTATTTTCTCTTCATTTGTTTGGTCTGGTGGGTGTTTACCTGGCTCCTTCATCTGCTGTGTGTTTCTCGGTCTTCTCATTTTGCTTAACTTACTGTGTTTGGGGTCTCCTTTTCACAGGCTGCATGTTCCTATTTCCTGTTTTTTTTTGGTTGTCTGCCCCCAGTGGCTATGGTTGGTTCAGTGGGCTGTGTAGGCTTCCTGGTGGAAGGGACTGGTGCCTGTGTCATGGTGGATGAGAATGGATCTTGTCTTTCTGGTGGGCAGGACCACACCCGGTGGTGTGTTTTGGGTGTCTGTGACCTTATTATTATTTTAGGGAGCCTCTCTGCTAATGGGTGGGGTTGTGGTCCTGTCTTGCAAGTTGTTTGGCATAGGGTATCCAGCACTGGAGCTTGCTGGTTGTTGAGTGGAGCTGGGTCTTAGTGTTGTGATGGAGATCTCTGGGAGACCTTTCACCGTTTGACATTACGTGGAGCCAGGATGTCTCTCGTGGACTAATGTCCTAAACTTGGCTCTCCCACATCAGAGGCACAGGTCTGATCCCTGGCCAGAGCACCAAGACCCTGTCAGCCACACTGCCAGGTATGTGGGGATTTTCTTGCCTTTTGGGAAGTCTGAGGTCTTCTGCCAGCGTTCAGTAGGTGTTCTGGAGGAGTTGTTCCACATGTAGTTGTATTTCTGATGTATTTGTGGGGAAGAAGGCGATCTCCACATCTTACTCCTTCGCCATCTTGAAGGTTTCCAGGAAACCTTTTCTGATTCATTTGACCTGACATCCATCACTCCATTATTCTGAATTTTCTCAGCATCTTTGTACTTGTTTATTCAAATTGACAGGAACTCATTTCTTGAGATCAATGAATATAAGAAGTAAGAGACACCCAAAACTTGTGTCCCTTGGTCCAATGTTTCCTGGTCCATAAACCTCTTCTGCCTCTTTGCCGTGATGCTGTATGAATACAAGGGCTTCCTTATTAGAGGTACTGCTCCAAGGAAAAGGAGTCAGCTGAATTCCAGAGTATGATCTTCTTCCTGACCCTGTTCCCCAATCAATGCTGTGTCAAGGCACTTGCTGACCCACGAGCAGCTATTAATGCTCCCAGGTTCAGGGTCAACAGGGAATATGCACATGGTCTCTTGGGCCCTTCTTTCCTCTTCCGGCATAGCTTCTGGTCTAAGCTCATTCTGGAATTTCCAATGACCAAAGTCAGTGAGTGGGAGTGGCTATAGGTTGCCATTAATAAGACCAACAAAATCACCAGCCCTAAAGAGGACCTTGTCAACTCTGCAAGCAATATTTCTGTTCTGCAGCCCCTGGCTTTCGGGGAATATTGAAAATCACAAGTGGGCCTCGCCAGAGATGCCACCTGCATGTTGACTTAAAGTGGCTGCCCTTCACTGGAGCAGCAAGGACAGAGATGCCTTGAATAACCCCAAACCTCAAAGCACAAGCATATAGAACGGAGGTAGAAGCAGGGCCAAAGTCCTGTCTCTCCCTCAACAGTCTGTAACGTAAGGGAGCAGAACTGGAAAGTCTCTGGGAGAGAAAGACAAGAGGGAGACTTTGGGGGCTTGGCCGCTGGGCTATGCTGGGTTTGAGGGAGGTTGGTGGAGGAGCTATGCAGGGGCCTTGGGGTGGGAGGCCAGGGAAGTGCTTTGCGTAGGTGCCGAGGAGAAACATTGTGCTTTGATTAGTAAGAGCCCAAGGGGACTACAGAATCCAATGTCTTGGCCTCACCTGTTCTGTTTCAACAGCAGAAAATTATTTTTCTAGAGTTAGAAAAAATTGTGGCACACTTCCTCTGTGTGGTTGTGTGGGGTGTGTGTGTGTGCTGCACACACATGTACTGACCTACTCATTTGACCAAGGGTTCTCCAAGAATAAGGGCCCATGTCTCAGTTAAAACAATATTGATTGATGGCCTTTGTGTGTCAGGCACTGGCCTGAGTGCTGGGAACTCAAAACTGATCAAGACAGGGTCCCTGCCCTGCACTTGGGTTGTTTATGGGCTCCAGGGAGACACAGGCACTCTAGATGGTGCCTTGCTGTGCGCAGCCTGCTCTAGGGCTCTATTTATTCACTGATTGGTATCTGGTCCAGCGAAAATGCTTTTTCAAGCCCATCCTGGGCTCCAAAGGCAGCACCGGAAATTTCAAGCAAGAAGTCGCTTCCTGGTCCACCATCACCCAGTGTCGACAGGATATTACTGAGATAGAGGATGGATGAGCTGCCTGGGTTCTTGTCTGCCTTTCCGCCCTGGATCATGGAGCAGGAGATAACCTGGAGGTCAGCATGGGAGGGGTCTCCTGAATTGATTCGTGGCTCTATCTTGAATAAACTGGGTGAGTGGTGTGTCTTTAGCTCCCCCCTCTAGCTTTTATTTCCTACTTCTGATTCAAGGTTGGGTTATGTGCCTGGACTCAGTGACTGTTTAGTCTCTTCCCATTCTCTGTCCAAAATGGGCTTTACCTTGCTGGAGGAGGGCAGCCCCCTCATGCTGAGACCAAACACCTTGAAAGGAGCAGCTCCTAGCTGCCCTGAGACCCATGGGGGCCAGAGGAAGAAGCCGTGCTCTGGGGCTCCAACCACCCACTTTGCCCCAAGGCTGCACCCAATGGTCCACACTGGGCACAGGCTGACATGCCCTGAATTTCTCTCCAAGTATCCATCCTGGCTGGAGAGAAAGCAGGTGTTTGAGAACTGTTCCTTCTCTTCTCACTGATGATCTGCAGCCAATTAGCTGTGCACAGGAAGGTGGAAAATGCCTCTTTCCAGCCTCAGAGCTAACAGAAAATCCAATGTTTCTTGCAGACATCTCTGTGAAGGGCAAGGTTGGGGTAACCCCCCAGGACCATAGGGGGATGGTTTGTGGCTGTCAGCCCAAGGTTTTAATAACAGAAAAGGCAAAGGAACACTCCACTGAGTAGCTTAAAAAAAGTAGTAAAACTTGGCCATATCTTTTCCAGACTGTGTCTGGGTTTTTTTGTGTGTGTGTGTGTGCAAAGAGTGGGACTCTCCCTGGGTCTAACAAATTGGGATTTTTGCTGTGACGGGGTTTGGCAGCTGTAAAAGCAGTCAAGCTAATGACGGGGGCTAAAATAATTGGTCTCAGTATGTGCTCTCCCTCCAGCGTGCACCTGCATGGGCCTCAGGCAGGCTGACACACACCCTCCTGACAACACAATCAATATCCAATTTAAGCAGATTTTATCTGTATAAAACGGTCACATAAGAAGAGAGGGCCTCTGGACAGCATAATTCATGGGGGAGGTGGTCCTGGTTCTCTCACTGTTCTGTGACTTGTATTTCAGCACGTCATTTTCCTCTCTGTGCTTTACTTCTCCTCCTTTGCTCAATAAGTTTGGTGACCCTTTTTTTTTTTTTTTTGCAGTACACGGGCCTCTCACTGTTGTGGTCTCTCCCATCGCGGAGCACAGGCTCCCGGACGCGCAGGCTCAGCGGCCATGGCTCACGGGCCCAGCCGCTCCACGGCATGTGGGATCTTCCCGGACCAGGGCACGAACCCGTGTCCCCTGCATCGGCAGGCGGACTCTCAACCACTGCGCCACCAGGGAAGCCCTGGTGACCCTTTTGTTACCTGTACACAGGAAATAAAGAGGATTCATGCTCATGGAGTGGGACAAAAATGTGCTAGATCCAGGGCCACATGTTTTATACACCTTTTTCCATTGCCAACGTTATGGTGAGATCAAAGGGATAAGAGATGTCAAGGACTTTGGACAAAACCAGAAAATGCTATACAAACACAGGAGCCAATATATTTTTCCTGTTTGCTGCCTTGACCCGGGCAACCCTGACTCTACCTGGCATATAATAGGTGCTCAGGAAACATACTGAATGAAAGAACCCTGGTTTATCTGGGAGGTGTCCATCTTTGCCTTATCTGCCTACTGGGCTCAGCTAAGGGGGACTGACTGAGTGATGGGAGATGGAAGGACAGGAGGGTGAACAGATCCTCAGGGTTTGGGTATGTGTTTCTGGGTCCCTGGGTAAATGCCATAATGGAACTCCCGAGCCGAATGCACTCTTAGGACCATCCTCTTTGGGGACTGACGTGCCTCTGTCCACTCCGTTAGCTCCCAGCAGTCAGTTTTGGATGCAGAGGACTAAGGCTTGATTGTTTTTAGAAATCATTCGGCTCTATTAAGGTATGACTAAAGTTTCTATTTTAAACTTCCCCTGGAGAGACATTACTCACCGGGAATAGGTGAATAACACTGGCATTTTTCCTTGAGAGTTTGGGGTCTAGAGAATTTGGACTTGGACACCTCTTTTCCTTTCTCCCCTCTGCCTGCCTCCCGGGCCCAACACAGAGGGATTCCAAGAGACTGAGAGGCAGTGCAGTGCAGCATGGTGATTAAGAACAGGCAGGAACGGCTCTGGCTTTTACCTGCAGTGTCACTTGGGCCAGTCTCTTTGAGTTCCGGTCTCCTCGTCTGACAACTGGGTATGATGTTAATTCCTGGGCAGGGTGATGTTCCTGCAGTGCTGGCGCCTGGTAAATGCTCCCTGAGCAGAGCTGTGCTGGCCGGGGAGGGCAGAGGAGGGCAGAGGATGTCAGGACCGGCTCCCTGGCTCTGCTGGGAGCGCTGGGGGAGCTGGTTTTCACACCCCTAAGGTCAGCTACTCAGCTGGTTTTGTCCCTACGCACACCCTGCAGCGGGCATTCTGGAAAATGCAGAAATGACTTTGGGGTCCCTGGGCACCCACCACTGCCCCACACGGAGCAGCCGGAGGGCTTAAGTGCTGAGGGTCTGGGTTCAGGAGCCATCAGACCGCAATGTGGCTTTCCTCCAGGGTGAGGCGGGGCAGGATCCCTGCATGAAATAGGCAAGCTACAAACATAACAGCAGTGCACATTTATTGAGTGCTTACTGTATGCTAGCACTGTGCCAGCACTTTCTCCCCTTGGACATTTTACATTTTAATCTGCACAAGGGCTCAGTGAAGTAGGTTTTCTTATATCCCCATTTCACAGGTGTTGAAACTAGGACTCATTTAACAACTTCACTGAGGTCACCCAGCTCGTAAGCAGTAGAACCAGGTCTCAAACCGGTCCTGCTTCACACCAGTGTCTGAACCAAACCCCCAACACGCTGGCTGCACAGGCTGGCAGGAGGCGAGCCTGATACCCTGCGGAACACACACCTGCACTCCCACCCTTCGGATTTCTCTGGCTTGGCCTCCGGGGCATTGAGACGCATGCTCTGGCAGCACCTTCTGCCCCTCAGGCCCCACCAGGACAGGGCCTGCCATCTAGATCCACGGAGGCAGGGGCAGCTGGTTCAGGTTCCCAGGTGAAGAAGCGGGGAGGAGAGGGTGCCCCCCCCAGTCAGGTGAAGTAACTTCAGGCTCCTGGGAATCTCAGCTGCAGGCCCGCCAGGTGGGAGTGCCCTCTGCATGGGGTAGGTGTGGGGAAGGGGTCACACCGGGTCCCGGGGGGTCCCCAGACCACCCTCTGAATCCTAGCAAGGATGAGAAGCCAGCAGTTCTGATGCCAGCCGTATCAGACTACAGTGTCTCAAATTAATGCACCATCCAATTTAGTTTCCCTTTAGGAAATTACGTATTTTTAAAAAATACATGAAGAGTCGGAAAGGAGCCATGGCAACGATGCAGCTGAGCATCAGGGCCGAGGCCATGCCTTTTTTCCCTCCGCTGGGGCAGCTGACCTTCCAGGACAGAACCTCTCGACTGTCTTCACATCATGGCACAATGCAAAGCGGTAGTATTTGTGCAGGTCACTGGGGTCAGCAGGGGCGGCTGTCTGTAGCTGGGGTGAGCAGCCCGCAAGGGCAGACGGGCCCATGTCTCACACACCTGTGCCAGGTGAGGGGGCTCTGTTATGGGCGTCTCCCCCAGCCAGGTGCTGGCTCTGTAGCTGGGTCAAAGGGTGCAGGTGGGCTCAGCTGACACTGACTAGGACCTGTTAGGATTCACCCACTGGTGGCAGCTGGGATTCCTCTCCTACTTTATAGATGAGGAAACTGAGGCTCAGAGACATTCGGTGACTTGCTCCAGGTAACAGTAACAGTATTTGGTGAGTGCTAATGCTTTATCAGGCTCTGTGCTGAATGCTTGGTACACGTCATCTCCCTCTGTCGAGGGGCCCTGCCCCACCTCCATGCTGGTGAGTTGAGCCTTTACGGAACTTGCTGAATGTACCAGTCACTCATCAAATGAAGAGCACTGATGATGTGCTGGGTCCTGGGGTAGGTCTCCAGTACAGAGGTAAACAAAGGAAATGGGCCTGCCCACGGGGAGTCCACTATATGAGACAGATCTGTAGCCACGTGACACGAATAGGCATTTATCCATACTTGCCTCACGCCAGGCGTTGTCTAGATGCTGGGCACAGAAAGATGGAGCAGTAAGCATGGTGCTCATCCTAGGAAGGTGCTGACTAGCGGAAGAGCCCAACCTATCACCTGATCCATTATGCTGTAGCAGGGTACTTTCCAAAATAAAGGTCCCACAAACCAAAACGGGGCCTGGAGGTAGCAACCTCCACCCTGGAGAACACTGCAGATTCCACACTGTGATAAGAGGAAACAACATTTATTGGGCCTCAACTATGAACATCCATGGGAACGAGACATGAGTATGTCTTGAGGACAAGAATTGTGTTTGACTTGATGGAGCCTGAGTTCTGCATACAGCGGGTGCTGCATGAGAGATTAGCTGAGTAATTGAGGTGCTTCTGTCATCTTCTTATTTTCTTATCTCTCCGATTAATCTGGCTTTAGCAAAGGCTCAGAGCAGAGAACTTATTACTAGAGAAACCCCTATTGCCAGGATAAAGATCTGCTTTGGGAGCTGGGAGGTATTGCCAGAGAACGGATGCTAACATCCAGGCCCCTGTTTCTTTGGATGTCCTCCTGGTGGAGGGGACCCAGGCCCAGTTGCCAAGATGCTGGCTGACCTTCCCCTTGTATTTATTTACCTCTGCAGCCCGCGGCTTTGCTGTCTAAGCCACGTGCATATTTATCTTCTCTGCCTGAGTCCCTAGGATGTGTCTGCTCAGCCATATGAGGAAGGCCCAGTGTCCTAGTATTTTATCAAATAGTGTAGTACCTGACTGTATTTGTACCCTGACTCACGTGGTGCCTTTATTCCAAAGAACACAAAGCAACGGGCAGACTTTTGGTCAGTTTAGCTTCCTCCTGCTTCTGAGAGGAACAATCGATTTTCTCTCTTTGGCAGAAGGGGCTGCTGAGGCCCAGGGATGCATCTGAACCCTCAGGGCCTTGGTGGCAGAACCTGGACTAGAGTCTGAGGGGGTGGGGTGTCCAGACTGCATTCAGGGAAACGGTCCTGCGCTCAGTGTGCCATCTCCAGCTCTCTGTGGGCCAAGCTGACTTTCAGACCAGCCCCTGCGCACCTTGGTAAATTTCAGTCACCAAATAGCACAGTGGTGTTCCCTGGCTTCCCTCCCTTCCCCTCTTTCCCTCCCCTTCCTTCCTCTTCTCTTTTTGGTCAGTCATTTTGATCAGTTCATATGCTCCATTCTTCAGAGAGTTCCGACAGAAGGTGGGAAGAAATTTCCGGGCTGTCCTAAATATTGGCACACGGAAAAATCTTCCTCTCTGGAATACTGCCCGGCCCCCTCCTCTCCTGCCAGCCGCGCCTCCCAGGACCCGGAGAGAAAGTGAGGGGAAACAAGGGAGGCTGGGGTTATAGTGGAAACAATAGCAGCTCACCTTCCTGTGTTTTCATGAATGATCTCCCTTAATCCTCACGACAGTCTATGAGGCAGGTATTATCATACACCCATTCTATAGATGAAGAAGCTGAGGCAGAGAGCGCTTGACTGACTTGTCCCAGCCCCATAGCTCAGCAGGGTGGGGCTAGGATATGAACGACCTGCACTCGGCCGCTGCCGCCTCCCCGGGAAGGGGGTGAGTCCAAGTGCTCCAGACTCTCTCCTGAGGACACCCTTTGGGTGTCATCTCCAGCTGTCTGCCGGCCACGCTGACTCTGAGGGGGTTTCCCACATGCCCTCCTGTTAGCACTCAGCCTCTTCCCTCTCTCTCGGGCATATGTGTCTTATTCATGGAACATGTCAGGTTGAAAAGGGCCACCCCCAGACCTGGCGTGACCTCAAGAACTTGAGGAAGAGAAGGATGATTGGAGTAGAATTAACTCAGATCCTATTGTTTCTTCCAATAAAGCCCCACATGCATTCATATAGAGGTTCATCCCTTCATTCCACTCAAACATTTGCAGAACCTGAAGAGTGACTTGGGCTCTTTGCTAGTGACTGCAGGACAGAGAAGAGGCTGGCATGGCTCCCCAGGACGTTGTCACCTCATGGGTCTAGGCCAGCATCCAAACGTGCCCAACTTTACACCCCAAACAGAGGACAGACAAGGGGAACTCTGGGCAGGAGGGCTTCCGTTGTACCTTCATTGGTTCATGTACTAGTGTCCACAATTCTACGTCCTAGAAATTATTAGCCCCATTTTACAGATGAGAAAACAAAGACTTAAAAGCAAAAGGCCAAGTAACTGGCCCCAACTCATACAACTACCCACTTGGTAACACTGAACCTGAGCCTGAAAGATTCCAAAGCTTGCAATCTTCCCTCTTCACTTCCCCATCTCTCTCATAGAAAGTGAAAATAACAATACATCAACTACATGCACTCACACTTACAAACGTACAAATGGAAGCATCTGGTCTCTGAGATGCTCATATAGCCTGCAACGTCTCTCTCTCTCTCATACACACACACACACACACGGTGCATTCCCCGTACCCATGTGCACAGTTCATGCACAGATCAATGTTTTTTTCCTAACTTTTGAATGTTGTGAACTCTGCAACTAGTCAATAAGCACACAGAAAATATCCAACCTCACTATATACTAAAACATGTGAATTAAGGCAGCAATTACTGTCATTTTAGTCCATCAAATTAGCAAAAGTTAGAAAAAACAAATGAGAAAATAGTCCTGATGAGGATGCATTGAAATGGGCACTTTCATATACCGTTGATTGGTACAACTCTTTTGGAAAATGACTTGGCCGTATCCATCAAGAGATGTAAAAGTGTCCAAGACCATTGGTCCAATCATTTGACCTGAGCATCATTCAGAAGTAAATGCATAAAAATGTTCAACTCAGCATCGTTCATCATAGCACAAACTTGATACGGACGCAATGACTTACATTAGGGTGTTAGTCCGTTAAGCTAGGCAAAGGGAACAAAGGAAGCCATATGTAAAAATACAGAAATGTGAAGAGTGGTTGGGTTTCAGTGATCAGAAGTTATGGTTACTTTCTTCCTCCTACTCTATCCATCATCTTTCTTCTCAGGCAGAGAGAGAGAGGTGGAGGGTCCCCAGCGGCTGAAAGGCCGAGGGAAGGCCAGGGAGAAACAGCCTGACGTTTTAGCAGGAAGGGGTTTTCACCATTCTGGGGCCTTCTCTGCTTTTCTCCTACTGATTTATCAAATATGCAATGGCCAGTCTTTTCACATCCCTTAGAGACTGGGCTAAGACCCCAGGGGAACGGAACTGATGTTCTCCAAACTTCCTGGGTGCAGGTGAGAATGTGTATTGTCCCCCTGAGTTTGCCTTCCGGCTCCAAGCCCCGGGCTGGCCGTTCCAAGCAGCCTCCTTGCTCCCTCCCCTGGGTCTGCAGGGCAGGTCTGGGCCGCGCTCTCTGCAGAGCCTTCCAGGCTCACACGGGCTGGTGCACAGGCCTCAGGCTCTGTCCCATTTTGAGGAGGTCCCAAGGGGGAGGCCTAGCCCCACACCTCAGCTCCTGCAAAGAAGACCCAAGGAAAGAGTCCCCTGCCTTATTTTTCCTCTCATCTCTGTGAGGCCCAACTCAAGAGGAGAAGCAACTTCTGGTTCCATTTGAACCCGGACAGGCTTTCTTTGCTTCCTGGAGAGCTCACACATCCCCATGTGTGGCCATACGTGTGCAAACACAGCCTCTCACTTGCACACATTCTCAAGTGTGCACACACAGGTACGCACACACACACACCCTCCACCTCTGTGTGCTTAGATTCTGCCTGGATGGTGGCTGTGAAAAGTGTCCCGCAGGTCTCACCTCTGATGATCCAAGAGGAAAAAAGGTACAGCAGAGCTGGAATTCAGATTAGAGATATGAAACAAAAAAAAAATCCCCAAGCCCAACCAGGAAAAGAAGCTCATTAATGTCTCTGTTCCCCTCCTCATTAAGCAAGAGCGCACTCATAAATATTCACAGAATTCTAAAGTAAGACCGAGGTGAAAGTTAATGGGCAACAATTAAGCCGGCTCACAGCTCTCGAGCAGCCTGACGCGGCTCTAGCCTCCCCAAAGCCGCCAGAGATCAGGCAAGCTGCTGGTCTCCCAGCAGGGCAGGAGAGGGGGCGGGGCTGGGGCAGAGGCTGTCCCCACTGCCACCTCCAGGTGCCCTTGTGAATGCAGCTCACCTGAAGGCCCTGCTGGTGTCTTCTTAGTCTGAGAGCACCCTACCTGTGGGAGGGTCTTAGAGATCACAGAACGCCCATCACTGGCCACCCTATCTGTTCCTTTTTTTTAAAATTTCAGCTTTATTGAGGTATAAGTGACAAATAAAATTGTAAGATATTTAAAGTGTATATCATGATGATTTGATATACATATACACTGTGAAAGGATTCCCCCCATCTAGTTAATTAACATATTCATTACCTCATATATTTATCTTTTCTTTTTTAGTGAGAACATTTGAGCTCTACTCTCTCAGCAAATTTCAATTGTACGATACAGTGTTATCAACTACAGTCACCATGTGCTATATTCGATCCTCAGACCTCATTTACTTTACAACTGAAGGTTTGTACCCTTTTACCAACCTCTCCCTATTTATTTCCCCCACCCCACAACCTGGCAACCACCATGCTACTCTCTGTTTCTTTGAGTTTTTTTTTTTTTTTAGATTCCACTTATAAGTGATACCATGCAGGACTTGTCTTTCTCTGTCTGGCTTATTTCACTCGGTCACCCAGCTCATAATGAGGTACCCAGAGTGGGTGTGTGACCTGTCTAAGGTGGCCACTCCAAGCCGTGACTGAGTCCCCAGGCATTTTTTACAACGCACCTTCAGCCTTTAGCCAGGACAAGGAAAGCTCTCACCTCCCACGGGGATCTCTTCCAGGTTCCGCCCTGATCTCTCCCTGCTCCAGGGCTTTCTGATTCTGCACACTGCAGCCAGATTAATTTTCTTAAATGCAGGTTTAATTGCCTCACTCCTTCCAAAAAACATTCATGGGCTCCCCATTGACTATGAATTAAGTGCAAACTCCTCATGTTCTGTGGTCCAAATGCTCCTTCACAACCTTAATTACCATTACTCTTCATTCATTTCCCAATGTTCCAGCCAAATGAACTTGGAGCTCTTCTTCAAACATGTTTTATACTTTCCTGCTTCCAAGGCTTGTTTGTGTAGCTCCTACTTCCTGGATTTCCCTCCCGTGCAGGTTGCACTGCCAAAATCCTAGCCATCTTTCCCGGGCCTGTTTCATATCATCTCTTCTATTAAACTAATCCTGTTTCCCACAATCTGATCTAGTCTCCCTCCAGGGTATTTTGCTTGAACCTCTCCTATGCTACAGTTGCCTACATCTCTGCAGTTCAGCTAATAATAGTACTGATAATAATTGTTATAACAATATTGTTACTGTTTACTGAGTGCCTACCATATGCCAGTTGCCTTGCACATATTATATCTTGCAAGGTAGATACTGTTATCCCATTTTACAGTTCAGTACACTGAGGCTCTGGGAGGGTAAGAAGACCAACTCTAACTGGCTCTAAAGTTTTTGCTCTATCTTTTTTGCTACATTGTTTCACTATTACTGTTGGAAGCTCCCTGGGTTGAATTGTGTCTTCCTAGTATATACAAGTCCTAACCCCTGGAATCTGTGAATATGCCCTTATTTGGAAGAGGGTCTTCGTGGATGTAATCCACTTGATTAACTTAATCAAGTTAAGATGGGAACATACTCCATTGGACTGGCCCTTAATCCAATGACTGGTGTCCTTAGAAGAAGAGGGAGTAGTGGACACACATGTGAAGATGGAGGCAGAGATTGCAGTAACGCAGCTACAAGTCAAGGACTGCCGGCAACCAGAGAAGCCAGCAGAGAGGTAGGCAGCAGGTTCTCCCTCAGAGCCTCTGAAAAGGAACAGCTTGCTGACACCTTGATTTCTGACTTCCAGCCTCCAGAACTGCGAGAGAATACCTTTCTGCTGTCCTAAGCACCAAGTTGGTGGTACTTTGTTACAGCAGCCCTAGGAAATGAATACCTTCCCCAAGGGCAGGATCTGTTATCCTCCTCATTGTCCTTTTAGACTGGCATCCTGTCTTCCTGTGACAGGTGCCCAGGAAGGCCTATGGAGTGGAATGGAGATTTCCCTTCCCTGTCTGCAGAGGTCCCAGGGCTGGGAACAGATTCAGCATTTCATTGACGGGTGTTAGAGGTCCGGAGAGGTCAGTTACCTTGCAGCTAGCTGGCAGTGGAGCTGCTCCCGGACAGGAGCCCTTGGGTCTCAGCAGCTAGGCAACGTGGCACCTGGTGTGACTTGTATCCAAGTGTGAGGTCAGCCCAACCCAGGGCCTGAAAGTGCATATGGATTTCTTTGATGCCCTCATCTATGGGCCATTTAAAATGTCCTGGGTCCATGGTGGTGCTGGAGAGAGGACTCGGGGAGGCCTGGTTACCTGTCTGCTCAGGAAGCCCAGGTTGGCCAGCTCTGGACCTGGGCCTCAGGGTCATTCTGGGATTCAGGTTTTGCAGGGGGCAGCCTGAAGGCTGTGGGGCTCCGGACACCTGGAGGCGTCCAATGGCAAGCAGACTGGAAGTCCAGCCAGCGTCCTCTCCCCCTGCACTGCCAGCAGTCAGGTACCCCAGGTGGCCCCCCACCCTGGGCTCCTGTGATCGCTATTAGCAGACAGTGGGCTTCTGGGTGGGGGACTGGGAGCGGTCACTGGGCCAGGGAGCATCCTGCAGGCCCACTGCTGTTTGGAAGGGTGGTGGTGAGCATAGCTGGCTCTGAGGGGTGCCTTCTGGCTCCTTCCAGAAGGCAGGAAGTGGGCTTCATCTCCTGTGTTGTTTGCCCCACCCTCTGGAGCTGTGAGTGGTGGCAGTTCAGATATTTTTCAGGAATTGTAAGCAACACTCTGAGATTTCCCCTGCTAAGACCTGGTTTCTCTGTGCCCTTGACAAGGTGCCATGATGGATGGTACTTCTACTCCCTTCTTCGTGTGTCTTCTTTTTCTTCATCTTCTCTTTTTTTTTGGTATTAAAAATCATATTCTCTTTATTCTAAGATTTATATGATTTTTACATTTTAATATTTCTGAAATAGTGTCATGGACTAAAATTAAGGCATAATTTTTTGTTGTTATGTAAGCATTTTTCTTATTGGAGTAAAATATAAATAACATAAAATTCACCATTTTGACCATTTTTAGGTGTGTACAGTTCAGTGGCATTAAATGCATTTATACTGTGCAAGCATCACCACCATCCATCTCCAGAACTTTCTAGTCTTCCCAAACTGAGACTTTATGCCTATTAAACAATAATTCCCCATTCGCCCCTGCCCCCAGTCCCTGGCAACCACCATTCCACTTTCTGTCTCTATGAATCTGAAACTCTAAGTACCTCATATGAGTGGCATCGTACAGTATTTGTCCTTCTGTGACTGGCTTATTTCACTTGGCATAATGTCCTCAAGATTCATCAATGCTACAGTATGTGCCAGTATTTCCTTCCTTTTTTGGGCTGAATAGAACTAACTGTTGAACAATCATCGACAGGAAGACACTGGAACTCACCAAAAAACATACCCCACATCCGAAGACAAAGGAGAAGCCACAATGAGACCGTAGGAGGGGCGCAATCACAATAAAATCAAATCCCATAACTGCTGGGTGGGTGACTCACAAACTGGAGAACACTTACACCACAGAAGTCCACCCACTGGAGTGAAGGTTCTGAGGCCCACGTCAGGCTTCCCAACCTGGGTGTCGGCAATGGGAGGAGGAATTCCTAGAGAATCAGACTTTGAAGGCTGGTGGGATTTGACTGCAGGACTCTGACAGGACTGGGGGAAACAGACTCCACTCTTGGAGGGCACACACAAAGTAGTGTGTAAATCGGGACCCGGGGGGAGGAGCAGTGACCCCATAGGAGACTGAACCACACCGACCTGCTAGTGTTGGAGGGTCTCCGGCAGAGACAGGGGGTGGCTGTGGCTCACCGTGAGGACAAAGACACTGGCAGCAGAAGTTCTGGGAAGTACTCTGTGGTGTGAGCCCTCCCAGAGTCCACCATTAGTCCCACCAAAGAGCCGGGTAGGCTTCAGTGCTGGGTCCCCTCAAGTCAAACAACCAACAGGGAGGGAACTCAGTCCCACCCATCAGCAGGCAAGCAGATTAATGTTTTACTAAGTTCTGCCCACCAGAGCAGCAGCCAGCTCTACCCACCACCAGTCCCTCCCATCAGGAAACTTGCACAAGCCTCCTAGACAGCCTCATCCACAGACAGCAGAAGCAAGAAGAACTACAATTCTGCAGCCTGTGGAATGAAAACCACATTCACAGAAAGACAGAAAAAATGAAGACACAGAGGACTATGTATCAGATGAAGGAACAAGATAAAACCCCTGAAAAAAAGTTAAATAAAGTGGAGATAGGCAACCTTCCAGAAACAGAATTCAGAATAATGATAGTGAAGATGATCCAGGACCTCAGAAAAAAAATGGAGGCAAAGATCAAGAAGATGCAAGAAATGTTTAACAAAGACCTAGAAGAATTAAAGAACAAACACCTAGAATATTTAAAGAACAAACAAACAGAGATGAACAATACAACAACTGAAATGAAAAATACACTAGAAGAAATCAAAAGCAGAATAACTGAGGCAGAATAACAGATATGAGGGAATTTAACATCTCACTTACACCAATGCACAGATCATCCAGACAGCAAATTAATAAGGAAACACAAGCTTTAAATGACACAACATATCAGATAGATTTAATTGATATTTATAAGACATTCCATCTGAAAACAGCAAATTACACTTTATTCTCAAGTGCACATGGAACATTCTCCAACAAATTAACAAACTGAAGAATAAAAACCATATGATCATCTCAATAGATGCAAAAAAGCTTTTGATAAAATTCAACACCCATTATGATAAAAAGTCTCCAGAAAGTGGGCAGAGAGGTAACCTACCTCAACATAATAAGGCCATATACGACAAACCCACAGCAAACATCATTCTCAATGGTGAAAAACTGAAAGCATTTCCTCAAGATCAGGAACAAGGATGATGATGTCCACTCTTGCCACTATTATTACATAGTTTTGGAAGTCCTAGCCATGGCAATCAGAGAAGAAAAAGGAATACAAATTGGAAAAAGAAGAAGTAAAACTGTCATTGTTTTCAGATGACATGATACTATACATAGAGAATCCTACTAATGCCACCAGAAAATTACTAGACCTGATCAATGAATTTGGTAAGGTTGCAGGATACGAAATTAATGCACAGAAATCCCTTGTATTCCTATACACTAACAACAAAAGACCAGAAAGAGAAATTAAGGAAACAATCTCATTTACCATTGCAACAACAAAAATAAAATACCTAGGAATAAACCGACCTAAGGAGACAAAAGACCTGTATGCGGAAAACTATAAGACACTGATGAAAGAAATCAAAGATGACACAAACAGATGGAGAGATATACCATGTTCTTGGATTGGAAGAATCAATATCATGAAAATAACTATACTACCCAAAGCAATCTACAGATTCAATGCAACCTCTATCAAATTACCAGTGGCATTTTTTACAGAACTAGAAAAAAAAATCTGTATGGAGACAAAAAAGACCCCAAATAGTTAATGTAATCTTGAGGGAAAAAAACAGAGCTGGAGGAATCAGACTCACTGAGTATGGAGACAAAAAAGACCCCAAATAGTCAATGTAATCTTGAGGGAAAAAAACAGAGCTGGAGGAATCAGACTCACTGACTTCAGACTATACTACAAAGCTACAGTAATCAAGACAATATGGTACTGGCATAAAAACAGAAATATAGATCAGTGGAACAGGATAGAAAGCCCAGAGGTAAACCCATGCACCTATGGTCAACTAATCTATGACAAAGGAGGCAAGATATGCAATGGAGAAAAGACACCCTCTTCAATAAGCGGTACTGGTAAAACTGGACAGCTACATGTAAAAGAATGAAATTAGAACACTCCTTAACACCATACACAAAAATAAACTCAAAATGGATTAAAGACCTAAATGTAAGACCAGATACTACAAAACTCTTAGAGGAAAACATAGGAAGAACACTCGTCAACATAAATCACAGCAAGATCTTTTCTGATCCACCTCCTAGATTAATGGAAATTAAAACAAAAATAAACAAATGGGACCTAATGAAACTTAAAAGCTTTTGCACAGCAAAGGAAACTATAAACAAGACAAAAAGACAGCCTTCAGAATGGGAGAAAATATTTGCAAACGAATCAACAAAGGATTAATCTCCAAAATATATAAACAGCTCAGGCAGCTCAACATTAAAAAAACAAACAATCCAATCAAAAAGTAGGCAGAAGAGCTAAAGAGACATTTCTCCAAAGAAGACATACAGATGGCCAAGAAGCACATGAAAAGCTGCTCAACATCACTAATTATTACAGAAATGGAAACCAAAACTACAGCGAGGTATCTCCTCACACCGGTTAGAATAGGCATCATTAGAAAATCTACAAACAATAAATGCTGGAGAGGGTGTGGAGGAAAGGGAACCCTCCTGCACTGTTGGTGGGAATGTAAACTGATACAGCCACTATGGAGAACGATATGGAGGTTCCTTAAAAAACTAGAAATCCCACTACTGGGCATATAACCAGAGAAAACCATAATTCAAAAAGACACATGCACCCCAATGTCCATTGCAGCACTATTTACAATAGGCAGGTCATGGAAGCAACCTAAATGCCCATCGACAGATGAATAGATAAAGAAGATGTGGTACATATATACAATGCAATATTATTCAGCCATAAAAAGAAACAAAATTGGGACATTTGCAGAGACGTGGATGGACCTAGAGACTGTGAAACAAAGTGAAGTAAGTCAGAAAGAGAAAAACAAATATCGTGTATTAACGCATATATGTGGAATCTAGAAATATGGTACAGATGAACCGGTTTGCAAGGCAGAAATAGAGATGCAGATGTAGAGAACAAACATATGGACACCAAGGGGGGAAAGCGGGGGCGGGGTGGTGTGGTGGGATGAATTGGGAGATTGGGATTGGCATATGTACACTAATATGTATAAAATAGATAACTAATAAGAACCTGTTGTATAAAAAAATTAAATTAAATTAAAAAAAAGGCTGAATAATATTCCGTTGTAGGTGTGTGCTGTATTTTGTCTACCCATTCATCTGTGGATGGATATTTGGGTTGCTTTCACCTTTTGGCTGTTGTGAATAATGCTGCTATGAGTAGGGTGTACACATATTTGTATGAGTCCCCACTTCCAATTCTTTTGAGTATATACCCAGAAATGGAATTGCTGGATCATATGGAAGTCTATGTTGAATTTTTTTGTAGAAGCAATTCTCTTTATAATCAGAAATAAGGATATGAGGAGTGGAGAAGGGAAAAGAACTAATATCTCTTGAACATACTTTGTGCTAAGAATTTCACGTCATCTTTTCTAAACTTCGCAACAAGCCTATGAGTGAGATACCATTTCCATTTTATAGATGAGAAAGCCAAGACACAAGGTCATATGGTTTATAAGTGTGGAGCCACAATCTGCACTCAGACTCGGTAGCTGAGCTGTGGGTGGAATCACAGAAGTCGGGGGTCTTACTGTCCCATGGTCTCTCCACTTTCTCCTGAGTACTGCCAAGGGGGCTGCTGGGGAGGTGATGAACTTCCCTCAAAGATCCCAAAGAGTGTCCGGTGGGGTGGGGGGAGCTCGGCAGGGTAATTGAGGTTGTTGGAGGAATCCCTATTCTAAACAAGCAGTGGTGTGTGTGTCATCCTTCAGGTTTTTTTCTTGTCTACATCTCCCAGTTTCTTTCAATGGTTTCTCATATGGGACAGTGGCCGAAGTCCCCACTGTCCCTTCTATTCTCCCTCCGTTGAACATACTCTGGTCACCAGCACAACATGGCCTGCGTGTCACATCATCCCAGGCTGCAGATCAGGCCTGATGGTTCTAAGGCATCTAGGGATGGAGCTCATTTAAAGACTGAACTACTGGGCTTCCCTGGTGGCACAGTGGTTGAGAGTCCGCCTGCTGATGTAGGGGACACAGGTTCGTGCCCCGGTCCGGGAAGATCCCACATGCCGCGGAGCGGCTGGGCCCGTGAGCCATGACTGCTGAGCCTGCGCGTCCGGAGCCTGTGATCCGCAACGGAAGAGGCCACAACAGTGAGAGGCCCGCGTACCGCAAAAAAAAAAAAAAGACTGAACTACTCTCTCTCTTTGCTCCTATTTTGAGCTTTGATTCTCTTTTTAATGGTGTTGGTTTTATGCTTTCCAGTCTGAAGAACATTTTCCTTGATGGGAAAAGCAAAAGAAAATTAGGAGCTGAATACTGCATTTCATTGGGGTGCATTTTGCCCTACAAAGCACTTCGTGATTAGCAGCTCATTTGGTCCTCCTGTGCGACCCTGACGGCGAAGTGGGGCAGTGTTATTACCCAGTCAGCGAGGCTGAATGACTCACACAAGGTCCCTCAGCTAGTTACCAGCCCAAGCAAGACCGGGAGGTACCAACCCATGGCCAGAGATCTTAGAGGAAATTGACTACACAAGCACAAATAATCCCAATCAGGAGGCATCTAAAGCCACTAATGTGGCCACGCTGGGGACTCTCAGACAAATTCACATTTGAAAACCAAAACCGAAAATAAAAGAAAAAGACTGCTTTAGTTGTCAATAGAGAAAGTCCAGCGCTGGGGAGCAGCGTGGCTCCCAGAGGAGGATGTGGAAGATGCTGGCTCTTTAGGAAAAGTACAGAGGCAAAGTAAAAACTTTTTTAGTTGTGCTGATAGCATGATCTGATGCCCTCCCCAACTCGAAGAAAAAAATAAAGCTCAACAACAAACATCACAAAACCAAACAAGAAATGACTATCACAGCAAAGAACAAGACAGGGTAAATCTGCTGCTTAGAGGAAAGTGGAGAAATACTGACCTAGACGAGACAGCTCCTTGGGAGGCAGGAGGGCATTGCGGGAGAGTTCCTAGCTGAAGGGGGTGGGAGTGTAGGGGAAGTGGGGCATGTTCAGGCTTGGGCTGCCGTTGGCCAGCTGGGTGACTCACAGCAAGGCACCCCGCTTTCCTGCCCCCTCGTGTTCCAGATGCCCAAGTGTTTACTATACTTCACTCCTTCTCCTGGCCATTCTGCCTTGTCCACACACCACCTGCGTTATTAAATGCCAGCCAGATGCTGTTGGCCGCTTAAGGTACAGAGTCCACAGCTTTGCTCATGCTGTTAGGAAGAGAGACTCACAATGCTGATCTAACAAGGCTAATCCAAGTCATCAAACTAAGACTTTCTCCTTGATATAATTGGAAAATGGAAAGAAAATTGAAAAGAAAAAGCTTAAAAAAATAATTCCGTATCCATATACCACCTAAATTGCCTCAAGCTTCATTTAGAGTCATTTTGAGGACCCTCAGTGGTCCAGGGGCCACACAATGGGAAGCAGTACACTACACTGGGGATCACTGAAGTCCCAATACTCTTAGGATTTTTTTGACCCATAGGTCTGTGGTCCAGGATCCTCTTCACTTTCTAGCACAACAGCCCATTTTGCTCCGTTTTTCCTGCTAACTCTGTACACGCTTCCTCGCCGTGTACATGTTCTTGAGAGAACACAGTAAAAGTTCCTCCCGTGGATCATAGCACTTCCCACAAGCCAGACAGACCTACTTGAAGCTAAGGTGACATCGGCCACATGATCGCACTCGTCTGTTGGATTTATCTTTAATTATGCAACTTTCTTCCAGTCTTTTTGTACCTTCTGAACTTTTAAATAACATTTCTTTTTTTTTTTCCATAATAAAAGTAATGCACGGTCATTGTGGAAAATCTAATCACCAAGCAGAAATGCAGAAAGAACTAATCGTCCATTGTTCCAACACCCAGAGATACCATCATTAGTATTTTGTTTTTTACCAGTCTTTGTTGCTGTTGTTTTAAAAATCATAGTTGTTAACATAATATCTGTGTAATCTTGTCTCCTGCATTTTCCCATAACACCATAAACTCATCATAAACATCATTCTACCTGGTTGCATTTCAATTACTTCTAATTTTTGCTTGCATAAATAACATTATTAATAACAAGACTTCTGAACTAGAGCTATTTCCATAGGATAGATCTAAGGAGTGACTCTCCTGGGTACCATATCCCACCTGCAATATTCAAATGGAACAATTTGCTGCCCTCTTACCAGTTTTGGTTATTCATTTAAAAAATAGAAATCTTTGAAAATGTACAAGGCAAAAGTAGCTATCTTGTTGTCTGAATTTTCATTTTGATTACTAGTAAGATTGAAGAATTTCCATCTTTTGGAAAGCTGGCTTTCTTTCTTTAGTGAATTATCACATCTTTGGCTCAAGTCCCCATTATGCCTTAGGAATTTTATTATTGATTTGTGTGAGCTCTTTATATGTTAAAGACATTAACCATTTATCCAATATTTGCTGCAAATATATTTTTCCCAGTTTGACTTTTTTTTTAAAGCAAACTAATTAAAAAAAAATTTTGTTTATTTATTTATTTATTCACTTTTGGCTGCTGGGCCTTCATTGCTGCACGCAGGCTTTCTCTAGTTGTGGCAAGCGGGGTTACTCTTTGTTGCAGCACGCAAGCTTCTCATTGTGGTGGCTTCTCTTGTTGTGGAGCACGGGCTCTAGGCGCGTAGGCTTCAGTAGTTGTGGCGTGCAGGCTCAGTAGATGTGGCATGCGAGTCCGGCCGCTCCGTGGCATGTGGGATCTTCCTGGACCAGGGATTGAATCCATGTCCCCTGCACTGGCAGGCGGACTCTTAACCACTGTGCCACCAGGGAAGTCCCTCCCACTTTGACTTTTAAACTCTAGGTTCATTAGAGGTTTCTCATGTAGCCACATCGATTTCTTCAGAGAACCTATTTTCTTCCTTGTTGGAATTATACGTGATTTTTATTGTTATAATTCCATTTTAAGAGTCTCTCTCTCTCCTTGTGAGCTCTGTTTTCTTTTAGCAGCCATGGGACCGTAATAACTTTACTTCTAATTTCAAAGTCTAGGATAGTGTCTGCTGTCATCCAACACTCTCATCCACTGCATGCACAACCCTCCCCCCCAACCCCATCCCTTATTAGGGACATATAGAGACATTTGGGTCTCGGGCCCTCAGGTGTGATTCAGGGTTTTCACTCTATTGTTAATGCTTGTTTGAGTCAGAAGGTTGCTCACAGGTGGGTTATTTTGTTCATGAATTCATGGTTTCTGAAATGTTTCTAAGGCTGAAGAATGCATTCAGGATTTTCGTAGGACAGTGACATCTCAGAGCAAAATCCTTATTCATGGGAGACGTGGACTTTCTATAATAATAATAATAATGACAGTGGACACCGAACGATCACTTCAAATAGGCCAATCATTATTCAAAGCGCTTCACACGAATTACCTGGTTTAATCTCCAACAACTCTATGAGGCTGGCACTATTATTATTGCCAGTTTTCAGATGAGAAAACTAAGGCCCAGAGCAGTTGAGTAATTTGCCCAGATGTGTAGCAGAATGGGAAGACGTGCACGTAGTGTGCGTTCCTAAGAGAGCAGATGTGCGTTCAGATGACAGTGTGAATTTCCCTGTGTGGAGTGGGAGAGAAGTGAGGCAGGAAGTGGGAAGCGCCAGGACGAGAGGGAAGGCAGCAGGGGCTGTGCTGGCCGGAAAGAAACGGAGTGAGAGCTCACTGCACCCTGTGACCCCCACTGCACTCCTTGACCCTCCGTAGGTTCACACTTGCACAGGAATCACAGCACTGCCCAGGGGCCCCAGGACACTGAGAAGGCAGAATTTCGATACCTGTTGACATTGCAAGTCAAGTACTGGGATTCCTAAGCCCAATGAGGGCCGGGGACAGATAATCACAGTGGCAATAGCTAACTTGCAGTGAGCACTTAGAACATGCCAAGCACCGAGCTAAGAACTATACATGCATTTGCTTATGCACTCCTGATACCAATCCTATGAAGCTGGAGCTATTATTATACCCATTTTATATACGAGGAAACTGAGGTTCAGAGAGATTACAAAACTCTAACTGGCAGAGCCTGCATGGCTCCAAAGTCTATATATTGTCTCCACTCCCCTCTGCCGCCCTCTTCCCCAGGTAGGTGGCACCGGTACCGTCTAGCTCCTCCCTCCCTCCTTCTCTGGACATCCTGATGATCAGCCAGGGCTGCACAGAGAAAGAAGAAATGGAGCTCCACGGAATCCAGCAGAGGACCTTGCCATTCTTTCTCTAGAGCCCTGGGATAGAGAGCAAGTAAGAAACAAGATTTGCAGGGACTTCCCTGGTGGTTCAGTGGTTAAGACTTCACCTTCCAATGCAGGGGTTATGGGTTTGACCCCTGGTTGGGGAGCTAAGATCTCACATGCCTCGTGGCCAAAAAACCAAAACATAAAACAGAAGCAATATTGTAACGAATTCAATCAAGACTTTAAAAATGGTACACATCAAAAAAATCTTTAAAAAAGATAGAAGATTTGCAGTTTCTAGGTTGTTCTATTCTATCTCCTTCCCCTTCTGCTCAGGGGCACTGGAAGCGGCTTCTTTAAAGGAGCAGAGTGGAGCCTGAGGCTCGTCCCTCCACCCCTCTGCCACAAGCAGCGTGTCCTGATGGGGCACATCTGGGCATGGAAAGCCCAGTGACCATGGTTCCAGCCACATTCACTGGGTCAGGGCTGTGTCTGGGGCCGACAGCAAGATGTGACAAAGGATTTTTCCTTCCCTTACAGAGCTTGGCATTCACGCAATGTTCTGTGGCTTTGTGAACAAAGATGGGACCCAGCTTTTCCTTCCATGTACCTGCGGCTGTCTCATAATAATTGCCTCGCTTCATGGGCTTCTGTCTCAGCTTTTAGCTTGTTACTGCTCTTGTTTGAATAGACAAAGGAGAGTGCGCTTATCCTCTTCAGCTTCGTCTCCTATTAGTCACAATGCGAGCTCTCTATCCTGGCTGGGCCAGCTCTCTCACCATCTGCTCAAGCAACAGATGTCATCTGTGTGCCTCAGCTGCTGTCCGCGGCTGCCTCAATAAGCCCTCTGGTGGGAATGCTCGGAGGTATTTATTTAGGTCCCAAGGACGCTCAGTAATCCTCAGCTCCTAGGTGTGTCCTGAGAGGATGGATCATCACTGTTACCTCTGGGTGAGCCCTGAGATCTCTTAGGTGCCACAAACATGGTGGGCTGGGGTCTGGAGGGAGCCCACCCACAAACTCTGCTCAGCTTTCCGTCCTCTCGTCTGGACACCTGGCTTTGCTCTTTGCTGTTGTCAACCCCCTTCACCACACCAGCCACTGCTGGGGTCTTTCTCTGAAAAAATGAGGCACCTGGAACTAAGGCACTACCTCCCAGCTGCCCTTCAGTTTCACGATGCTTACAGCCCTCTGCAGCCTTGCTCATACCCCAGAGAGTATTCCCTTTGGCCTTGATGCTGGGTCCACTGGCTGGTGGAGCCACTTCCCTAGCCCTGGTGCTCGGCAGTGCTTCTTCAGCATTAAACCCATTAGGCTGAGGTCTCAGCATTCATTCAGGAACTACCCCAGAAACCAAGACGAAAAAGACAAGTCAGCATATTTCCTGCTGTCATGTGGCTTCCACTTTAGTGGGGAGAAAGTCATGTGAACTAATAGTTGCACAACCGTGTTATGAGTACTAGAACACAGCCATGGTGAGGCAGATTTGAAACTAAGGGAGAAGGTAGCCAACTATGTCTGATGGCATGTGTTTGTGTGTCGTCAGAGGTGGAGTGGGAGGGAAGACCTGAAATGAAAGAGGACGCTTGAGCAGGTCTCGAAGGATGAGTAGGAATTCTCTAGTAGGACAAGCTTCTGACGAGCGTGGGAGGGGGCAATGCAATTGGGCTTTCCAGATGGAACAGAGTGGAAGAGTAAAGAAGCAATTTAGGGGTGCAGAGGGTAAGCGAGGGAGAGCCGGGCAGATCATGAAGCCATGGTAGGTGAGGGCTGAGCAAGAGGGAGCTTCTGAGAACGACAAGGTCATCAGCATCATTAATGAAGAGAACAGTCTTCAGGGGTGGGGAGACGACATATCTGCCTTGAGACATGTGAAATTTGAAATTTGAGGCAGGTGGCAGGAACAGGTGGATATGTTGGCGTCCCTTGGCTGTCTTCTCTCCTAGCTTTTTTTTTTTTTTTTTGCAGTACGCGGGCCTCTCACTGTTGTGGCCTCTCCCGTTGCGGAGCACAGGCTCCGGACGCGCAGGCTCAGCGGCCATGGCTCACGGGCCCAGCCGCTCTGCGGCATGTGGGATCTTCCCGGACCGGGGCACGAACCCGTGTCCCCTGCATCGGCAGGTGGACTCCCAACCACTGCGCCACCAGGGAAGCCCTCTCCTAGCTTTGAGCACTGTCCCTGGGTGACATTATCCGTTCACCACCGGAATAAGCGACAGTACTTACATCTCAATCCCAATCGAGTCCTCCATTCTGAGATCAGACCCATATCATACAACATCTCACTGGACATCTCCATCTGAATGACCCCCCTCTCCCAGGCACCTCAGACTCAGCATGCTGCGAACCGAGCTGATTATCCAAAGCCAAATGCTTCTCGTGGATGCACCAGCTCAGGGGCAGTGCATCCCACGGCCCGAGTTAGCACGCGGGGCACCATCCTAGCCTCTCCCCACAGGAACACGGCTTAGCACATCCTTAATGTCTCTCCTGCTCGCTAATGCTCCCTCCCCCATCTCTGCTGCCGCTGCCCTGGTCCCCATCATGTCTTCCGACTAGCGACTAGCATTACAACTGTCTGCACTCTTCTCCCCTCAGTCTAATTCTCTACCAGTCCATCCTCTATTGCCAGCAGGGTGGATCTCGGTCTTATATTTATTTATTTTCTGCTTCCCGACTAGAATATAAGCTCCATGAAGGCAGAAACCTTCTCTGTTCACTGTTATCCCCAGTGCCTGGCACACAACAGGAGCTCAATAAATATCAGTTGAACAAATGAATAAATGAATCTAAAAATGCAAATCTCATCCCATCACTCCCCCGCTTAAGACCTTGTATGGTTCCTTAGAGCCCTCAAGATACAAGCCAGCTTCCTTGCTCAGGTCTGGCCCTAGCTCGGTTCTTAAGCCTCTTGTACTCATGCATGACTCTTAGTATCTGCCTACGTTCCAGCTATGACCACCTCCCTGCAGTTCCTGGAGCATCTCTGAAGGCAGCAGTTTTCAAAGTATGGTCTGCAGAGCCCTGGGAGTCTTGAGACCCTTTCAAAGAGTCAGTGAATATGGGTAAAGGTCCATTCAGAGTGCAAGAATGACCAATAGATTTTAGTGTCAACGTGGTATGAAAAAGTACATTGTATGGTTCAGATCCCACAATGCAACTAACCCACTACTTGTGTTTTGGTGTGGTATCAAAAAAGTATCCACCATTACCTGACGAGGCCATCAAAGTACTTCTTGCCTTTCCAACTCCTTATCTGCGTGACAGGGCTGGGACTAAAGTGAGGCAAGTGAAGTTCCTAGAATGCCAAATTTAAGGAGGCCCACACCCTCAGGGCCAACCTTGTGATGGCATGACCCTGAGTGAGGGTGCCTCCTTAAATTTTGTGTCCTAAGTGCCTTGTTTGTCCCACCTCAGTCATGGCCTTGCTGTGTGGGTCTGGGTTTTCTTCAGATACCTCAGCTAAAACCACACAGAAAACCAGATTGAAAGCAGATGTAGATGTGAGAATCCAGCTGTTTTCTATTAAGCCAGACCTTAAAGAGATTTGCAAAAATATAAAATAACGCTACTCTCCTCACTAGTTTTATTCTAGAAAATATCGTTATTTTTATAACATTACGTTAACATGCAATGGATTTATTTTAAAATAAATTAATAAATACATAGTTTTAAATACTCAGAAAATTCCACAGTTTTAATTTCTAATACCACACACATCTCACAAAAATAAAGCTCTTTAGGGTCCTCAATAATTTTTCTGAGATCAGAAAGGTTGAGAACTGCTCTGTTAAACTAGAAGATGTGGGAAAACACTCTTTTTATGTTAAAAGTAAACATGGTTTGCATGAATTTTATAATTAAATAGGATTTCAGACAAATTGAGGTAGATCAATTCAGGTAGCACCCCTGCTGGCCTCAAGGGTTGAAATCCTTTTTTTTTTTAAAGGTGGGCTGTGCTAACTCCCCTTTTCATCCTCAGAGAAGAAGGAATGTGATGGGGTAAGTTTCTCCCTTATGCCAGGTGGAAATCTCTTGCCCCAATTCACTCATACTTCCTCATTTTTGCTCATCCTGTACATTGCCTGCCGCCCACTGTATTTTTCCCTTTAAGGTACAGCTCAGGTCTCACCTACTCCAGGATGTCACTGGTTGCCATAGTCCCAAATTTCCCAAATGTGTGTCGGCAGATCTGTGCTAGGCTGGCCCCACGAGGATCACCTGGGAAGCAATTAATAACCATAAGTCCTGGGGGCTTCCCTGGTGGTGCAGTGGTTGAGAGTCCGCCTGCCAATGCAGGGGACATGGGTTCATGCCCCGGTCTGGGAAGATCCCACATGCCGCGGAGTGGCTGGGCCCGTGAGCCATGGCCACTGAGCCTGTGCTGGGCCCTGAGCGTCCGGAGCCTGTGCTCCGCAACGGGAGAGGCCACAACAGTGAGAGGCCTGCGTACCGCCAAAAAAAACACAAAAAACAAAACAAAACAAAAAAACCCCCCATAAGTCTGGCCCACTCCCAGAGATACTGATTTACAGGCTCCAGGGATAAGTATTTTTAAAAATTTTCTGTAGGAGACCCCTGTAGCCAGGGGTGGGAACCACTGAGTATGCAAGTGGTACTATCTCAAAAAGTTCTTCCTTCAACAAGGCTGTAATCTCCAGGAGTGCAGGGGTCAGAGTGTCTCCTCCCTTTATATCCCCAGAACAATGAGCATAGAGCTGTGCACAGAGCTCAGGGTGTGGTGACGGAATCCCACTGAGCCGGGATTGTCAACACAGTGACTACACCCCTCTGATCTCACCTCCTATCCTGAAGCCCACACCGCCGGTCTCCCCTTCCTCGGGAGGTACCAGGGAACCAAAGGCACAGACTCAGCAAGCTCTACCTTCATGCACACAGGCTCTATACATCCCTGGCTAATGGTCAAGGGCCGATGACAAGCACATGTAGTCTCAAGCATGCACATGTACCAAGCACACAGACGTAAAGAGGCTGTTAACTCTGAGACTAGCTTGGGATGCTGAGTGACAATGCAGCTCGGATCTGAAAATTCTTTTTTTTGTTCTTTTTCCGGAGACTTTCTAAGTTCCAGAAAAGCTTCCAGGGAGGGTTTTGTCAATCAAAGGTAACATTAATGCAATTCTCCAATCATCTCTTCTATAATATTATATCTCTCCACTCTCTGAACCCTTTTCCTCTTTTCTGAAAATGTCTCGAAACTTATCTCCCTTCCCTAAAGGTTAGGGCAGCTATAACTATTTCCAAGATCACTGCCGGGAAAGGTGACCTTGGAGGGGTTCTCAAGTTCTGCTTTACTTAGACTCACAAGTAAAGATGTCCCAAGATGTCACAAGTAAAGACATTCCCAAGATGTCTTCATAAGTAAACACAGCCACTCTGTTCCCCATGGTTGCTGTGAAGGCTAACGGGCTTTTGTATTTCTATGGGAGCCATCTCTCTTCCCTCGTCCAGCTCACCACCAGCAAACAGACATTTTCTGGGTCCAGAAAATAATTAAAGTTTCAGGGGCAGGTGGGAGGCAAGAGGGGAGAGAGCCAGAAAAGCAGTAGGACCAAACATTGGCAGGGTTGTCAAGTTGGCCTTGGTCCCCGGTTCCTGGTGACAGCTGAGCTTCCACATTCACTCATTTTTATGGAGATTGAGAAGAAATGGAGGCTTCCGCTTTTTGCCAGTTCTGACACCTCTCTGCTTTGAACATTGAGAGGCTCGCCATTTGACACTACGTCTGATCCATCCACTGCTCCGTGGAGGTGTCAAGCAAACTTGCCAGAGATACTAAACCCCAATTATGGTGCCCAATTTACACTTGGATCTTAACAGATGCTGGAAACCTTTTAGGCTCTGGGATGATGAGTGCAGACCTTTCCTTTGCTTGCAAGCAGCTTGGAACACTTGCACCTGTTTTGTCGGCATCCAATGCATCCTTAATAAGTGGCCTTCCCCAAGGTGGCCCAGAGGGGCAGTCAAAGCCTCAAGGACAAGGAGCCTGAGGCCCAGAAAGGAAAGGTGACTTGCCTGAAATTATTCCTCAAGCCTGTAATAAGGCCTCAGTTCCTTAGGAATCATGCTCAAAATAAGAAATTCAGACAGGTTGTGGCAAGAGCAGCAAGCCAGCCAGAATTTTTTGGATGAGGATGAGAACAAATTAAGGGGACCGTTGTCCAAATGTTGGTGGTGCTGATTTCTGGCATAATTACTCTGCCTTCTGCTGCCCATACACGAAGGCCAGGAGTCGAAAACAGAGTCTCTTAATGTCACTTTCTTTATCAGTTTCTTAATCCAGGGGAACATTTTCCCAAATATAGAGCTGATAAATGGTATATCCATAGGTGTTCAGGGAAGGTGGTGGTGAGCAGTGGTAGCTGAAAACCTTTAAGAACAAACTAATCTAAGCTGAAACAGAAAGAGTGAAGAAAACCCAACAAGAAGTGGCACCGGCCAGGGCTTATTTCAGGAGGGAAATGGACTGTCCAGGGTATGGGTGAAGGGCCCAGACACACAGGCTAGGAGTGGGAAGAAGACTGGTTACCCACAGATGCATCCTTGACAACATAGGAACTACGGCTCTGAGTTCTCTGAGATGGCCACTTGGGTGGGTCTAATTCCGCTTATCTACTCTGCTGTTTCACATGGAATCAGATCAAGAATTTAAGCCACGGAGGGGTTTAGGTATCTTCATGCAGCTCTCTCCCTGTTTCTGTGACCACCTGAAAGTCAGAAAAGAGGAAAAGGCCTGGGGAACAAAAGTAGCTACTGATGCCCACTCTTGGAGAGACCATTCCTATGGGGAGCAGATATCTTTGAATACCCCAACAGAAGTGAGTCCTGGTCCTGGAGCTCAGACTCAGATTTATTGCTCCTTCTGTTAAAAAGAGCTTGAAAAACAAAACCCAAGAGGTTAAAACCAGAACTTGAGACTTACCAAACTTAAAGATTTTCTCCCAGCTTTACATACTCAGCTCAGCTCTTTCTGGCTAAGTTGTCATGACCCTCAGTTTCTGCTCTCTCTATGGAATGAGAACATAATCTGCAGCTTGGAAAAGAACTTAGAGATCTTCTCATCCAATCTTTCAGGCAAAGTAGAACCCCTCAACAGCAACCTTGACGGGAGGCCATCCAGGCTTTGAACTCTGGCCACAAGGAAGCAATTGATTACTGTTCCATGCCATCAGATTATCAGAGACCCCAACCGTGAGAGAGTCTTTTTCAAGACGGAGCCAAAATCTGCTTCCTTCTAACTTGCATACCTGGGTCCTAATTCTGCTTTCTGAGAATACACAGAGGAAGTTTATTATATCTTTTATATGACAACTCTGCAGGTATTTGAAGACAACCGGCAGAGCCCTCTGCATCTTCGTTCAACGTCCCCAGCAGGACGTGGCTCAGGCCCCCCACCAGCCAGATTGCCCAACCGTGGACATGCTTTAGTCTGTCAATATCTTTCTTAAAATGTGAGGCCTTGTTCTGAGTACAGATAATTCGACTCATCTGCATCCAGTGGGTTCGAACCACTTTGGAGGGACAGACGGCGACCTGGATGCCAGTGGCTTGGAGGGTTCTCAGTCCATCTAAGAGTTAAGCTAGAGCTGTTTTTTGGAGAAACTCTAGGCTGCTCATCCTTCAAAGCAACCCGCAGAGGTGGAGGCTGTGCTGGCAGGAGGTCTGCCAGGGAATCGGCCAAGCCCGGTGGGAGGTTAACTCCTGACCTTTGGGCACTCTGCATTCACATCTTTGGTTTGGCCCCTCCTGGGAGCGGTGGTGGGGGGCTGTGTGTGTGGGTGATGCATTTTAGTTGTTGATTTTATCAGAAAATATTCAGAAAATCAGTGTCTGTGTCATTTTATGTAAATCCAGATCCATCTGTCACTGTCTATTGTACCTCCAGGCAGTGTAAAAAAAAATTTTTTTAATACATTGTTGTCTTTCTCCAAAGGCGTGTGGTAACACCTTTAGAAATCTCTGGTGATAAGGAAATATTGGCATAAGGCATGGCTTCAGGCCCTGAAAGTGTTGAAATTCACATGGTGGATGCTGGACAAGACTTCTGATCATCTGAGACATGTGACAAGTCAACAGGAGTCCTGAGGGACCAAGTCACTCATACTCCCTCTGCTGTGTTCCTGTCACCATGCTGCCTCTGAGACGGGGCACTGCCTGTCTGCGCCTCTTGCCTTCTCCCTTTTTTCCTTCTAATCCATAGTTACTGCTGGGTAGTTCTGTAATGACTTCCTATCTCTCTCACCAATCCAATTCCCCTCTTTCCCAGTAATCTGACACCCTCCGGGCTCTGATTTTACCTGGAACCTCCTTGACTGTTCAGAGCTCCACAAAAATTGGTCCTAAAGTGTCTGGGATAGATTATGATTCTCAGTCTGCCGTCCATTGACGTGGACTCCATTGCTGTTCTCGACTTGGCTCCCATGAGAATGGCTCTTCCCCACTGACCAACCCCCCCAACCCAGAGCCTCCAAGGGCAGTGACCATTCCAACCTGACAGGCCCTGTGGATGGGGTACTCAGGGCACGACCACTTCCGCAGAACTGCTGGAGGGGCAGATTACCATAGCAGCCACCACTGGCTGAATGCTGACTGTATGCCGACCCATTCGTGCATGCAATCCCACAGCAACCCCGTGAGGTTCATACGATGATCTCCATTTTACAGAGGAGGACAGTGTGGTTCACAGGATTTGGGTAAATTTCCAAAGCCTGTGCATTCTCTAAAGTCCAGCCCCTACTTCTCTGTGAGCTCATGACATCAGACTCCATCCTTGATGGAGAGAGGTCTGTGTCCTTGATTTGCCCCGATGGCTCTGCAGTTGAAAAAGGGAAACATTTCAAACAGCGCTTTCTTGTGCTTTACCCACCCCCTGTGAACCAGCACAGTAGGAAGTATACAAATGTCTAAGTATCAAGGTAGTTTTAATAACAGCACATGCTTATTAACAACAGTTTCGTTTTTTTCAGTGCATTTCCATATTTATTAACTCATTGATCCTCTCAGTCTCCCTGCAAGATTGACCAAAAAGTGTCCTTATCTGTATTTTGGGGATAAGGAAGGAAAAATCCAGACAGGCTTTGGGACTTACTCAGGGCTTTGGTAAATGAATGACAAAGATTATCACTTCTACCTGCTGGCTCTCTCTCTGAATTGAAGCAATAGCTCCTGGGTCCAGTCTTTTCTCCAAGGTAAACATCATGAGTTCCCCATGACTCCCATATCTAATGCTATTCTCTGAGATGCTGAAGACCCCTTTGAAATAGAACTCACTCTAAAAATTAAGGTGTGGGGCCCATGCTCCCTCCATCAGACCCTTTGCCCATAAAGATCCATTTCCTAAGTAGTTATCATGGGCCGGGGCTTTGCGCCACCCAATGGTTCTATCAGGTCGTTACCGTTATTTGCCCACTTTGCAGATGAGAAAACCGAGAACTGGAGAGGTTAAATGACTTGACTAGGTTAGGCAGAGCCTGGGCTTGAACCCAGGAAGTCTGAGCTCCAAGTTGAGACTCCTCATGTGGTCTGAGCAGTGGAATCCTGCCAGGATGCCTGAGCTGAAGGTTCACATGCTGTTGGAGCAACAGAGGATTACTCTTCGTTCCACAACCACACTGCCCAGTGCCATGCATTGAGATGTGGTCCATTAAAAGTCTGAGATGTCTTTCCTATAAGCTGTATTTAATTTGGATGTCCCCAAGACACACTTACATAATAAGTCATTTTTATCCTAAATGCAGGAGTTTATACTCATATCCACTATATATTTTAAATAAACTTAAAAATTTTTGGAATAGATTTACAGAAAAATGGTGAAGTTAGTACAGAGAGTGTCCATATATTCACATCCAGTCTCCTCTATTATTAGCATCTCACATGTTAATATGGTAGATTTTCCCATGATTAATGAATCATTATTGATATATTATCATCTAAAGTCCACACTGCGCTCAGATTTCCTTAGTTTTTACTTAGGATCCCATCTAGGATATCACATTACATTTAGTTCTCAAGTCTCCTTAGGCTCCTCTAGACCATGAAAGTTTCTTAGAATTTCTTTGTTTTTGACAATCTTGGCAGTGTTGAAGAGTACTGTCCAGGTATTTTGTAGAATGTCCCTCAACTGGGATTTGCCTACTATTTTTCTCATAATGAGATTCAGGCTATAGGCTTTTGGGAGGAAGACCACAGAGGTAAAGTGCCATTCTCATCACATCACATCAAGGTATCCTATCATGCTATCAACGTGACTTATCGCTGTTGCTGTTGACCTTGATCACCTGGTTGAGGTAGTGTCTGCCAGGTTTCTCTGCTGTAAAGTTAAAGTTATTCTCTGCACCCCCTTCCTACTGTACTTTTGGAAGGTCATCATGCACAGCCGACACTGAAGGAGTGGAGAGTTATGTCTCACCTCCTTGAAGGCAGAGTATCTGCAGAAACGACTTGCTATTCTTCTGCATGTCTCCATTATATTTTTTGTGCTTTTATTTTATTTATTTATTTTTGTTGAAGTGTAGTTGATTTACAATGTTGTGTTAGTTTCAGGTGCACAGAAAAATGATTCAGTATTTTATATATATATATATATATATATACACACACATATATATACACATGTATATTCTTTTTCAGATTCTTTTCCATTATAGGGTATTACAAGACATTGAACATAGTTCCCTGTGCTAAGTAAATCCTTGTTGCCTATCTATTTTATATATAGTGGTGTATATCTATTAATCCCAAACTCCTAATTTATTCCTCCCTCCCCCCTTCCCCTTTGGTAACCAAAAGTTTGTTTTCTATGTCTGTGAGTCTATTTCTGTTTTGTAAATTAAGTTCATTTTTATCATTTTTCTTAGATTCCACATATAAGTGATGTCATCGGATATTTGTCTGACTTATTTCACTTAGTATAATAATCTCTAAGTCCATCCATGTTGTTGCAAACGCCATCATTTCATCCTTTTTATGGCTGAGTACTATTCCATTGTATATATATACACCACATCTTCTTTACCCATTCATCTGTTGATGAGCTTTTAGGCTGCTTCCACATCTTGGTTAATGTAAATAGTGCTGCTGTGAACACTGGGGTGCATGTATCTTTTCGAATTAGAGTTTTCGTCTTTTCCAGATATATGCCCAGGAGTGGGATTGCTGCATCATAGGGTAACTCTATTTTAAATTTTCCATTACATTTTGTTCAGTGTAAGCTCATCATTTCAGGTGGTGGAGATCTCTTTGGATCCTGGCACCATATCGATCTGGTAATTTAACTTCCCCTGTAGGTGGTATCTATGTATCTATTAGCATGATTTCTGGATCACTTGTACAAACATTGAACAGACCACTTTTTAAGAGATTCTCTTGACACTTGGGGAGAACAACTGGCATAGTAGGGGAACTTTTTTCTTGCCCATGCCTTGCAGCATGCAGAATCTTAGTTCCCCAACCCGGGATTGAGCCCGTGCCCTCTGCATTGGGAGTGTGGAGACTTAACCACTGGACCACCAGCAAGTCCTGAGGGGGGATTTTTTTTTTTTTTTTTTTTTTTAGCAGGCGTGGCTCACGGGTCCAGCCGCTCCGCAGCATGTGGGATCTTCCCGGGGCACGAACCCGTGTCCCTTGCATCGGCAGGCGGACTCTCAACCACTGCGCCACCAGGGAAGCCCAGGGGGGATATTTTTGAAGTCATATCATTGCACTATTTTTCAGATCACATTTTCCATTTTATCTACAATGTGATAAGGAGCAACTTCATTAAATGTTTTCCTGAAATCAAACTATATGACAATCGTCTTCCTCTGATAGTCTAGAAGAAGCACCTACTAAAAAAATCGTTTTAATTTCGCGTGATTTATTTATAGTAATCCCATGCTGGCTCCTGGGTCTCTATTTCTTTTCTAAGTGCGCACAAACAATCCACTTACCACGCTCTCTTTGTAGAATATCATCAGTTTGATATCAGGCTGATCAATCCAGAACTTCTAGAATCTTGATTTTAGAAAAGTGAGCTATGCCCAGTCTTTGAGCATCTTCTCTGTTCTATGTGGTTCTTCAACAATTACCAGCAACGTTTCTGCCATTGTATCTGCAAATTATTTCAGTCCCGGGACATCGAGCATCTGGGTCTGGAGTCTTGGCCTCGTTTAAGGATGATACATGCTCTTCCTGACACACCAGATCAAAACTTGTTCCCTTTGGTGACAAAGATGGAAGCAAAACAAGAGGTAGGCAGTTCTATTTTTCTGTCTTCTCTGGGGGCCACGCAGGCATGTGTGTTGTATTCCTTTCCTTCCCTTCCATGCTAGCCCGATTCCCTTTTGTTAGATATTTCTTTCCAACAAAGTTAATATGACATCATCTTCCCCAAGGAGCAGTCCTTTATCTTGTTCATTTTCCTGCTTCAGGCATTACTTAAAAATAACAAAACCCACTAAAAGCTAATCTTCATTGAAGGGTTTGATAGTCAGAAAAGGAGAGCAAGGGCATTACAAGCAGAGAATAATGATAATAATGATGGTAAAGATGTATTGAAGAAAATCTGCCTGGCACCAGGCCAAGTACTTAATGGGTATTATCGAATTTATTAGTTATCATAAGCCTTTGGGAATAGATATCACCCCCACTTTACAGATAAGGAAACGGAGGCTTGGTGAGGTTAAAGGGCTTGTCCAAGGTCACAAAGCTGAGATTTAAACGAGATGGGTCTGATTCCTGAACCCTTGCTCTTGGCACAATAACTACAGAAATATCCAAAGTGCCTTTGTATTGACTGGATTTTAAAAAATGATTTATTCTGAGCTTAAACTTCCCTACACAGCTCTTCCAGGGTGTAGGGCCCTCTGGTACCCTTCCTTGTTATGCAGCCCTCCCACCTTCCAACGTGCCCTACACTCTTGCCAAGCCAGAACTCCTCAGAAGTATTCTCTGCATTTTCATTGGTTCCTGTATGTTAGACCTTTTTTTTTTTTTGGAAGAATGGTCATAACAGAGATATCTTTAATAGCTAAAAACTAGAAATCAACAAAATGATCAGTTTAATAATCTTACATAAGTAGATCTTAACATGAGGTCTCCATCGTCTCCTAAAGTTATACACAAAATGGTGTATAGAAGTGTTTTCTTTTTTTCTTCTGTGAGAAAGGTCTGTAGTTTTCATTAGATTCTCAGAGTGACTTATTTTCCATCCCTTCATTCAAAAATGTATGTCATTGCTTTCAATGTCTCTCTTTTTTCTTAGAGATGGTTTGTGACTGTAATATGGACATTCCATTTTTATAATCTCCCCAACCATCCTAAGCTGTGTTCCCTTTGGCATCCCTGGTCACGGAACTGAACTGACTGCTCCACTGCACTCCCTAGACTCACCCTTTATAAAACCTCAGGCTCATGTTGGAAAACGCCAGTGTTCCCTTCCCCGGGAATCCATCGTGCTGAGATGGCGTGGCCATCTCCTCCAGGTTCCCATCCCTGTTCTTTTTGTTCACCAAACAAATCATTCCTCAACTACCATATGCCAGGCACTGTTCTAGGCAGAGGGGACAATACAAAGTCCTTGTCCCTGGGGAACCAGTACTCTTCACAGCAACAAATACATCTCTTCTGTGGATCACAGTTCAGTCTAGACTCAGTTCCCCTATTTGCCTGTTCTACCTTTTAAGGGATAAAATTATTAGCAAGTCAAGTAAAAAATTTATCAGCTCTTCTGCCTTTAGCAGAATGATACTCGCAGTCGTCTAATTAGTCAGAAGCGCCATCACTATTTCTTCCTGTCCTGTGCTATTGGAGAATCGTGCCAGGTTCACATCTGGCAGGGAGTTAGTGGCCTATTCCCACTGAAATCCTCTCACCCGGGCTGCCCCCTCTGGCTCGCAGGTTTCAGATATGCAGGTACCTTCCTGGCACGTAGTGCTTCCTTCTCCCCGTGTTGTCACAACTTACCTTGCTCTACACTCCAGGCATGAGTTCCATCCAACAGGCTGCGGGGCCTCTAGACTACAAGTTAACTCGTCGCCCGACTCTGTGTGTTACGACATAGATGTCAGAGAACCTCCTTGCTCCTGACTCTGCAGCTGTCACTTCCTGAGGCTTCCTGGGCCCCTCTTCCAGAAAAGCTCTTCTTTCTCTAGAATCACTGTACTCAACTTCCTCTCCGTGCGACTTTGGGCAGGTTAAATTCTCTGAGGTTTCTCCATTTCTATAGCAAGGATGATAATGCTTATCTCATGGGGCTGACGTGAAGCATGAGTGAGACACCGGTGAGCAGCTATGGTGCCAGTGGCAAAATGAGGCCCCTACGTATGGGCACAATGCATGTCTGCTCCCTTGCTGGTCCGGATCTGTCATGCCTCACTTCCTTCAGGGTATTTGTCCATTTCTGGGCATTTTACTCCCTCTGCTTTCACCTTAGAGCCTTATTTCAGTGTCTGTTTGTTTCGGACTCTCTTTAGGAGAGAAGAAAGAACGGAGAAGTTTACCCTAAAATGGTCAGGGTGGCAGTGGGTTATGCCCAATGTGCCCTGGGAGCCAGGGGATAACTCTTGGCTCAGATATGCCATTTCCAACAGTTCCTGATTCGCAGCCCCTGGGTCTAGGCCAGCGCGCTTTGGGGCTTTGCAGTGTGGAAACACATCTGGAGAGAGGGAGGGCAGCTGGGAAGTGAAGCACCTGAGAGGCTACAGAGGCATCAGTCTGGGCCCCAAATGCCAGCCAGGAAGGGGCCTAGGTATCCTGGGTTCGATATTGCTCCCACTAAGCTGGGCACTCATAGGGGGCTCGGGGCTCGGCAGAACTCCAGGCAGAAGTGCCATGGTGAGGGTGAGCCAGTGCTGAGCTCCAATTAGGCCTCAGCTGTCCAGACTCTCCACCCGCCCCCAGTAGCCCTCCCTGGCCAGATGACTGCCTGTCCTTTGGTTCAGCTGCCCCTTTTTAGTGTCCCTCTGAGGAGTAGGCTTGGGGGGCAGGAGGGACTCTACAGATGCTAGGGACCAAGAGTGGGAAACCGGGTACCATTATCCATGGAGAGAGGTCTAGCAAGGCTCTGACCAGGGGGCAAATGCCACTGAGAGGTGTTCAGGCTGCAAAAGACCCAGCTGAGTCTGGAAAAAAGATTTCAGCCTAGGTCTGGACAACAAGAGAGCACGAGCAGAAAATGATTCCAAGAAGGGTCTTCACTCTGGACAGTAACCATCAGGGGCTCCACGGAGCAGCCAGTTAAAGCCGCAAATCTCTGCCAAGATGAGTGACAGCTACCTCCTTCCATCTGTAGGACCGGGTCTGTCTGGCAGGTGTCCTCACAATTCAGTTGGATGCAGGGGCTGAGCGCATGTGGCAGACGCAATGAACCAAGGGGAATTGCCAGAGAAGAGAAAAAGTGGGGAGAAACTGCAAGCCCTGGGATTCAGCTCAGGAAGAAGAAATGCCAGGTCTCCCAGCCCCATGCCCCGACTCCTCTGCTTTTGGTCCTTGGATCCTGGCAGCTCCTGTGATCAGTTATGGGATAGAGAACAACAGTATCACACCTTGAGGGCAAAGATTACGTTATGCTCATTTCTGGCATCCTTAGCATCTTTACGGGCACGCGGTCCACCCGTGGCTGAGTGAATGAGTAAAGGATGCTCTCTATTACATTGTTTGTGTTGTGCTCAACTGGGAGCCTCTTTATTGCTTTCATTGTCCTTTACCCTCCGAGTTACAGATTTGCTCCCAGCCTACAGGAAGCTCAAGCTGAGCTCAGAAAAATGCTAGCAGAGGTCTGGGAAGGGTTCTGTTCTGCAGAGTCAGAACAGCACCTAGAGTTTGGGGTTCCCAGAGCAAGGCCCTTGGGGGCCCTGCCAGAGCCCTGGGCACAGGACTGACCACTGTGGTTCCAGTAGACTCCAGTTCCATTGGAGGTCCCACTGTGTGGATTTCCTGGCCTGGAAAATGTGGACACGGAGAGGGCTGTGTTCCCCAAGCTTTTCCTCATGAGTGGCAGGAGAAGGCACGGCCTGCCCCATCCTCCCACTAAGGCCAGATGGTGTAGGCCCCAAGCCCTCTGCTTTCAGAAAGTGGGGCAGGGCTCAGGGGCCCACAAGGGGGCTAAAAATAAAGCCAGTCTGTTTCTGCTCCCTCGGTGGGAGTCTGGGTGGCCACTGGGGTTGGATGAGCTGAGGTCCTCCTGCCTTGGTGACACCTTGCTTCATTTTGCCCTTGGGAGCCAGTGAAGCACCTTCCGCCCTGCATTTCAGGGTTCTCTGATCAAGCCATTAGTGCCAGGCCGGGAAGCAAGGAAGAAGGTAGCGATGGGGACAAAATGAGTCCCATCGAAAAACTAGAACCATGGTTGCAAAAAAACAAGGCCCCTCGCATTTGATGCTGTGTTTCTTCCCACACCGTGTCACCACTGCTCCTTTGGCTACACACTGCAGTATCAGAGTTACTGAAAACCCAAGAGTTACCTGGTAGATCAGGTAGCAATCATTCCACGTTGGCATAAAATGATTGGGGGGGGGGCAGATCTCACACTCTCAGGGACGACAGCTGACTCTGTGAATGACAGCAAACACCCCTTCCTCCCCTTTCTCCACCTTCCAGTCCCCCATATGGCCCCTAAGAGGGGAGCAACCAGCACACGTAAGCTGGGCAGGCGCTTCTCAGGGACAGGAAGAGGCAATGTTCAGAGCAAGAAACATGGGTACAGGTGGAAGCATCTCTCAGGATGGGAGCAAGGCATTCAGGCATTCATTCATTCATTCACTCTCAACCAGCCAACGTTTTTAAACGACCTATTAACTAAGCCAGGTTGGTAGGAAAATGGGACGAAGGCAAATTGGGCACAGATTCTGCCTTCACGTTCACCATGTCCCTGCAGACCTCTCTGAAAAGAGATGCTCATTTTTCCAGGAGGTGGGGCCCCCTTGCCTTGTAACTGATGCCACTTCAGGATTATTCCTCTCTTTTCTGTTGTCAAATTTTTAAAAAAGCATCCTGCTTCTTTGATGCTAGCTACACACTTCTTCCATCCTTTCGTTGGTCTCTATCATTTATCAGCCTTCTGCTCACTGAAAACCATGGCATCAACTCTCACTCCAGTCTAAGCCCGGCCACCATCCCAGGTGCCCACAGGATCCCTGTGGCACCTCAACAGCAGTGCCCCTCTCGGTCCCTAACTGTCCTCTATCTGCCCACAGGAAACACTTGTTTCATTCCCCACACAGCTTTCTCACATGATCACCCTTTCTTCAAGCCTCCTTACCCCATTTCTTCCCTTCATAGGAGGTCTTGCCTCCAATGGCCCAGAGAAAATGGTGTCAGCTGCCCACTCGGCTGGTAAGTTATCCGTATCCTTACCTCTCCTCTCATCTCACGATAGAAGGCAGCCTTCCTGCTGTCAGAGCTAATCCTGCTGGTACGCCCAGCACCTCATCCCCTCCTGCCTACTCAAGGACTTTGTTCCATCAGTTATGCCTTTATATGACAACTGTTTCAACCTCTCCATCTCTACTGTTCTCTCCCGAGTTCAAGGCTCTTCTCCCTAAAGACAAACACACCTCTCCTGACCCTGCACTCCGCTGTGGCCATTGTCCCTTTCCTTTGCAGCCCAGCTTCTTAAAAGCAGTCCACACATGTTCTCTCCATATCCTTGTCTTCCATTCACACTATAATCCTTGCCATGTATGGTGAAACACGCCCACCAAGGCCACCCATGGCCTCCACAGCTAAATCCAGCAGGCTTTCTTCCTCTCTGAACTGCCCCGCCTCGCTGTAGCATCTGCCGCTGTTGAAAACTCCCTCCTTGTTGAAATTCAATTCTCCCTTGGCTTCTGGGAAATAATTCTCGCCTGGTTTTTCTCCTGCCTTTCTGATCATGCCTCGGATGCCTTCCCGGGTTCCTCTCCTCCGCCAGCAACTTAAAGGCTGGTGATCGCAGGGTTTTCTGGACGCTTGTCTTCTACTCCATCCCCTCCTGGTGAGGCGCAGATGATGCCAAGGTTGGAATCCCCAGCCCAGATCTGCCTTGCACCCTAGACGTGGCATGCCCAGCTACCTATGTGGTATCTCCTCACCTCTGACACGTCAAGCCCAGCATATCCCAAACAGGCCTCGCCACCTCTGTGTCTTCCCCTGCTGCATCTCCTCTTGTTCTCAAGCTCAAGGAATGCTTCTGTTCCAGTCACCAATGCCAGAGACCGAGTCATTCCTGACTCGCTACTGCTTACCACTGCCTTATATATTAACTCTATGTAATGCTCACAACCACCCTGGGAGGTGATGCCATTATGATACTTCATTCAGAGACAAAGAAAGTGAGATATGGAGAGATTAAATAATTCACCCAAGGTCATGTAGTTAATAAGTGGCCGACCTGGGATTTGAACCCAGAGAGCCGGGTGCCAGAGTTCATATGCCCTTACCCACTAACCACATGGCCTCTCTGTAACCAAAGTCTGTGGATTCTACTTCCTTAATAATCCAATATCACTGTCCACCTGGACCACTGCATCCTAAAGGTCTGGTTGGCCTCGGGCTTGTTCTCTATAATTCAGGCCCCAGTGGGTCTCCACATCCTTCAGGATAAAATCCGAGTCCTTGAGTGCAGGCTAGCAAAGCCCTGTTTTCACTTCTCCAGGACCCACACACTAGAATTATGGTGACCATGTAATTTATCATCCTAACTGAGGTTGTCTGAGAGGGAACAGGGACTATTTATAATGAAGCTGGGCCAACAGGTGTAAACTGGGACAGTCCCAGGCACACTAGAATATATGGTCACCCTAACTATCATCCACTTAGATGGAAATATTTTCTGTTCTCTGAACACACTGCGTTCTTTCATCTCTGGGCCTCAGAACACACAGTTCCCTCTACCAGAAAAAGGCCATTTTTCCTCTTTCAGGAGCTCTTCCCCAATGTCACTTCTCCAGGTTATGTAAGGCAGCTTTCCTGCGTGCGCCCATCATACTCTCTGCTGCTGTTGCTGCCGCCAGTAAAAGAATGGGAGCCAGTGTTACCTGGGCTGAGGAGTCGGGTGAGGAACACAGTAGCACAGTGGTTAAGCATCTGGGCAAGGGAGCCGGACAGCCGGGGGTCGAATCTCAGCTCACAGCGCGACCCCTATTAAGTTATCAAGCCTCTCCACAGCTCCGTCTCCTCGGGAGGCTCTCATGAGGCTTGTAGGAGACAGTGCACAGGAAATCTGCCCCGTACGTAGTAAGCGCCCACTAAGCACGGCTATTATTGCTTACTGAGCATTTGCTGTGTGCCAGGCGTGGGTGAGCGCTTCACCTGCAACATCTCCTGAGCTGTCACAATGGTTTTGTGAAGTAGGTATTGTTATCACCTTAATTTTACAACTGGGGAAACTGAGTCTTAAAGAAGTTCCTTGCCCGAGGTAATAAAGCAGCTCTGGCAAGTGCTGGCCTCCAGGTTTGTACCCAGCCTCTCTGAACCCGCAGCCCAGGTGGTACCTGTGCTTTCCTCACTAGACTGACTGTGAGCCACCTGAGGGCAGAGGTGGGACCTGTGGCCCCTGTATCCTCAGCCCAGGCACGGTGCCTGGCCCAATCCCGTAAGCGCTTCCTGAAGGAGGGGAGCAGCGCACTTACAGGCGACCAGGAGAAGGCGTGATCTTGCCGAAAGGAAACACCAAGGGTGAGGTGTGTAGTCAGGGAGACGGGGTCAAGGGGTCAGAAGAGCTGAGGTGGGAAGGATGCCTTCCACCAGGTGATGGAGCGGCACGGGGCCATCTTCTCATGGGATTTGGGTTTTATATCTCAGAGGCAGAGAGAAGAGACCCCTCTGTCTCTCCTTTCCTCCAAGAATTTAGGTTTTAAAAATATGTTTCTTCCGAGTAGGGAGGAAAAGAGTGTATAAGTGTGTTTGTGTGTGTATTTGTGTTCTGCTACAATTTGGGCTCCTCTGCGCCGCTCATCGAGGTAAAAACTGCCAAAAGAAAACAAAACTCCTTCAACCATTTCCATCTTCTTTTCTCGGAAAAAGCTGCAGGAAGGCAGCCCAGAACACCATGGGTCTTAGATGGGCATAGACAGCAAATCAGCAACAATGGAGATGTGTGTGTGTGCGCGCGCGCGTGCGTGTGCGTGTGTAGTGGGTGATCCAGGTGGAGGTTGGCATATCAGTCCCCGCTCCTGAAGCTAAGCAGCGGCAAATTAACAAAAAATATTCCTACCAGGCCCCACACTGCTAAAGAGTAAACATAATTATCCTTAATCAATATAGGCCCTTCAGCACCAGCTAATGGCTGTCCTGGGCTTAACTGTTTGCACGTAGCAGCTGGGGAGGGGCATGAGTGGGAGAGTCCTCCCGCTTCCCTCTAGCAGGGCAAGGTGTCCCGGAGCTGTGGGTAGGCCCCCCAGGGCCCGTGGAGGGAAAGTGGAGGTAGAGAGAGGCCAGGAGAAGCTCACATGCTTCGCCCCGGATGCCCTGAGCCGCTGGCATGGCGTGGTGTCCCCACGGCCCCGCTCTGCCTTGAGGGTCCTTGCCCAGCCCTCCTCCCTCCCGTGACGCCCTCCTCAGGCCCCGCGAGGCTGAGGCACCAGGGGCCAGCAGCTGCCCTGCTCCGTCCGACACCCCTCACGTGCTGCATGAGGGTGCAGGTTACAGACTCAGGCACTCCTGGCCACAAGCAGCCCGGTCCTCTGTGACTGCATCTCCTGGCAGAGGACACTCCGCCAGGGGTAGGGGGCTATGTCCTACGGGTCCTTGGCAGGCAGAAGCTGTCTGAGTCTCAGCACCAAGGTCACAGCTCGGGCCGGCGCAGTCTGCCCTGTAGACTGCTGGGGTTCCTGACCCGGGGCCTCGAGTGCCCTCAGAGGGGCGGAGTTGTGGGTGGGAGTGGTGGTCCAGTGGAAACTTTGCAGAGTAAGGACTTTGCGAGTTGCCTGCTTCTCCCTGCCAAAAGAAAATAAAACTCCTTCAACCATTTCCATCTTCTTTTCTTGGAAAAAGCTGCAGGAAGGCAGCCCAGAACACCATGGGTCTTAGATGAGCACAGACAGTAATTCAGCAACAATGAAGATTTTGTGTGTGTGTGTGTGTGTGTGTGTGTGTGTGTGGGCCCTGCACCAGCCCAGGAGGCCTGCACCCAAACTGCCACATATGCTCGGTCACCAGGTGTGGCCCTGGGACCGGCCTGGCATCCCCTTCTTAGTTCTGAGAACGTGTGGGGGGATTACTGTGCCTCTCATGCCTCAGCTTCTGTCTGTAAGACGTGGATAATGAGTCCTACCTGGTGGGGTGAGGGTGAGAATGAGATGAGGGAAACACGTGTACGCGTACAATGATGCCAGGGACACAGGAAGCACTTCCCACGGGAGGTGCCGGCTGCCCCATCCGGAGAGGCTGCCAGTGGCTCTCCCGCACGCTCCGCTCCTTCCTGTGCCCTGAGTCGAGCCTCCAGTTCTGGTCTGCACCCCTCGCTCCGTCTCCTTCCCTCCTCTCCGCTCCCTGCCCACCCCGTCACCCTCGCCTCTGCAGGCTCCCTGCTTCTGGAGCAGAGGCCGTAGGAAGGACAGACGCACACTTGCGCTCCTGCCTGTGTCTATTCCTGGCCAGGCACAGGCGGCCCTCAGAGACTGACGTCCTATTGATCGGGTCAGAACACTGTCTAGACGGGGCAAACCTCTTGAAGTGGACGCTTGCTACAACAGCACCAAAAACTCCTCTCGACATGTACTTCCCTTGCCCTTGGCGGGCCTAGCAGAAGACTGAGGATGTGAGCTGGCAAGTCACCTGGTGTGCTACACACACAGCAGCACGCAGCCTCCAGCTACCAGAGCGTGTGTGTGTGTGTGTGTGTGTGTGTGTGTGTGTGTGTGTAGTGGCAGGGCGAGCAGTGAGCACCTGGCCCGGGGTCCCCATCCCAGCCTGTCTTTCTCTCATCACCCCTGACAGGGGGCTTCTTCTCCTTGAGAACTCATGGAACCCCACTTCTCAGCAAGGAACCCCTGGCTTTAGGCCTGGCAAGGAGCCCCTGAGACCCTCTCCTTTTGCGCGTGGTGCCATCTGTAAGGGCAGTCCAGGCCAAGCTCTGGGAACTATCTTATTTCTAGGTGGGGCAGTGGAGGAGTCCAAGGTACACCATTTAGGAGCTCAGCCTCAAGGCCATGGGCTCTACTGCGCAGCCCATGGCCGAGGGGCAGCCATCTGCGTGCTGCATCTGCGGGGAGTGGGGCGGGTGGCAGGAGGCACTTTTCCTCATTCATAAGAAGATGCAGCAGGGCGAGCAGTGAGCACCTGGCCCGGGGTCCTCATCCCAGCCTGTCCTTCTCTCATCACCCCTGACGGGGGGCTTCTGCTCCTTGAGAACTCATGGAACCCCACTTCTCAGCAAGGAACCCCTGGCTTTAGGCCTGGCAAGGAGCCCCTGAGACCCTCTCCTTTTGCGCGTGGTGCCATCTGTAAGGGCAGTCCAGGCCAAGCTCTGGGAACTATCTTATTTCTAGGTGGGGCAGTGGAGGAGTCCAAGGTACACCATTTAGGAGCTCAGCCTCAAGGCCATGGGCTCTACTGCGCAGCCCATGGCCGAGGGGCAGCCATCTGCGTGCTGCATCTGCGGGGAGTGGGGCGGGTGGCAGGAGGCACTTTTCCTCATTCATAAGAAGATGCCATTTAGCCTGGTTGGGCCCTGCTCAACCCAGAGGCTCTCTGTTGGCTCTCCTCAGAGCTTGGTGGCCTGCTTCCTTGCTTGGACTCATTTCTTCTGTGACTAAGCTCCTTCTTTGGTCCCCCTGTCCGTTCTTTTAGGGACCAGATTTCCTATCGGGTGCTCCAGCCTCCTCATTACAGGATTCCCAATCCTGCCCCAGTCTCCTCATCCTGGGTCTTCCTATTTTCCATCAGACCTGGCTTGTAGTTGCCATCAGAACTTCCTGGCTGATTGCACTTGCCTTGTTGAAGGCAAACGAGAGTCCACCTTCTCTCCTAGGGAACCCCCCCGTTACCCCCCTGTAACTCGTTGGCCATCTTATCATGTTCCTCCCTGCTCAATCTTAGCACCTTTTCCTCTTGTCCTTTTCTTTGTGGGGCTGGAAAGTATCTGATTCTCCTCCAATCAATCCCTGCCCAAGACTGTCATCTTTCCTGGTCTGGTCCTAACAGGCTCTGCATGGAATTTCAAATCCCCTGGCACCCTCAGTTGACCTGTTCCCTGCTCCCTGATTAGGGAAGCCCCAATTGCCTGAGCGCTAAGAATAGCATCTTCATCAGTGACTAAACAACCTGACAAACAGCAACCCGCTCTCTCCCCTGTCCAATGTGCTTGGGGACACGCCTCCTGGGCTTCTGCTCCCTCGGGAATCCTTGGAGGCTGCAGCACTATCTATCTCGGGACCCCTTGCAGCCAATTCCTAGGCATCACTTCCCCTTGGAACATACCCCTCCTTGTGAAAAGGAGGATAACCAAGGGAGGAAGACGTGATCAGTGGGTCTCATCCCAATCACTCTGGGGAGCTTAAAAGGCACAGGCCCTAGGTCGCAGCCTGGGTGCCTAGATTCTGATGTGGCCTCCTCATAGATGGAGGAAGGCTGGCAGGGAGAAGATGGGGTGAGGGCTAGACCAGCAAGGAAAGTCCAGGAACAATAAATTTCAGATGCCAGAAAAACAGCTTCGACACCTGCAGGGCGGCCCAAAGCTCTCGGCGAGGCTGCTGGGAGCCCTTCCTGGGAGATGGCAGTCACTGGCCACTGGGAGTCACTGCACCAGGTGACTTTTCCATGTTTGTTTTCAAATAATAGGAAGCCCAGGGATGCGACAATGACCAGTGACATCACTGGGGGCAGAAGAAGGCTGGCTCCCTGTTCAAATGCCCCCACGACACGTCCACGTAAGGCTCAAGCCACAGTCGCTAAGACTGAGTTGCACGTATTTCTCACATGCAAAGAAGCCTGCATAGGGTTTATTCTCCATGATGGTCATCTAGTCTTCAATGTCGGGATGCCTGTGTTACCTCTCATTTGTATTACTGTTGAGCTCTTATATTGCCCACTGTTTACGTCCTTATAATCATCTCCACTGACTTTATAACCTGCCGCTTTTAACCTGGAAACTCCTAATCACTCTTCAAAACCCAACTTGTATATAACCATTCCTAGAAAGTCTTCCCTGAGCTGCTATTCCCTCCATTCCACATAAGTAATTTTCCCTTTGTCTCTATACCTTGAAAAGACTCTTCTCATGATGGACATACTCCATTGACTTATGATGTATTTTTAAAAAATTCATCCCTGTTGGTAATTTATGAATAATGGAAAAATTAAATAGGGCATTATTTTACCTATGCTGTACAAAATTTCAATTCATACCCCCTTGCATACCCAATCTTGAGCATAGCGCATATTTTGTTGTTGTTTCATTTGTCATGTTTCATTTATTCTTCATAGTGGCTTGAAAAATAAGTTCTTTTATCCCCAGTTTACAGATAAGGAAACTGAGGCTGTGATGGGAAAAAACACAAAAAAGATTTGCCCGAAATCACACAGCTACGGAGCACCAGAATTGGAATTGTTTGTCTGTTTCCCTCTAAAACAGGGCAGCGATGGTGTCTAATCATCTTTGTGTCTTGAGCTTAGTACAGGCTCTGGTATACAGTAGGTGCTCAGTAAATGCTTGTTGAGTAAATGAATGCAGTGGGAGTCTTCCCACCTGGAGTGCAGGCTCTTTGAGTCTAGGAACCATACATCTTCTACAAGCCGGCATAACGCTTAGTGCAGAAGTATACACATACCCTTCTGGAACAAAGGAAATGTTATTGCTCTGGTTCTGCCCCCAAACTCATCTGTACTCAACGAAAATCTCAACAATCTCATCACCGACTCCTGGCAAATTTAGTCACTCCCTTCTCTGTGTTCAAACCTCTGTAAACACGCCTGCATTATGGTATTTATCCCCCTGTATTGCGACCATTTGTTTACATATCTGTCTTCCCCACTAGACATGAGTTCCTTGGGGACTAAATGTGTTTCTCAGTTTTCTTTATATTCCCTCACCCAGCACCTAGCAGGAAGTCTGGCGCTGCGGATGCTCAGTGCCTGCATACAGAGTGAATCACCACCGTGAGGGGGGCTGTAGCTGTGGAACCAAGAGTGGCTCCCAGCTTGCTGGAGACCCTGGAATGAGACTGATATGGCTCTGGATCCTCACAGGACAGCCTTGCCAAGAGACACTGCTCTTCGCTGAGGGCGGTAAAGTGCGAGGGAAGCTTAGAAAGATGGCCAGTTCCTTGGTTTGGCTCTCGTCCCTGCCCCTAAGTCCCCAAGAGCACCTGATCCATCCGTCTTTATAGCTGTTGCGTCTGCGTAAGTGACTATTTGTGGAGGCCAGGGAACGTGGGCCCAGGCTCAGGTTTCCATCCTGGAGGATTAACGGAGCATCCCTTTGTCCTCTTCCCATTGGAATTATCTCATGCTCAATATTAATCAGGTGCCCACTCTGTCTGAGTCCCTGTTCCAGGTGCTGAAAGCACTTCTGGAAAGAAAGCCTGAGTGGCCAGTGGCTGTCATAGACGGAGGAAGGCTGGCAGGGAGAAGATGGGGTGAGGGCTGGACCAGCAAGGAAAGTCCAGGAACAATAAATTTCAGATGCCAGAAAAACAGCTTCGACACCTGCAGGGCGGCCCAAAGCTCTCGGCGAGGCTGCTGGGAGCCCTTCCTGGGAGCTGGCAAGGACGGGGCCGCACTCGCTCCGCACTGGGCGTCCGGCCTCTGCTTCCAGCCTGGTGCTGGGCTCTGTCCTCAGCACCTCGCTTTAGGGTAATCATTTGAATAGATATGAACTGCGGGCCTCTTGCCTGCGAGTGAGACTGAAATCGAATGCATAATCCAGACAGAGAAGAGTGCAGCTGGGGCGGGTTAATTACGCTCGCGCGGAGCATATGGCGGGCCGCGCACCTCCAGACCAGCAGGCGGAGAGCGCTCTCTGGGACGCAGTTAGCTCCTGCGCATGCATAAAAAATGAGCCGGCGCCTCCGAAAGAAAAATAAAATCGCTTAAGTCATAACCTCAAACCACTGTGATGACAATCACTGAGTCGCGCCACTTAGGTTTAAGCAACGTTTACTCATCCGCTCCCACACAGGTGGGCTTGCCTGCGCTGGTTCTCTGTCCACCTTCGTCCTGCCTGGCGCTGCCTCCGTTTCCGCGTCCTCTGCTCTCCCAAGGCATTCTTTCCTTCCCCAAGTCCTGCGAACCACGTGGCTTAACTCGGGTTCTCCAGCGGGATTCGATGAGTAGGGCATGATTCTTGGGACGACAGTGACAGCATGAATGTGCTGAGTCTGGCACTTAACGTGTATTACCTACTAATCCTCCCAGCAATGCTATGAGGTAGATAATATTAACCCCACTTTTCAGATGGGGAAATTGAGGCTTGGGAAGTGAAATAAGCTGTGACCCGAGTGCTTCCCATTCTGCTCGGTGATGGACTTGGAAGAACCAGGCTTGAATCTCAGCATCCACACTTCAGGCGAGTCATTTCATCTTTTTGAGTCATTTCATCTTTCCTCTCTGGAAAAGTGTGATAATAAAACTTACCTTCAGGGTTGTTCTGATGTGGGGATTAAAGGAAATCATGTATGTGAAAGGGATAGGCAGGAAGCCTCAATCAAGGTCTCAATCAAGGTGGGCAGGAATGCATAGTGATTAGGAACCCGGCAGCAGGAATCAGCGCTCTGGGCTGCGGGGTGCGGGAGATGAATTTCTTCTCCGTTTCTTTCTAAATTATCCTCACTTCCTTCACGGCTTTGCTCAAATGGGTCCGTGTCCGGGGCTTTCCCTGACCGCCCGAATTTGAGTTACAGCTCCCACCACGGGCATTCCATAACCTTATTCTCTGCTGTATTTTTCTCATAACACTTGCCACTTTTTCACGTACTACACTTTATACTGTCTTTATTCCCGTCTCCCCTACCCCTGCTCCCCACTAGAGCGCAAGCTCCACGAGGGCAGGGGTGTTTTATCTGTTTTGCTCATTGTTGTATTCCCAGCACCAAGAACAGTGCCTGACACTTAGTAGGGGCTCAGTAAATATTTGGTGAATGAATGAACAAATGATTAACTTCAATAATCCTCAGTTTCCTCATCTGTAAACTAACACACTCTTAAGTTTTTGTGAGGATTACCTGACATAGCTTCTAGAGTGCATGACATTCGGTACCTGCTCCAGACATGATGGTTATGTTTATTTTCCGTTCACCACTATAACCTCAGTGCTCAAGAGAGCAACTGGTACAAGATAGATGTTCACTAAACATCTGTTGAATGGATTCTTATTGTTTGAAAGTTCTTTGAATCTGAAAAGATATAGGAGGTCTGTTAGAGCATGAGGTCCCCTGATGTCCCCTACACGAAAGGACAGCTTATGGCTCCCAGAGGCTCATAGCTGAGGATGGGGTATTGCTCAGAGCACGGCCACTCACTCACCAGAGCAGGCACCAGGCAGCTGACTCTATTTGGGAGTCTTGTTGGCTGGGGGTAGGGTTGCCAGATAAAATACAGGATGCCCAGTTAAACGTGAATGTCAGATAAACACAGATAATTTTCTTTTTTTACATCTTTATTGGAGTATAATTGCTTTACAATGGTGTGTTACTTTCTGCTTTATAACAAAGTGAATCAGCTATACATATACATATGTCCCCATGTCTCTTCCCTCTTGCGTCTCCCTCCCTCCCACCCTCCCTATCCCACCCCTCCAGGTGGTCACAAAGCACCGAGCTGATCTCCCTGTGCTATGCGGCTGCTTCCCACTAGCTATCTATTTTACGTTTGGTAGTGTATATATGTCCATGCCACTCTCTCACTTCGTCCCAGCTTACCCTTCCCCCTCCCCATATCCTCAAGTCCATTCTCTAGTAGGTCTCTGTCTTTATTCCTGTCTTACCCCTAGGTTCTTCATGACATTTTTTTCCTTAAATTCCATATATAACACAGATAATTTTTTAGTATAGGTATGTCCCATGCGATATTTGGGACACACTTGTAGTGAAGATAATTACGCATAGTCCTTTATTTTCATTTGCTAAATCTGGCATCCTTAGCTGGAGGATGTGTGTTCGAGGCCCCCTGAGAAGATGGAGGTATCAGGAAGATTCCCCTCGGCCACAACCATATCTCCTCCTAGGCTGTGTCCGGGGTGCTTAGGTAGGAGCTTTATGAGCTCAGAGGCAGAGAGAGAGGCAGAAGGGGCCAGAGGGGCATGGAAAGGGTGAGACGCTGACTTCTGCCACTGGGCAGAGGCCGGTTCTCTGGGGAGTGGGTGTGAAAGGGTGAGAATACAGGGATCTCCCTTGGGACACAGACATCCCTGCTCTTAGCTGCTGTTGGCTACAAAAACGCCTCCCCCATCTGCAGATGCCTCCACCCATTAATCTCAGAGTAGGTGTCTCCTCCACTTCACAGATGAGGGCATTAAGGCCTCGAGCCACCAGAAGCACTGCCTACGTTAGCCAGCTAGTTAGCTGCTGAGCTGTGCTCGGACCCTGGCCTCCTGATGCTGGCGTCCTGTTTGAGAAGGGGTGAAGCTACATCATCACATTGCCTAGTTTGTGCCATGACTGAGCTCTGAAGCACCTGGAGTATCCCACCAACATTTCTCGGGAGCCTGTTACGTACCCAACACCATGTCATAAGCAGAGTTGGGCGCTTGCAACTCTGTGGTGGGGTCAGTCCTATAGCCGCGGTTCCCACCCCACTGTGCCGAGTGTCCATGCTGGCCTGGTGGGCTGCTCTCATTACCTCTGGGGGCCACTGTGTGAAGCTGAGGTCCTTAGGTCCATGGGGGAAGGGAGGCTGAGGTCAAACCCAGACTGAAACCTCAGAACCAGAGATACAGCCCACCACTGCCTCCCCCTCGCCCCCCACTGTGTTCTGGGGTTCCAAGGCCTGGGCTGCTTCTCATCCTTTGGGGCCCCAGGATGTCCGATTGGGCAGCCTCCAGACCTCCCCAGTCTACTCCATCCCTCTCATCAGGGCAAGCCCAGCGGTCTCCCTCACGAGGGTTAGAGCTCCTGGTGCCTTCTAGACAGAAGCTAACTAATCTCACCCACCTTGCCAGGCTCAGAGAAGCATGTTCTAGCAAGTGAGACCGAGGGGCGACTCTAATCACCAGCCTATAATTACTTTTCACACCAGAGCTGCATCTCGACGATACTCTTTGAGCAAAGACTCTGTGCCTTACGCTAATGATCACATCAGGCAAGTGAAGGAGAGCCGAGGAGGGATCCTACAAGATCAAGGAGGCTGTCTGGACCTTCTTCCAGACTGCTGGAATCTGGGGAAGCTTTGAGCTACGTATCCCTGTGGAATGAGCAAAGTCAGCATCCTTCTATCCAGCTGGCTCCAGGAGGACCATATATCTCACCTTAGACCTTTCCTGACCTCCTTCCACACCCCCACTGCTGATAGATGGCACACTCAAATGAGGGTAACCGGGAAGGTCGCTAAAGCTTCTCCCCACAGAGGCGTGGGCTGGGTCTGCCGAAACCACGGGGGATGGCACAGCATAGCCAGAGCAAGTAAAGCAGGGCTGTTACCAACTGAAGGGATGAAGGGAGAAAGTGGTACCAACACCGGGAAAGAGAGGCATGTAGAAAGGGCCCCCTTGAGAGGAGCTCTGGCTTTCAGTTGTGACCTGCGGAGGACATCTCCACTTTACCCTCCTCCTTCTCTCCAAGCTGTTGCCAGGACTCCCCGTTGGCAAACCCAGCCGGAAGCAGAGAGCAGGGAGGAGAGGATAGAAGCAGATGGAGGGAGAATGCTGTCCCACCCCCTCAGGAAGAATAACTAAGGAGATGTTTCTTCTCTCTCCACGCCACCCAGGAGGAGAAACAGGAGGGGCAGGGCGGAGGGTGTCTGTTCCCCACCTTAGAGCCCGTGAGGGCACTGATGTGGTGTGGGTAGATGCGTTTAGGAGTTTCAGGAAAAGGGACACACAAGGTGCTCTCAGAAGCCTCAGGACCTTGAAATGTGTGTGTGTCCTTGGTGTAGTCACTTACCTTCTTTGAGTCTGCGTCTTATCTGTAAAGTATAATACTGATCACCCAGGCCCGTTGTGAGGTTTACACAGGATAACGTGAGCGAAAACTCTCAGAGCAGTACAGGCCTATACACCTATACCTATGTAGGTGTACAATAAGCATAACTGAATCTAAATATCTGTGGAAGGTTGCCTGATGCCTTGTGCTTCTCCTCCATTCCCGGGCCTCCTGCCTGTCATCTCTCCCAGCCTCCCTCCGTGCAGGCCCCCCTCGCACGTGTGGATCCCGAGGCTCTGCCCGGCCTGGGGTCAGCTCCAGGAAGCCGGCCGCCAGCCCCACCTGCCAGTTTCCACGGCGACACTCGCCAGCATCCTCCCTGTTTGGTTGTGAGTATTGGCTCCATGCCCCAAGGGACTGCACTGCGCTGCTGTGCACAGAGGTGAGCAGGAAGGGGCAGGGGACCAGGCTGGGGCACAGGAGGGAGGGGAGATCCTCCCTGCAGGCTCCGGTCCACAGTACTCTGGC